>NC_047663.1:36333397-36664230 GCF_011762505.2 Arvicanthis niloticus | reverse complement strand
GTGCATGCAAACACACACACAATTTATATATAAAACATTAATCCGCTCCAATTTAGAGGATTACATTACCGGAAGGCGATGACTCCATTAGGCTCAGGAAGAGTACAGGCTGCTATTATACCCGTAAAACAACAACAACAACAACAACAACAACAACAACAACAACAACAACAAACCCCAAGTGAATAACACACTGTTTATGAGTGTGTAAAATTTATATGCTTGCACTTCTCCTGTTTGTAGAGGGCTTTGCCTTAAATGCATTTAGACATTTTGGGGATCCTTGTTTCTTGTGGTCCAGTTAGTTCAGCTTACATTGACACTTGTAGTGGGCACCTGATAGGCTTCTCTTCTGAGTCTTACAAATTTGGCTTCTGACTGTCCAGGAAGAGCATAAATCTTAGGGGAGTGTTGTGGTGAAGCTTGCTGCACTGTGGCCAGCGGACAGCAGAGGAGTTCTTCAGGTGCACCTTGAGAAAAGCGATCAGTGAAACCAGTCTAGCCAGTTGCACTTTTAAACTTGATGTTTCCTCCATTGAAATGACATACTGGTCTGTACCGGAAAGACCAGGAAATAGACCTGCTGTTGAAGGAGTGAAGGATTGGCTCTATGTAGATGGACTTCAATTGTAATTAATTTTGCATAGAAATAGTGTAGGCTTTGGATCAGTTAAATTTTAACTCATGCTTGGATTTAAAAGTCAGATTATTAATTGTTAAATCCGATTTGTAGCAGAAGCAGAAATAATCCATTGTAAAATATGTTTGAGCAGACATGTTATTTTATTTAAAATTTTTTATGTAATCACATAAAACATGTATTTTGGGGCACTGTGCAATGTTTTGAATTTGAACAAATATTCTTTTTTGTTTGCTCCTTTTTTGCTTTTGTCCTGCCTCACTCAGCCTCCCCTGTGCTGAGGTGGAGAGGTGCTTGGCATACCTGGCTTTTGGTTTTTCTTTTTGGCTCCTCATCCACGTTGAGTTTTTGAACTCAGAATTTGAAGATTTCTTGTGCATAGTTTATAGTATTCTGAAAAGCTTTCTTCAATTTATCTCTGGAGCTTTTTTCAAGTTTAATATCTACTGTTAGAAGTTTCTCAGAAATTTCTTCTCTTTCTTTCCCTACTTTTTCCCACCTTCTCCTTTCCACATCCTCCCTTCATTCCTCTCTTTTTCTGTTTTTATTTTGTAGCTGAGGATGACCTTGATCCAATCCTCCTGCCTCTAACTTCAGAGTGCTAGGACTACAGCCATGAGCTACCAAGCCTGTTTTACACAGTACTAGCAATAGAACCTGGGGCCTTGAACCTTCTGGGCAGGCAGTGCTGACTGAGCTCTGGCCTCCCAGAGCTCCGTCAAGGTTTCAGTATCCATTTCCCAGTTTTTCTTGTCATCACAATCTGCCCATTTCCTGGAAATCAGTAAAGGTAATATTATAATTCTCCCTGTTGAGAATCTCTTTAAAGCTACTGTAGATCCTTGGCTGTCTGTGTACAACTGTCCACGCCAGACTCACAGCTGACTGCCAGCTTTAAAGCTTCCCCTTCATCACCCTGTGTAGCTTGTTTCCTGGAGTCTTCTGCTGGACAGTGCTTTTCTGTCCTTCATCCTGGGGCTGTTCTGTTCCCCAGAGGAGACACACATGATAAAGATCTGACACTAGTGTTTGGGAAGCTCAGAGATGGAGGAGTCCCAGGCATGGGAGAGGCAGGTTCAGTATTAAGCATTAATGCTGTCATTTAATCCTCACTCACCTGGAGCTGCTGGCTCAGCTCTCTAGAGAGCTGCCTTTCAGTCAGTTGGGAATGGGGAGGGTGAGTTAAGTTGTCTGGAAGTAAAGTTTTTGCCATCTGAGAGTTTCTCAAGTAGTCAGTGACAAGCCAGTCCTTTTTATTTTATTTAGATGAGTTCTTTCACATCCAGTCCCAAGTGTACCTGGTATAATCACTTACTGTGCCTTTTATAATCCTGTATATAAAGTCCCTTTAATCTTGTGGGGTGTTTTTCCACCACTGGGGCCTCCAGCTTTTACTTAGGGCTGCTAAATTTGTCAGTACTCATCTCTTTGTAAAATTTGTTGGGGTTATTACATATTTTAAAACTTTATTTAGTAATTGCTTTCCTAGAATTTTTAGAGAGAATAACTTAAGTGCATGTTTTCATCCACCCAGCTTGTGTTCCTATTTAAAACAAATACTAGCTTGTCTCCTGGCATTTGGCTTCTTGTTTAAAGTGAACATAGACACTTTACAGTAAGTTTATATATCACATGGGCTGAAAACCAGAAGGCAGAAACTATTTCCGCACTGAAAAGTTTCTTTCCACTTCCCTTGTCTTCTAATTTTTGTTGTTTCTCCTGTCAACAGTGATTATGACTTTTATGTGCTTTGGGAAGTGTGTACATCAGAATAGATGCTGTGTAGGTCTGTGTCTTTCCACTGTTGTGTGTTCCCCCTTCCCCATTATAGCTGCTGCCTCGACAGTGTTTACAGTCAGCATGTCTTGTTTGCAGCTGTGGGGCATGGACATTTCCCCACACATTTGATTCTTTCTTCCTTCCTTCACTATTTTAAACATTGCTAGAGTAAGTAATCATGTATGCAAGTTATCTCTCATCCCTGAGTGTACATGTAGGATAAAATTGCAGGGGCAATATTTGTGCATTCAATAATTTTTGAATTTATGACTTTGATTAATTAAATTTTGATAAATTTATCAAAATTTGAATCATGTGTTTGACAAATATAATTTCATAGGACTAGTTATATTTTAGTTGGGAAGTATTTAAGAGATTTGTTTTATATATTGTTTACACGATTGTGTGTATGATTGTGTGTGTGTGTGTGTGTGTGTGTGTATGTGAGAGAGAGAGAGAGAAGGGGAAGTAGGGAGGGGGGGAGAGAGCGTGCATATATGTCCCTTGGAAGTACATATGGAGGTCAGAGGACAACTATTAGGAATTTGTTCTCCCCTTTTTGTGTGTTCTGGGGATTTAGCTCAGGTGTTAGGCTTTCCCAGCAAACAAACTTTTATCCAAAGTATTAGGAATAATATATATGAAGGATCAGTTGATAAGCCATCTGCTGCATTACTGTCTATTCCTCTCCTATGAGATCATTCTAGATAAGCTATTAGTTTTATTTATTTATTTTTGATCTAAAGAATCTAAAGAATCTAAAGAATCTTGACCAGGTCAGTGGCACTCAGGAGACAGGGGCAGGCCTTGTGCTCAAGGCCTGCCAGGCTGGTCTATAAAGCAAATTCTAGGCCAGCCCGAGCTATACAGGGAAAGACCGTGTGTCCAAAATAAGCAAACACATACATACATACATACATACATACATACAAGCAAACATACCAACACTTTAAAATATAGCAACTGTATTATGGGGGACCTCCTGACCTCATATAGTTGGTACCTGTGGATTAGGATAGTGTGAGAGACAGGCATGGTAGGGAAACTTGCACATGCTGTGTGATAGAGTTTTGCAAGCATGTTGGCATCTCCCCAAGAAAGTAGAGACAAAAAGAAGTGGCTAGGCCGACAGTCCTGCATGCGGTTGGCATTTGTGGAGCCAAGGATTGGCTTAACTGCACTCAGATTTGCTCGTCTTTCATTCTTTCCTCCCAGTAAAGTAAGGGAGAGTCTGCCATGTGGAATTTCTCTTTTTTTCAGGAAGTATGAAGAGGAAAGTCTGATTGTCCTCATAGCTTTCTGTTCATTAGGTGATTTACATTAAAATCAGCAATATACATTCTCCTAAATATATATACCATCAGTTATAGGAACTTCTCTTGTGTGGTTGAACATCCTTTCATGTCATTTAGACCCATAGTATATTGATATTAAAATAATATATTTTTAAAAGTTTGTTTTTATTTATGTTTATGTGAATCAAATGTATGCCTGGTGTCTGATGAGAAGGCTAGTGTGAGAATTCACGTCCTTTGGAACTGGAGGTACAGAAGGTTGAGAACTGCCATGCAGGTGCTGGAAACCAAAGCCAACAAGAACATAAGTGTGAGCCGTCAGTCTATCCCCGTATGCTGCTGTTTTTAATGTGGGCTCTGGGAACCAACCTCAGGCCCCTCATTCAAGGCAAGCAGCACTACTGAAGAGTTTCTCCAACTCTGCACTCAACTTTATAGGAAGGAACAGTGTTCATTTAGTGTCAGTGGACTGGGATTTTGGCATAGATTTGAATGGCAACAACAGTGATGAGTATTCTTGTGTCATTACTGACTTGAATGGGAATATATGAACTGTTAACTGTTATTTTAATCTCAATCTTGTGTAAATAGTCATTATTAAGGAAACTTAATAATGCATCCAAGGGATGTAGAGGCCTTGGCTATGTAAGACCTTATGAAAAAAACGAAAATTTGGGCTAGAAAATGGATCAGCATTTAAGAGTATTGGCTGCTTTTCCAAAGGATACAAGTTCAAGTCTCAGAATCCACATGGTGGCTTACAGTTAATCATCAGTAACTCCATTCCAGGGAGCAGACACCCTGTTCCACTCTCTTGAGTATTGCAGGCAATGAGTGCGCAGACATACAGGCAGGCAAAAGACCCATATACATAGAAAATAATGAATGAAAAAACAAGAAAATTGGAAACTAGTGTGGTAGGATAGTCTGCACATACAGAGACAGTTGCTGTCTTCAAGGCAAAACAAAGCAAGTTAATTTTGTTGTTGTCTTTTGTTTCGGTGTAGAGGTTAGTCAAATGTTATTCTGTGTATGCTAACCTGGCAGAATTTGTAATCTGAAGGTATTGGGATTAGTCTGATTTCTTGTGCATTTATACTCCTTAACATCTAGCAAGGTTGGTCTAATTTCTTAGGTGATTTTATGTAGAGTTTACTTGATGGACATAATTTTTTCCCCCCACCCTTTTTCAAGACAAGGTTTCTCTGTGTAGCCCTGGCTGTCCTGGAACTTGTTCTGTAGACTCTGAGATCTACCTGCCTCTGCCTCCTGAGTGCTGGACTCAAAAGTGCGTGCCAGCATTTGCTAGTCTTAGGGAACGCATCATCACTGTGAGATAAGTTTTCTTGATCTCACAGAGAATGCAGGTAAGATTGAAACACATGCCAATTCAACAAAACATTTTAAATAAGATATCTGTCACTATATTTAATGTTTAAAATACTTATTTTGTATAGCTAAATGTTATACTGAATACACTTCTGTTGTGAGTATATATATGTACACAAACATGTATAGATATATACACATGTGCACATTGTTTTGTACATTGCAGACAAGTGATGGGCCACTCATCCACCCCATCCTCTATTGGAAGTATTTTGAAGTAATGGGAAATCTTCCAGAGTTTCTCAACATACATTTTGTTTTATGCTTTCTAACAGGTCCTCAAAAGTGTGATAACTTTGCTGATAAAAGACCTCTTCTTGGTGTTTGTAAGAGCATTGGATCTTCAGGGTAAGGATATTTAAGTTGAAGCTTTAAAACATGTAGCATTTGCTGTGATGCATGTACTGCCTTCCTTCCTTCCTTCCTTCCTTCCTTCCTTCCTTCCTTCCTTTTTTTTTTTTTTAAAGATTTTTTTTTAAATATGTATACAGTGACCTGCCTGTATGTATGCCTGCGTGCCAGAAGAGGGCACCAGATTGCATTACAGATGGTTGTGAGCCACCATGTGGTGCTGGGGATTGAACTCAGGACCTCTTAACATCTGAGCCATTTCCCTAGCCTGCACCTTCCTTCCTCTTTTCATATGTGATGATAAATCACAATGCAATCTCAGGGTAAAAGATTGTCAGCATGGAGGAAAGAGGTCATGCATTTGTAGCACATTATTATTATGCATGCTTTTATTGCAGAAATCACTATCAGGTCTTAATAGTAACAATGTTATTTCATCTTATTATTAATTTTTGGCAGTATATTGATGCTGTGGTTTGTGTCTGAGTCAGCTGCTGTAGAGGTATTGCCTGCTTCTCCAATTTCTTGTGACTCTATGAGTACTATTCTTCCTGCTTCACACATTCAAAGCACTGATTTGCTGACTTCATTCAGTTGTGAATCAAGTGCTGTCATGTTCGTGCTGCCTACTGTGAATGAGGGTCTGTTTTCAGGTGTTTTTCTGCTTCCTGCAGGTTTTAAATGATAGCCATACTCTCTCTGGTGACTTTTTAACCGTCTGCATAATTCCAGTTAGGAATATGTTTAGCAAAGCTGCTGAGCTGTACAGAGTTACAGAGAAGTCTGTAGATAGACAGCTCAGAGCTGGTGCAATCTTTCCATGATGCTCTAGTGACGTACGTTTTCTATAGCTTTGACATTCTTTCAAACCAGTTTTCTTTTATAATGATCTGAAATGGCCAATGTATTCACTTGGAATTCTCAGTTGCAAGCAGAATTGAGAAGCATTTGTTCCTTTGTTGGTAGGAAGATGAGCTGATGGATATTAGATAGGCAGCTGGTAGTTGCTGCCATGTGCTTCCAACTCATGGTGTACACTTTATGGGGCTTTGGAAAAGGAAGATCTTCAAATGACATAACATATTTAGACATAGAATTATGTTTAGATAAAATTTTTAAATTATTTTTATGTGTATGGGTATTTTGCTTACATGTATGTCTGTGTACCATTTTGTGCCTGGTGCTTGAGGACGCCAGAAGACTGCGTCAGATCTCCTGGAACTAAAGCTGTAGTTACTTATGGGTGCTGGGGACTTGAACCTGGGTCTTTTGAAAGAGCAGTCAGTGCAGACATCTCTCCAGCCCCTCTCCCTTTCAAGACATGTTTGTAGTTTAGGCTAGCTATGAACTTGATAACATCCTGGGTTGGGATTACAGACTTGAGCCATCTTATCCAGGCAAATAATGAAGTCTCGATTGTTATTACTTATGAATATGGTTAACTTTATGGAATATGTGCTAGGATTCACTAGAATTGCAGTACTGATAATAAGTAAATGTATATTAGAAATACATTTGTTAGACTAGCTTGCACAATACGGATTGGGCAGTATGGCTGTCTCATACTGGAAAAACTGATAAGCCGTTGGGTGGGTACATCAGCAGTCTCAGTCTGGTGTTGAGGGCCTTGAGGATCCCTAGTGATAGTCTAGGCTGGAAGACCAAAGAAGCTGAGATTCTGAATCAGCTAATGATAGCAGCAATAGCAGTAGCAGTAGGACAGATGCACTTACCAGGGAGAATGAAGGCAAGCAGGCAAAACAAAGCTGCTTTCTTTCTTTGCCATCCTTTTGGTTGGGCTGCTGCTGCCAGGTACTGTACACATTTAGAATTGGTCTTCAGATTTCAGATAACTTGATTGGGAAAATTCTTCACAGGTGTGCTCAAAGGTGTGCCTTTTAGTTGATTCCAGATCCAGTCAAGCTGGTAACTAAGATCAGCCATTACAAGTCCACTCCTTGTCAGTTTTACATACAATCACCTTTCCTTATGCCATGCTTAATTTCCAGGTCACCAGAATATAAAAACATAATCCTTTCTAACATGATACAACTATCTTAGGTATGGCTGCAAATGCACTGTTTTCCCTAGAATAGACATGTTACCTTGAAGAATTTTTAGTCTCTTAGTATTTGAGAGCTAAATATGTAGGTATAGATTTCAAATTCTTTACCACTGAAACTGTCTTAATCAATGTTATCTTACATGATAAAGGGATAGAGGAAATAAGCCACATCTGTTTAGCATATTTTTTTTTTTAAACAAAACAGGACAGATTTACTCTTGGAAATTGCAGTCTTCATTTCTATAACTTGTCATCACATGACCTTAGCTGGTATTTATAACTGACATCTCTACTCCCCATTCTGTGTTTCCTCCACATCCAGCAAACATGTCACAGGTCTTGGTTCTTTCACTGGAGTCATTCCTGAAGTGTCGGAGTGGGCCATTTATATTGCCTGGAAGGTGTTATAGTTTTTATGGTTTTATAGTTTAATGCCAAGAGATGTTCTAGAGATCCCCTGGACTCTGAAGCAGCCCAGTTTGTTCCTGGTAGTCTGAATTAGTCACCTCTCCAAACATATCTTACTGAGCCTGTTGACTGAAGTTCATCAGGAATCCATAGTGACTGGGAGAACCTTAACTTTCTGTTGAATGGGATGTTTGCTGTTTCCTGACAAGAGTACTCCTCCCTGTAACCCAAACTTCTATTTTAGCACAAAGTGGAGGGAACAGGAAGCAAAATTTTGCTCAGTGGGTAATGGTGAGTGGGACCATATCCATATTTATTCCTTGATTCCTAGATCTGTGGGTCCTGGCTATCAAGGAAACAGTGCCATGTACTAGATGGTGATTCATAGAGAGACTTCTGGAAAATCCTACCTTGGGTCTCAAGGCTACTGCTACCTAGTTTATTTTATTTTTATTTATTTTTAGTAATTTATTTTTATTTTATGTGCATTGGATTGGTGTTTTACCTGCATGTACATCTGTATGAAGGTGTTAAGTGCTCTGGAACTAGAGTCAGACAGTTGTTGGCTACCATGTTGGTGCTGGGAATTGAGCCTGGGTTCTTTTGAAGAGAAGTCAGTGCTCTTTAACCACTGAGGCATCTCTCCAGCCCCTTAATTTTGTTGTTTAAAAGATGGTATTTCTCTGTGTATTTTTGACTGGCCTGGAAGTTGATATATAGTTCAGATTAGCCTCAATGAGATCTGCCTGCCTCTTCCACTTGAGTGCTGGAGTTAATGGCAGGTGCCATTATAGCCCCTGATTGGTATTCTGTGTCTTCAAAAGGTCATTCTGTGGTTCAAGCTAGCTGTTTCAGGGTGGTAGGGAGCATGGTAAGATTGATAAAAATTACATGATCATGGGCCCAGTGTCACACTTTTTTGCCCATAAAGTATTGCTGTGCGGAATTTTGTGATGGTGGCATTCTGTAAGTTCATAGGACACAGTTTTGGAGAAAGCCTTATGTACTGGTTTTGCTAAAATTTCTTCCCTGGGGGATACATAAAGCAACGTCTTCCTTCCTTCCAAGGTCCTAAATGACAGTTCTGCGAAAGTTCATTCCTGGGAACCTTTGTTACAGAGCCTGGGGTTATATGGGTGTAGGCACAACTTCTCCAACTGGCCACACATTGAAAGCTTACTCTACAGGCAATGAGAGCTTCCCCCATAGTCCCAGAGATGGAGCCCCAGCTTTGGTCTTTCCTGTCCTCTATTCTGGCTCTTCCCCCATGTTGAGTACACTGCTGTCAGTTGGAGGAATCCTCTGAGTCTGATGTCCTACTCTACGTCTCTGTTCAGGGCATCTAAGCCCAGTTTGTATGATCTATTCCTGTAAGGACAAAGTGCTGCCTTTTTTGGTGGAAGTGGTCCAGTGTAGTTAGTTGGCCCCCAGGTTGCTGGTTGGTCACTCCAGGAATGGTAGTGTACAAGGCTCAGTTTTGGTCTCTGCTTGGAGGCTTAGCAGCAGCCATCATTGGGTCAGGTCAGCCTTGGTGAGTGGATATTTATGTTGTTGAGCTCATGTATGGTCTTCACTTCCACACCATTAGTTCCTTTTGTTCATAGGCCTGTTGGGCTGTGGTACGGATGGCTGGAGAGAGAGGCTGACTACACAAAGAAAGGGTTGTCTTATCTACTTGATTGTTGACTCTCCCTCTGCTAACTTACCTTCTGATGAGAATTTATATGGAACACAAATATCTTTCCATCTTTTGCCCAATTGTAGATATCCATGCACATACTTCTTCCCTAAACATTGTTCTCACCAGTTTCCATGGATGGGTCTTCCATGTCCTGACTATCCAGCCAAATCAAGGAAAACGTAACACCATATGCATGTCCAGAATTCTTCCTTGTGAAGATGTTCATTCACCAGTGAGTGTCCTTTAGAGATGTTCCAGAAAGGTTGTAAATGCTTTAGTTGTCCATTTCTGGGTGTTGCCTGTATAGTACTCAGGGTGGTCTATAAATAAACCAGGCCCTGGTCTTCTTCATCTTTAGTCAGCCATTCACAGGGCATACCCCATGAGGCCGTAGGCGTGTGTTTGGAGACATTATAAAAGGAACTGGAACCACAGGCAGAAACTACAGTGTTGACAGGGTGGACTCTCAGCCAGGGAGAGCAGCAGCAAATAGCCAGCAGCAAAGCCGCCCTTTCTTTCTTTGACCTCCATTAATTTGAGCTGCCACTGGAAGGTGCCACCCACATTTTGGGTGGGTCTTCTCATTTCAAGTAACCTGATTAAGAAAATCTCTCACAGGTGTGCCCAGCAGCTTGCTGTTTAGTTGATTCCAGATCCAGTCAAGTTGAGAACCATTCTGTTTCTTGAAGTCTAAACTTCTTTTTATTGCTGTCATTAAAAAATGATGTGATGTTTACTTGGTATGGAGCATTTTATCAGGTCAGAGCATGAAAACCCAACCCATTTATCCAAAGACATGAAGAGGCTATGTAAAATCCAAAGCACAGTGTATGCAGATAACTAGGATATTGACATAGGGAGTAGCTAAGATAAGAGAAAGGGGGTAAAGGTGGGTTAATGGCAGAGGCCTCAGGAAAGGAGCAGCGAAGCTAGGCCTTCAGAATGAAGAGTCTGGAGTAGATGCTGGAGACTGAGTTACTTCTGCAGAGGGTTATGGCATTGCAGGCAGACAAACTGGAGAGAACGGATTAAAAATGACTATGTTCTGTGGTGTGAGTTAGAGCATAGCCATCTGCAGAACAGGTGAGAACATTGGTTGCCTTGGAAGTCAACAGAGACATCAGACAGTCTGGGCAGCTGCCAAACTTTGTACAATACCAATGGGATTGTGAGAGCTTCATGCTTGGAGCTTCTCCTGTCCCCAGCTAAGCCTTTTCCTGTTGGTTGGTGAAGAGGGTCTACCAGGGCCCTTCCCCGAGGCCAGGAGATGCTAAGCTTTATGTGTCAGGCGGTGCCCAGGCAGTGAAACTGCTGAAAACTTCTGGGCATGTGAGTCTCCAGAGCCCATGGATGGTGCAGTGTAAGGCGTCACTAGTGCAGGCTTCACGACTGGAGAGCAGTCACACAGGGTACAGGGCTAGAAGTAATCTAGGGGTACAGAAAAAGCAGGAGGGTGTGGAAGCTTTGTCAGAGGCCTAATCTTGGCTGATTCATGAGTTTAAGTAAACTTTCTACTGAGTCCTTGACTGACCAACTAGTTACTTAGATACAGAGGCAGATCCCTGAAAGCCAGGTTTTAATATAAAGCAAGAATAACGTAGCTGAGTGTTTTGAGATATTAAATCTTGCAAATATTTTATAGTAGTTAATCTAAATATTTTCTAAAATTTTAAGGGCAACAACAATCCAGCAAGTCTCAAAAAAAGATTTATAAGGAAATAAACTCTGGAGAGTAACTCAGCTCTATATTCAAAGTAGCACAAGAAAACCTTACAAGGTGGCTGAAGGTGGACTTGGGGTGGGGTATATGGCATTGAATTCAGAATTGGTGGCTTTCGCTTTACAGATGTTTATAGACATATGAAACTGTGTGTGCATGTGTGTGTGTATGTGTGTGCATGTGTGCACCTATGTGTGTAATTGAGCTCTCAAGAAACTTTGTCTTCCTTTCCAATTTAAAAAGTATTTTTCTTTCTTTATAAACACTGCCAATGCTGTGATTAAGGGATTTGCTTTTAACACAATTCATTGATGCCAGTATTAGAGAATGTCCTAGAGGAAGAGCAGTGTGTCATACTCCATGATGATGTAATTTACTGAGAAATGAATTTTGATTATAAGGGGCGGGCTTATTTCTCAGGATCCTTCAGAGAAATAGAATCAGTAGTGTAAACCTTTTGATTTGAGAAGTTCTTTGGATGTTAACTGTTTTAAAAATTTATGTGTATGTTTCTGTCTGTAGGTGCCCTTGGGAGCCAAGAGAGGTAATAGAGTAACTGCAGTTAGAGTAACAAGTGGTTGGGAGCTGCCTTGTGTCCATGCTGAGAATTGAACTCAGGTCCTCTGGAAGAACACCACTCTAAAGTCTGAGCCATCTCTCCAGCCCCAAATTAACATTGTTCTGAGCTGAGTTCTGTAGCTCAGGCTGGCCTTGAATCCACAGGCCTTGAATACCGCCTGAATTTCATTACAGTGTTTTATGTAACCTTGATAAAGGTTATATTCATTAGAGGTTGGAGGAGATCCTTGGGATAACTGGAATGTGACTTTTTTCTTTCTTTCTTTCTTTTTTCTTTTCTTTTCTTTTCTTTTTTCTTTTTTTTTTGCCATGAAATGCCCTTTACAAATAATGCCTGCCACTTTTAATTCTTCTTGAATTGTGTTTATGAGGTCTAGTGGCATCACAGATTAGATGATATTACTTCTGCAGGCTACACAAGAGTATTCCAGCAGTTTTGCTGCTTCTAGATGAGAGCTGTTCTGCTAGGCCCCAGCTCCTCCACTTGTCTGTCGTCTGGAATCAGTCAGGCCTGTTGCAGGGACTCTTCTCCTAGCTCTCTGCCCCTGGATTTCTGCCTCTCTTCACCCATCAAAGACTGGGTTTACTTATTTTTGGTGTAGCATATGCAAACCACTAGCATGGCACTTATGATGGGACTGGCCAGCAGATTGACATGGGTGATTTGAGACCTAGATTCTAGTACAGGTTGAGGAACTAGGGATTTAGCTCAGTGTAGCTAGCTTGCCCAAGTAAAAGGCTCTGTCCTGCCTTTTGTATTGTTAACGAGCTGTGTGTCTGGGAAGGGGGTAGGAGAAGAGATCATAAAATGACAAAGAAAACTAGATTTTAGTACAGAAGAACCAGTATGATGCTTACATTTTTGAGATTTTGTTTTGGGCTCATAGCTATGCTGTAGAGTGTTTGTCTAGTATGTGCAAAGCCCTAGGGTTGACTCCCAGCACTACAAACAACCACACACAAAAGACTTCTACATTAGTAAGTTAATGAATAAAGAAATCAATTTCTGATTTTAGATTGTAGATGATTAAATGGTAAAATCTATGCCAATATCGTTTCATGAATACTGAGTGTGAAACACTCCTAAGATGGTGTAACCTTTGACCCTCAAGCCATCTTGCATGAGATGTGATCACAGATAATCTGACTGTGGATATCAGGAGATCTTGAGAAAAGAAGAGGACTGAGCTATTACTTTTCCCTTGGCTTCAGATATGGTCTTTATAAGCTCTTGAAAAGTTTAAGTTGTATTAATAAGCAAGAGGCAGCATAAATGTATATATATCCAATATTTATCATCACCTAAGTTCTCATCAGTTAAAAAAAAAATCATAGTTTCCACGAGAGGGTACGGCAGAGAGCTAGTACATTATACACTTGACTTATGCTTAATGTAGTTCTAAAATACCCAGTGGACAGATCTCAGGCTGAGGTCAGAGTGTATATTAGAGTAAACTGAGAATGTACTGTTATACTATCCTGCAACCTCAATTGTATTTATTTGTCTAAAATTATAAGTTTAGTGGTTAGAGAGATGGCTCAGTGGGTAAGAGCATTGACTGCTCTTCTAGAGGACCCAGATTCAATTTCCAGCACCACATGGCAGCTCACAACTGTCTGTAACTTCAGTATCCAAGACTCTCATACATAACATACATACATACATACATACATACATACAAAACAATCCATATAAAGATAGATTAAACTGGGGGAAAATAAAAATAAATTAAAATGGAGGCTGGAGTGATGGTTCAGCAGTTAAGAGCACTGACCAGTTTTCCAAAGCATCAGGGTTCAAATCCCAGCACCCACATGGCAGTTCACAACTATCTGTAATTCTAATTCCAGGGGATTTGACACCTGTACACAGATATACATGGAGGCAGAGCATCAATGTAAATAAAATTAAAAAAATTAAAATGAAAAGTTTAAATTACAAGCATACCTAATAAGTTTGTCCAAATGTTCTATAGAGTATTTGTTAGCGATCATATAGTAGGAATATTTACTTTATTTATTTTTTTTAAAAAAATTTCAAGATTTTTATTTTAGTCTGTGAGAGTTTTACACATATGTATATATGTGTTTCACATATATCTCTGGTAACTGGAAGTCAGAAGAGGCCTTGGTTCCCCTGGAGTTGGAATTATGGGTGATTGTGAGCCACTATATGGGTTCCTGGAACTGAACCCTGATCCTCAAGGAATGCAGCTAGTGCTCTTAACTGCTGAGCCATCTTCTCAGCCTTGGCTCTATTTTTTAGTGGTAGCTCTCACTTGCTACAATACAATACATTCCTGAGAGTCTGTGCTTTCTGAGACTTGGCTGGAATGGATAAAACAGTCACCAATTTCAGAGGAGTTCAACAAAAATCAAACATAAAGAGCTGAAGTCTGTTGTTTTCTCAGTGAAGGAGAATCATTTCCAGAATGTGCTGGGTGAAGAGTGGCTTTAGGAGGACTCAGAGGATGGCAAGGCATTGTGGGTGTTCTACACATTCCCACTAGCCACTCGCCTGCCTGCGTTGTAAAGTTGAGAGTTTGAGATAGCAGTGATGCAGTTGACATGATGATTGCCCAGGGAGCAAGGTGCATAAATAAATGCAGAGAAGTGAGACCCTGTCCCAAACAAAGGAAGTTCATTGTGGGCAAAATTTCTCAGTGAAACTGGCATCGTTTTAATAAAAGCGAATGTAACACTGTTGTTAGAACAGTAATGTGTGTTTGTGTGCGTGTGTGTGCGTGTACATGTGTGTGTGTGTATGTATACACAAATTGCATGAAGGTCAGAGGACATCTTTCAGTCTCTGTCATTGGGTTCTCTCTTGTTTAGAGCTGCATCATCTTTTGTGCTATGGATGCCAGGCTGTCTGCTCCACAACATAGCAACCAAATACATGTATCACACAATGACTTCTGAGTCAGGCTCAGCTTTTCATGCTTCTGTGGCAGACACTTACTGATCCCCAGACCCATTATTGGAATTTTAATAAATATCTTAGCCTTTTGTTAGAGAATATCACAGCATAGGAAATGTCCTCTGCTTCAGTCACTTGCAGGCAATCCTTCCTTGTCTTTGCACTTGCAACGAAGACTTGCTTGACACCACCAATGGATGCTTGATTCATGGCTTCATCCTGTGTGTGCATGGTGTATGCATGTCAGTGGATGAGCGTGTGCCTCATACACTCATGTGTGTGACATTGGGACATTCCTTCTTTGTCTGTTTACAGGGCAGAAATTGATGTTGGGTCTCTTCCGTTGGCATGAATATGGAACTCTTTGATTAGGCTAGTCATGCTAGTCAGTGAGCTACCAGCATTTGCCTGTTGCCACGCACGTGTTTAGAATTGAACTCGGGTTCTCACAGTTTTGTGGCAAGCCCACCACTTTTTCCAATGTTCTTAAACAGGAGCTTGACTACCTCTGTCGTGGTCATATGAGGGTGAAAGATCACTTAAAAAGAGAGCCAGACATCCTTACTTACCAGCCAACCCCAAACTGGAATATAGATATTTAAATGTGTGAAGGATCGCTCACAAGAACTACCCTTCCTGTCCATTGAGCAGAAGTGAATGGTTGTTGTTCTAAGCCATTATGATGATTTTTCACTCAGTAACTGTTTGTATTGAAACTAAAACTATCAGCTCTGCTACTGTCTGGCCAGAAAGGATGGCTGTGGTGACATCACAGCTCTTGCACTCACTGATTGCATGTGTGTCTGAGTATTCTTGATTTTAGCTTACATTTTGTCTAAGCTGTTGTGTAGGTTGTGGGTGAGGGGTTATGAATGAGCAAGAATGGTGCAGATAAAAAGAGAGGAAGGAAAAAGGTTGGGCAAAAGGGACCTCTTCCAGGATTGAAATTGCACCTAGAATAGGAAGTAAATTAACTGGAGAGTTGATGGATTTTACAGAGCTGTTTGTGGGACCTAGAAAATCATCTTGAGGTCATCAGTGGTATTTAAGAAACAAAATATTTGCAGTACAATAAATGGATATCATAACCAATGGCACATTGGTATTATCATCTGAAAGGCTTTTGGTCTTTTGTATTGTGCTGATTTCACTGGAAGATTGTTTGTGGTTATGGAGTGTGTGTATGTGTGTGTGCCTTTGCATTGATGTGCATGTATATATGTATGTTTACGCGCGTGCACGTTCACACACATGATAATTTTGGAATCAGAGGACATTCAAAATATTTTTTAAATGTTTTATTTTCTCATATAATACATGATAACTGCAGCTTCCCCTGCCTCCACTCCTCCCAGTCTCCCTCCTCCAATTCCATCTCCACCAGATTCACCCCTCTTTTTCCCTTCAGAAAAGAACAGGCCTCCCAGGGCCATCAACCGAAGAAGGCATGACAAGACTAGGCACAGACTCTTAGGCTGAGTGAGGCAGCTCAGTAGGATAGTCTAAAGAGCAGGTGAAAGAGTTAGAGACACCATCACTCCCACTGTTAGGAGTCCCACAAAATTACCAACCTAACAATCATAATATATGCAGAGAACCTAGATCAGACCCTCGTAGGCTCTGTGAGATCCTGCAAGCCCTGCTTAGTTGATTTTTGTGTGGGCTTTGTTGTTCTGGTGGTGTTGGCCCCGCTTGCTCCTACGACTCTTGTTTTTCCTCTTCCATGGGTTTGCTGAGTTCCAAGTGCCAGGGACCCGGTGGAGATCTCTAGTTTGGATGCTCTCTGTCTTGTGTTTGGCTATAGGTGTATGCATCTGCTCCATCAGCTGCTTATCAGACTCCTGTGATGTTGATATTGAATGTCTACTAAACAATGGATCACATGATTCACATACTTCGAAAAGGGATTTCCCAGCACTCTTTCTTTTTCTGATAACAATCAGGCTATACGAGTGGGGTGGACTTACATCCTTCCTTCCTCCCTTCCTCCTTTCTTCCTGCTTCCTTCCTCCTTCCTCTACTTTCTCTCTTTTCTCCTTGTCCCTTCTCCCCTCCACTCTCTTCTTTTTATTTTTTCTTTTTCCTCCCTCCTCCTCTTTCTTACACACACACACACACACACACACACACACACACACACACACTTACTTACTTACTTCACACTTCAAACTGTGTATCCTTAGCTGACCTTGACTCTCTGTGTAGACCACGCTGGGCTCAAACTCAGACCTACCTGTCTCTTTCTTTTGAGTACTTCAGGTGAAAGTGGGAAATAGAACCAGGTTTTGTTATATTTTTTGTCTTGAGGCATGGTCCTGTCATGTTGTTCTGGCCAGCCTGAATCTCATTTTGTAGCCCAGGGTGGCTTTGAACTCATGGCAGTCCTCTTGTCTTAGCCTCCTGTGTTTTCTGGGATTATAGGTGTGTGCCACCATACCTGACTTCATATATTTCCTTTTTGATTTATATTTAACATACAAACATACAAAAATATTAGCATGCAGCTAATATTTTTTTTCTCTGAGAAAATTTGAGTTATAATACAATTAAATTAAAATTCTCATGGAACGTGATTGGATTTTCTATCTGATATCTCTTCATTTAGAGCCATTTTAAAGGAAAGGATTCAGGTCACTGTAGATCCACAAGTATAATTATGGTGTTGTTCTCATTTCAGTTTTTTATTGTACGTATTTAAGGGGATTCCCCTCTTCCTCCTTTTTTCTCCTTTTTCAAAGACAGATCTCATATGTACTCTTAGTTGGCCTGAAACTTGCTATATAGATCAGCCTACCTTGAATTTAGATATTCTCCTGCCTCCATCACTTGAATGCTTGGATTTGAGGCACACCCCTTTTAACTGACTGACTGACTGACTTATTGTTAGTGTATGTATGTGTGTGCATGTACACTTAGCTGCGAGCCACATGTGTGCAGGTCAGATGATACTTCCTGGCATTTGTTGTCACCTTGTCCTCCCTTGAGACAGGCTTTCTTGTCATTTCTACCTTGTGTGTCCTGTGTGGTACTAGTCAACAAGCTTTTCAGAAGTTCTGTGTGTCTGTCTCCTGTCTCACTGTAGGAATGCTGCTACCACAGGTTTGAGCCACTACCTTTTGGTTTTTTTTGTTTTTTGTTTTTTTTAAAATAAGTTCTAGGGACTGAACTCAGATCTGAATAAAGATGTTTTTGAAGGAAACTTGGATGTACTGACACAGCAGATGCTGACCCATCAATGGTGAATCTTGTTTTCCTTTCTGCTTGTTCCTTGTTTTACAGTTTTCTTCACAAAGGATTAACCTAAAGTTGGTGCTTAATAGTTAGTCCCCATGCTCTTGAACTCTATGGCTGAATGTGTAGGAATGATAGAAACAATGAAGGCTTTAGAGAAAAGATACAGGAGTAATTTGTAGATGAAGAGCCAGTGGTTCTTGACAGTTTTTGGTCTCGGGATCCGTGATGGAAGTGTGTTAGTGATCCAGGCTGCCATGCTGATCCTGTGAGGATTAAGTGAGGCAAAGTTGTCACTGCAGTCTGGTGTGCATTAGGTGTGGCCATAGTCGTTTATTTGAGTCCCAGGTTAGGAACAGAAGAGAGAATTCACTAGTGGGAATTCTTTTTCTGTATATTGATGAGTTATCTGATTTTGGGTTGGGATAAAAGCTTATGCTTTTTGGGGAGTTGTGGGTGGAGCTTGCTCACCTCTGCTGTTTTTGCTCTAGTTTTGCCAGTCCTCGTGGGCCGAGCTAGGACTGCTCTTTAGGGATCTTTACTTCCATGGAAAAATTGTAATTTGTTTATATTCCCTACAGAAGCTCATGTGTATAATGCTGTACATATATCTTTATTGAGGCATAATTGAAACATGATTAACTGCACCTCCTTAATGTGTGCAGTTTGATACATTTTGACATCTGTATATACCCGTGAAACCATCACTCCAATCAAGATAATGAGCATGGCCACCCCCACAATAGTTTTCTCATGCCCAGCTGTAATGCATCCTTGTGTGTCTCTCCCCTTGGTAGAAGGAGCTTGCTTCAAGGTAGCAAGGCTCAGAATAGCACTTGAATTTTGACTTAGTAATAAACTTTAGAAAAGTTTCTTTGCTGTTTTCTAGTTAAGAATAATTTCAATGGGTAGTTAGAAATATAAAATAAGCATCTTTGTGTTTCTTGCTTCCCTTCCGCTCCATAACCTAAAGGCCCTTTAAAAGCATAGCTTTCCTTTTAGAAGCAGTTCATAAAACTACTAAAGGGCTTGCAGTTCCACTGTGTAATCATTTCAAAACAACAGTTTTTTCAGCCACCAAAAAGGATGCAGTCTTGACATTTAAATAGAAAACAGATTGAGTTTTTGGCTGATACTGCTCTGCTGGTTTAAATGTTGGTTCAGTCAACTTCAGGCTTAGATTACAAGATTTGCAAATTAAAGGAAACCAAACGGGAAGGAACATCTGCATAGATTCTGACTTTGTGGAATTCTACCCAGGCACGCTTATTCTCTTGGCAGAACAGAGCATGTGTGCAGTGAATAATTCTGCAAAGAGATCACTGCTGTGCTTCGATTATCTTAAGGATACAGTGGAGAGAGACCAGCAGTTAACATGAGCAGCATGGTGTTTTCACATGGTTTAGTTTTAAAGCCATATTCCAGGAAGATTTGTGGTATGTGTGTTGTTGTTGTGATGAAGGCCCTCTTTGGTGTCCTTGCTGGTCTTGAACTCCCAGGCTCTAGTGGTTCCCTTGAATATATGGAACAACAGGAGTGCCCACAGCGTCACTCCCAGCAAGATGTTGTGCTGATCTAGTATATGGTATTTAACCAGAATAAAAGCTTTCCAAATGTCACTAATTGTGTTACTTGATGATTTTATTGTATTAGAGAACTAGGGTTTTGAGCAAGATAATTTGCTTTAACTAAGGTTGAAATCTGTTATAATCAAAGACTATATGGATGTAATTTACTGAGTAAATTATAACACAGACATAGTAAAATATAAGGGATCTTTGTTTGCTACTGGGTTAATCATACATTGTGTATACGATTTTAAGATGTTTGTTATAGGTCACCTAGTATGCCATTTAGATAGCAACCTCAAAGAACTGCCTGACTCAAATGCTTGCTCCTTTTATTCTAAGAAAGGGTTTTTAATGTTGTTTCATGGCACAGTGGACACTCTATCATCTACTTCTCCAGCAGTAAGACAAGGCATTGTTTCCACATGGGAAGAAGAAAAGGTTATCCTTACAGGTTGCTTGGCAATTTCTTCTGACAGTTGTTTGCAGGGTAAGAGGAGACATGTGGCTTCTATAATGGATAGAATCAAGGGTGCTGAGAAACATCCTAGAAAGTGAAGATCAGCCCTTGAGAGCAGAGAATTACATGTGCTAGTATCATTAGGGTTAAAGACACCTTCATCTTTGCAGGCAACACGCTGTACAGAGATAAAGAGCCAATAGGGATTGGAACTAATAAAACCTAATAGTGGTATGAGCCACTTTTAAATATCTTGCTCTTCCTAGCTCTCAAGTACCCTCTTTATTCATTTCTTTCTGGTGGCTTTGAGTACCACTTGCTAATCCCCAAATACATGCATGCACGCACGTGCACATGCACGTACATACTCACACATAGTGTTCATTTCTGAGTCTTTGGCATTGATAACTAGGAACAGAATTGCTGGGTGTTGCTGCTTTAGATATATGTAAGTAGTTTTATGCATTTTAGGAACCTCGATTGATCAGTATGGGATTCCAGTAGCCAGGACAAGTAGTGAGTATGTGTCCTTGCCTCTGTTCCAGGAGCTTTCCCATGAGACTGGGTATTGAAATCACGGAGCAACGTCTTTCTATTTGTAGTCACTTAGAATCAATGACCTTTGCTGTTCCCTACCAGCATTCCAGCCACTGAATGCTGTCAATTAGTGTCTCCTTATGTTTGAGAAATGTCAGTTCAACTGTAATAGCACAAAACATGATTTTGTGGCACAGGTCTGGTCAGAACAGATCTTAGATGGTGACATACATCTTCAGTGTCTTTTAGATCACGAGTGGGAAAGAGGTGAGATAGGAAGTTCTGCATAGTCACTTTGTAGGAAAGGTCATCTGTGTGAAGTGCTGGGGCCATGTTTTTTTGTAGGAAAGGTCATCTGTGTGAAGTGCGGGGGCCATGTTTTTACAGGCCCCTGAAGCAGTGTTCTTTTCTGGCCTCCACAGAGCCATGCTGCCCCTTTATGTCTCTGTAGCTCTTACTCACACCTCATGGTAGTGTGGACTGAGTAGTTTGAATTTTGAAAAAGAATTATTTTGTATTTTTCTTATTTTCTTGGAAAACAGTAACAACAACATAATTCCATTCAAAGTATTGTTTTGTGTTCATAAACTAATGGATATTATTTAAAATATATTTTTGTATTCAAAGGTTATTACTGTTATTCTATCATAAGGCAATTTTATTCCCTTTAAGTTCATTGTTTAAAAAGGCATTGGATTGAGTTCTTGACACTGATTTTTTATACTGTCACAAAATCATGGTGGTGAGGGTTGTGGCTTAGACTCTGTTAGCATTTTGTTTTTTAAACACCAATGAGAGTTAAAGCAGAGAGCTCACTGTCCTGTTAGCACGTCCTTATGTGGGTGTGCATGGGAGAAGGCACTTGGAGGCATTGGGACACTGAACTGGAAAAGGGGCTTTGATTGCCCTGTAGTACTTTTTTAAATTTTCGAAACTCAAATGTCTAATATATTTTTTTTATTATCCGCTTGAATATAACAGTTGATATTTCTCTCTGTGGAAAATATGAAACACTGTAAAAACCAGTGAATACCCATTCTGCCTTGACTGTAAGCTCAGTTTACTCCCGAATCATTTTCACTTTTCATGAGAATTGGAAGGATATTTCTGAATAGGTGTGTCAACTTCATTTCTTTCTCCAACAGGGGAAAAGTAAAGCTTTGGGTAGTAAGGACCAAAGACTGGGGTAGACAGCTGCAGTGCATGTCTGTGAGTCAATCGTCAGACAGCAATGTTGGAGGAATGATAACACACTCATCTACCATGAAAGATAAAACTGCTGCGATCGCAGCAATTTTAAATTATTAAATGCTGTAAACGCCATAAAGTTAATTAGAAGAGGAACAAGCTCTACAAAGATAAATGTGTTTTCAATATGATCTGTAGGGAGGGGTCCAGTGAATAGGGAGGAAATTTATTTCTGGCAGGACTCTAGCCATGGAACTGTGGCTGAACTTTTTACCCTAATTACCTCCTGCTAATGCCTGCAGCGGTCTGGAATCAAAGCGGCGCTTCAGGCCCTGGAAATTCTCTGATGTGGCGAACGTTTGTTGTGTGAGGAGGGTTTCTTAAGAAAAAGCAGAATATTGTGACAGAATTAAAAAAAAATTTCTCAGTTACCACCCACCTCACTTGTTGCCTGCAAAAATAGAGTAATTGTTTGCATCTGTGTCTTCCTTTCCCCTAAGAAATAACTGTCATAAATCAACGTGACAGAGAGCCAGTGAGCTGAGGCGTGCTAGACATAGGTTTTTATTTTAATTTTTTTTTTCTTTTCAGAGTTTCTACTTTAAGATTTTGGTCCAAAAATATAAAGAAGTTTTGGGTGTGTGTGTTGTTGTCATTGCTGTTGTTTAAGAAGAAGCCTTCTGCCCTCTTTTAAAAAGGAGAATCCAGGCCCTAAAGTGTGCTTTATGAAATGAATTAGTGTCAGAGTGACCACAGTTTGCTGGCTTAGTCCTAGTAGCAGAGATGGGAATTTGTAGACTCCATTGTTAGTCCTCTGGTGACTGAGAAGGAGCTGAGGAAAAGCTCCTAGTCTACATCCCCTGAGATACAGAGTATTTGTTAATCTTGCAGAGGATTTCTGGCCTCCTGTATACATGCATGGAACATCCTCTGCAGAGAGCATTTCTGTGATGTATGCTACAGGTATGGGTACCAAGGTGGCATATTGTCTACCCTGCTGTCCAGGTCTCTGTGAAGTTGGAGCTCCAGTTTCAGTCTTTACCAGTCTTCTTGAAGGACTGTTTAGGTAATTCATGGTGGAAGGAAGAGCAACAGTGTTGTGGCTTCTTAATGCCAATGAAGTCATCATTTCAGGTAGAAACCTGGTTTGGCAGCCCTTTTTCACCATCCAGAAAGGATGGCTATAAGTTTTATAGTTAGGATGCTGTGAATTTTTTTTTTTTTTTTTTGATCCTGGGCAGTAAACTTTTATTCCTTATAACAGAATATTAAATTTCATTCAAGGCTGTGCTGAGCCCCACATCCATCTGTGATTAGGTTATGGTCACTAATTGCTCCAGTGTCACGGTGGTATTTTGCTTATTGTATAGTTACACATTTGTGTAGCACCTGTGACCATGCATCTGCATGGTTTTGTGTATATGAGGGTATTTCTTTGGACTCCCAAGTTTCAAACCATGTTACAAATAATTACTGTTTTGTTCTATACCCACACTAAGTTGTATTCAATCCCAAGACAATGATATGTGTTCACATTTAGTGAATTACTTCAGAATTAAATTGCTCACTTTAATGGTAATATGTAGCTTACATTCCCCTTGTTATTTTATCTTCCCATGGTTTGTTCAATTCTACCTATCCTTACAAGAGATAGTGAGTCAAACTGATAATATCTCTGTCTGATAAGAAAAGTAACAATATTGTTAAAACATTGCAACAAGCTTTATAGTTACTTATATATCTCTTTCTATAAAATTTTTAAATAATTATAAAACTATTTATTTTAAGACAATCTTACTATATAGTCCTGCTGAAACTCATTGTGTAGACCAGACTAGATCACAGAGATCTCCAGCCTCTGGCTAGAGTGCTGGGATTAAAGGTGTGCACAATTATGCTGGGTGCAAAATCATTTCATGAAGAGGAACTAGTTTTAACATTATATATCCGGGTGTTCCTCAACAGCAAACAGCTAACATTTGTGTATTCAATACTGTTCAGTAGAACTGGTTCAAGTTCCACAGGCATTTAAAGTACTGTTATTCTGGCACTGTGGCATAGATGCTAAGAATAATCTCAGCATTCGGGAGAATTGAGTATGAGACTCTTGGAAAAGAAGAGCAAGTGAATCTGTTAGGCCTCTCAAAAGGTATAGCTAGTGAGCGGTTTTGAATCATGCCCAAAATAGAAGTAAGGCATCAGTGTGTGAGGCACAAGCAGCTCCTGACCCACTATGTATAAATAATTGTTTGTGGGTGCTTTACCTGCAAACATGTCTGTGCACCACTTATGTGCCTCATGCCTAGTAGAGCCCCAAAGAGGGTCTTGGGTCCACTGGCACTGGAGTACAGATGCCCAGGAGCCACCATGTGAGTGCTGGGAATAGAACCTGGTGTGTGTTGATTTCATTTATATTTAGCGTCATACACATTATTAGATTCTGTAGTTTTCAGTGACAGTGGAGTAAGAAAGTAGACAGATTGTTCCATGGTATGTTATACTTATGGTCTGTAAGCTTGCTTTGCAGAAGTTGGTACCATGAATATTCTCATTTCAGCTCTATAATATTTTTTATTTAACTATGGAAATATAAGACTGTTGATGAGCAAAATGATTTCTGGTTTTTATTTATAATAATAGAGAAGCAGTTATAAATTACCTTGCTTACGAAAATAAATCTGAAAAAGATTCTGTCTATATGTGTATGAGATTTCTTTCACTATAACCGATTCTTATATTTTTCTGATTATATTTTATTAGTTTTCACTTTTTCTTTAAAATACTATGACTCCAAATTAGTATACCAGTGTCCTACCTGGGTGTGGGGGTATACACTTGTAATTTCAGCACTCACAAAGAATCCACACAATGAGATCCTCAAAACCCCCAAACCTTAACTGTGAGGCAGTCACATCTTACTGCTTGTTAGACAAGCACAGGCTTACATTCTTTGTTTTATAATGTATTTCTTAGTTATGAAGACTTTTGCGATGGATTGTCATGTTCTACCTCAGGGTTCTGTGAATTGAGCCTGGACAGTTTGTCTGTATGGCAAGTAACCTTAACAGACTGAGACATCTTTCTCTCTTTTACAGAGTCTCACTAAGTAGCCTAGGCTGTCTCACACTTGTCATATGCTTCTACTTCAGCCTCCCAAATCTTGTGATTCTATGTCCAGATTCTTTTACTTTACCTTTTTATGTGTATGAATATTTTGCCTGCATGTACGTCTGTGGACAATATTCATGTTTCATGCCCCAAGAGGCCTGAAGGGGGCATCAGTTCCCTGGAACTGGAGTTACAGAAGATTATATTCTTCCCTGTGGGTGGGTGCTGGGAACAGAATTCTTGTCTTCTGGAATAGCAGCCCACACATACTCTTAATAGCTGAGCCATATCCATCTCCTCATTATTGGTTTTCCATATTTAGTTGTCTATAAGAATTATCATTTAAAATGGGAAAATAAATAGAACTGTTTTATGTTTTTTAACTTTTTCTAGAGTGTATGTGCTGCTGATGTGAGCATTCTAATAGAACTTCCTAATAGATGCATATTGCTTCATTTTATTTAGGATGAAGGAAACTCAATGGATGAATTTCCTAGATCTGTTCTCTCTGGGGGCACGTGTGTAGGATATTGTGCTAATTAATATTTTTATTACTGGTGTAATCTTTTGTCCTTTTCTTTCCATAATTTATTATTTTTATTCACATCACATCTGAGTCACAGCTTCCCTCTATTACTAGTGTGAACTTGTCATTGTTTACTGAAAGGGAAATTTTAGCAAAGGGAAATTTTTAGTATTCCAAATTTAAACTACAGACAGTATTAAGTGTTGTTCATTGTAATAGTTGCTACCTGACTTCCTGGCAATGTGTGAATTTTCTCTGGTTCTTTGGAAACTTGATGCTAATGAAGCTAGGGCTGTAATTTCCTTCTATGTTATTTAGCCCAGGATAGCCTCAAACTCAGAGTAATCCTCCTGCCTCAATCTCCCAAGTTCTAGGATTATAGACATAAACCATTATAGCAAATCTACAAGTTTAGTCTTTTTATGAATAAGGTTTTTTTTCCCATGTCTGTCACCATTAAATGAATGTCAGCAATTTAAATAAATAGTTCATGTTGAGGAACTAAAATTTATGTTCTTGTCAAAAGTAATTTTCACAATATTTTATGCAGAGAATTATTCTATCACAGTTTTCAGTGATGAAGAATGAATCTGATATTTAAAGAAAACATTTCTTCTATGAAATTTTACCATTCGTAGGAGTATGGTAAGAATTAAATGAGATAATACATGGAAAGGCTTTATAGTGATATCTGGGGCCATTCAAGTGCACAGTTTTCATTATTGATTTGAATATAGAATATCAGAAGGTTTATGAGAGAAGTTAGGATCACTAGGGGCAGGATTTAAAATATCAGGGTATTTCTTTCATAGATAGAAATTTACAGAGCAGCTGTCTTGACTTCATTTGTTCATCAGTTCTAAGGTAGACCTTAAAATAGATTTTTAAAGAATGTGTTGTATTTACTGTTGTTTTGAGAGATCATCTTACTATATAGCTCAGGATGGCCTTTACCTGGCATTACCCAGCCTCAGCTTAAGTGCTTTGAGTTTAGGCATGTATTGCCATGCCCAGCAAAAAGAGAGATTTATTTGAAAGGCAAGTTCAAAATATCAGAAAAGTAAATTGAAGGTTGTGCTGGTTAGGTTTTTGTCAACCTGACATAAGCTAGTGGGAATCTGAACTGAGAAGATGCCATCAGACTGGTCTGTAGGCAAGTCTGTTTTCTTGATTAGTGAATGATGTGCTAGGTTTGATCTCCGAGCCTCCATTTACACACTTTTCTTACCCATGGTCTGTAGGTCACATCGGGGACCCCTCTTGCTGGTGTAGTGACTTTCTGTGAGTTAGGATGAAAGTGTAGTGGCATGGTATGTCCAGAAATGTGTCAGACAGAGCAGCTGAAGTCTTCTAAGATGCTTAACAGTAATCCTTTCCACTCACATAAAACATTCTTCATTCATTCAGTGAGCAATTCTATGTCTAACAAAAGAGAACCTCTGCAAGCCCACAACTTAGTGGAAGGCTCTATAAATCTGAGAAATGTACAAATGGTACTAACTGGATTTGTTTAATCTTTTTGATTACATTCTATCATTGAGAATGTTTTAATAATTTTTGCATAAGCTAAAACATGTCCATTTGGATAGCAGTTATTTGATGGAACAGCTTGAA
This sequence comes from Arvicanthis niloticus, assembly GCF_011762505.2. Lineage (NCBI taxonomy): Eukaryota > Metazoa > Chordata > Mammalia > Rodentia > Muridae > Arvicanthis > Arvicanthis niloticus. The sequence continues at coordinate 36,637,171 of NC_047663.1, read as the reverse complement.
CTTGCCTCATTCTCTGCTCTTGAGAATGTTGCAGCTCTTTATCAGTAGGCATCCTCTGCACTGTTTATATGTGTCTCCCTTGTTTACTGAATTGTGATTTATTATGTAAAGCATGGACCCATGGATTGGAAATGCTTCAAAGTGAACAGAAAAACTACAATGTTGCAAATCTTAGTTCCAATATCACTTTCCTAACTACTCTTGTTTGCTCCTTCCTGTTGTATAATATTTTACTTGCACCTTATTGGTCTAAAACTAGGTGAAAGGTTTTTTAAATGTGCTATATTTTATATTTATGTGTTAATTTTATTTCATGTACATATTATACATATAATTGGTATGTAATACTTATAAGTTTTAAAAATCACTTATTCATGTTTATGTATGTGTGTGTGTATGTGCACTCATGCACAGAGCATCAGGAGGCCCAAAGAAGAAGTCCCTTGGAACTGTAGTTACATGTGGTTGTGAACTATCAAGTGGTTGCTGGGAACTGAACTTTGTTCCTATGGAAGAGGAACAAGCTCTTCCTATGAGCTTCCAGTGAGCCATCTCTAGCCTCCAATTTTTATACTTTTAAAATAATATTTGATGGTAACCAGTGTGGTGTGGTATTTTCCATCTGTGGCACCAGGTTATTTCCAGAAAACTATCAGAATCCAGGTGTGACTGTGCAGGCTTTTAATCCCAGTATGTGGGAGTCAGAGGTGGTCTACACAGAGGGGGACACAGAACACCCCTTTTCAAAACAAAACAAAGAATGACTATTTTGACTCTGGCTTCACTTCTAGCTCCCCTCCTGTTTGTGTGTAGAGGTGGTGTTGCTCACTCCTTGGCTTGAGCATTCTTTGTGTCAGCATCCTTATTAGCATGTTTTGGAATCAGCAGGTCTTATTCAAAATAAAGAATTACTAAGTAAGCTAATCACAGCCTTAGCTTTTAATATGACTAAGTTTCCATCTTCCTTTTTTTTTTTTTTTTAAAAAGTACTAGTTAATAAAGAATAAGACCAACACGCTTTAGCTCTTCCAGCTCTGAGTAAAAATACAATACTATAATGCTATCAAAATTTTCCTTACATTTAAAGGATTAGATTTAGTAACACATGGTGAAGATTGTGCAGCTTTTTCTTATTTAAAAATAAGTGTTTCCATGCTTCTTACAATTCCTGGTAGATTTTAAATGTCTTTGCTATTTTGTATTTTTCTTAAACATTGCACATTCTTGGAAAATGTCACTTTCTCAGATACTTTGTTGCACTTTTTCTAATTTCATTTCAATCTGTTAAATATCATGAATGGAAATAATGATGGTCTTTGTAAAGGAAATGGTATTAATTTTTATGATTTTGAAATCATAAAAGCCATATTTCACTTGGCATTAACTTGATGGTCATTGTGTTCCATTTTTTAAAAAGCTGTTTTGCAAACACGTTCCAGGTTACAACATGACTATGACTCTCATGATACCTGAATGTAAAACAAGAGTTATGGTGTCCTAGTAATTCAGAAATAGACTCGAGATAAAGTTTGTGTATTTTATTGAATTTAGGAATTAAATTTAATATGCAATGAGTTGTCATTCCTACTTCCTATTGTGCTTTAAATTATTTTCTTTTATCTCTTTGTCTCCTAATTGTATGTGCCCTTGTGCTGGGGCACATGTGCCTTAGCATGTCAGTAGTGGCAGAAGACAACTTGTGGGAGTTGCTTTCTCCCTTTTATCCTTTGTGTCCCAGCTCCAGCTATCTGGCTTGGTGGCCAATGCCTTTGCTCGCTGAGCTGTCTTGCCTTCCTCTTTCTTAGGCTTAAAATGTCTCTTTACATCTGTCTACTGCCCCTTCTTTGGGCAATATTTAAAATTTGAAGGTACAGTATTAGTTGCCATGGATTGCCTCATGTATTACAAGAAAAGATTCGGAGGTCCTCAGCACAATAATAATGTTCCCAGTCTTAGTGATTCCTTCTGTAGATTCTTGAAGCCTAGTTTATGACCTAGAGATAGATTTTCAAGCCTTCTAAAAAATTATTGCACAAGAATGCTCAAGTATATAGTGTGTTTAACTTAAACTCCTATTTAATTTCTAGCTTTTGGTCTTTTCCCATTTTGGGTTCTTTGTCTTTAATTTAAACTGGAAAATGTCAGTATATTTTAGTGTGTACAACTTATCTAAATGTTATCTCATATATGTTTGATAAAATTATTGAACTAATTAACTTAAATTCACTAATAATATGTTGCTGGCATGAGTTTCAAAAAGTAGAGTGACTTTGGATGAAAACTGTTTGCTGTGCTCTGAGATTTGTCCGTGGACAGCTCCTGTGTAGTGAGCTCTAGGACCCAGGGTTAATTCCTGGCACTACATGGTAAATATCAGACAAGGTGGAACTGCTTATGCTCAGTAAGCATGCTCCTTTTCCTTTGAAAATTGGTTTTTTCTTTTATTGCTACAGTAAATGTCCACATAGGAAAAAAAAAAAGTCAGTCTTTTTCAAAATAGCTTGAATGATATAAGTCTGTTTAGGTACTTTTGAGAATAAATTTTATGTCTAAAATAGTGTTTATTAATAGTTTTTGACGAGTTACTAAGCTTAACCTTATTTGTATGCTCAGATTATTCTTCTCATCAAATATGGTAATCTGAACAAGCATATCTCCACTCCCCCATGCTTGTGAAGTGGCTTAATAACAAGGATTTAAATATTGCTGAATATCACTCTAAGACCTCTGCCCTCACTGGAAATTGAAGTGCATCCAAAGATCGTTTTGTTTTGTTGATGGTTGTGTTTGTTCAGAAGAGGGAACACTGTTACTTAGTGCTGGGCAGTTTGTTAGTTCAGAGTTAATCTTTCTTACTACTTCTGTGTGAGGGGTTCATGCTGGTTTATGGGTTTTTCAAAGCTTTATAGGCTTCAGTCAACATGTCCAAGATTCATCTGGTGAATTTTTAACTTAGTTTATTTCCCTAAACAATTATGGAAGATGTTGTTGTCCTATGATCTAGAGGCTACTTGTAGTGTCTAGAATTGGTATCTGCAGTGTCTCCATGGGGACTTTCCTACACACATCCTTTGGCACCTCAAAATGAGTCTGGTGACAGCCTTTTGGGGTATGAGGATAAATTCCAAGATGCTGAAAATATATTTTTCTCTCTGCAATTTATGTTTAATTAAAATACACCCTGTGCACAGCTCATTTCGTAGGTATTTTAAATATGCCTATCAGCAGTGCCCTTTATGTTTTCCGTTTGGGCATGGATGCTGGGCACTGAACTCAGGTCCTTAAAGAGGACCTTTTTTTGAGACAGGGTTTCTCTGTGTAGTCCTGGCTGTCTTGGAACTCACTCTCTAGACCAGGCCGGCCTCGAACTCAGAAATCTGCCTGCCTCTGCCTCCCAAGTGCTGGGATTAAAGGTGTGTGCCACCACCGCCCTGGCAACCAACGAGTATTTTGAGTGTGATTTAATTCAATAGATGATCCAGATGTTTCATACTTTGATTCTTAATTTTGGGCATTGCATCTTATTCAGGAATACTTCTTTTTCTCCCCCTGAATGTTTATTTATTAACAGCTTATTGTATTCTACACACATTTTTTAAGTACACAAAATGGATGATCACTGTCTTGACTATGACCAGTGTTGAAAACTTCGAAGGCAGTTAGACATGCCAAAGCTTGTTCTTCCCCAGTACTGCTAGGGCTATGGACTCTTGACCAGATTGACAGTAGCAAGCATGAATTCCTTCCCTTGGAACAGGCTTCAGATGTAATCAGCAAGTTGTTGGTTACTATCTAAGAGTCATGCCACCATTGTGCCAGTGGGCATATTTTGCCTGGTGGGTTAGTATTGAACGATAGCCAGCAGGTAGGAAGTTTCCTGGTTGTTTGAAATTGTTTTCTTTATGCCATGCAGCCAAAGTGTGTGATGGTATCATTGACAATAGGGTTACTTATCATCTTTATTTATGGTGGTAACTGAGAGCAGTGGCAGTAGCCTCTGCTTCCTTCTGGACCAACAATTCGTAGGGAGGTTTCTGTGACTGGGCACAAACAACTCATGTCTTCTGGGAGCAACAGCGTCCTCCCTTGTAAAGGATCCACTTCTGGATCTCGCTTCTTGCTCTTATCCCTCTGGCCCCATCCTTTATCCAGAATTTTACCCCTGCCGTTTTTCATATCATATGTGCATTTAGCCCCTCTTGTTTATTTAGGTATGTATATAACTTTTAAAAAGACAGGATCTCACAATGTAGCTCTTGGCCCCACTCAAACTCAGGGAGATCTGCCTTTCTGAGGGCTGGGAATAAGGGCATATGCTCCCATGCCCAGTCCTCAGATTTAAGTTTTAATTGGGTTCTGAGAGAGCAGGTTTCCATATGGCCTACCATAGATTCTTCGGCCTTTCATTTCCTCTCTTCCGTGTTTCCCCTTTGGTTGTCATGTTGAAATCTAGTATATTAATGTCGTTCTCACTTTCTAGGTTTGCCTCATGTCTTAACAGTTCTGTTGTTTGGTCCAGTTGTCTGTGTCTTCCCAAGTATTGAAGCACTTGCTGTTATATCCCTGCCCTCAGTTTCTGTAGCTTTTATTAGCTCTGTGGTTTATTTATTTTTTATTACTCTGTCAGGCATGCACACTGCCTGCTTTCCTTTGCTAAAATTGAATTCATAAAATCCAACATACCCTGCTAATCTGTAGTTCGTTGGAAATGTTGCAGAACAGTTACCTGTTGTCAACCCTCGCTCCTCACACTGAAGGAAAGCACACCCATTTTGAAGTGACTCCTTATTCCCTCCTCCCTCTGGTCAAGGCAGCCCCCAGTCTGCTCTTGTCTCAATGGATTTACCCTTTCAGGACACCTTAGACAAATGGATTTCTACACTAAGATACTATTTCAAGTCTCTGCTTTTTTCACTTAGCAAAATGTTTTTGAGGTCCATCCACATGGCAGAACATGTTAGTACTTTTATTGCAGGATAGTTTTCTCTCTGCTTATCCTATTGTTTATCTGTGTATTATGGGCATGAGTGTGCTCTCGCTTCAGTTATTATGAATAATGCTGTTGTGTGAATGTACCAATATTTTCATAGACATATGCTGTCACTTCTGGGTGTGTGCCTAGGAGTAGAGTTGTCACTTCTCAGATGATACTGCTTTATGTTTGCGGATCTGCCAGCCTGTTTCCCACAGGCGGTCCAGCATCCTCGGTCCCACCTCTGGAAGTTACTTTTGCACTGTTTCACAGCACCTGTTGGAAGCTGCTTTGAGGCTCATGTCAGCTGAGGGATTTCAGTCCCTCCAGCAGGGAGTGCTTGGTTAAGTGGCTGCATCTGTGGTGGCAGGTGAGTCAGTGATGGGAGCATGGGAATCTTCACAGCTGCCACCAGCAAGCTCAGACCCAAGGCCAGAATGAGGGTGAGGAATAAATACCTTTCAAAGGCACACCTGCTCGTGACTCGGTTCCAGCTGTAGTCCCCACAACTTTCAAAATAGTACCATGGGGTTGTGGCGATGGCTCAGTAGCTGTTGTGTAAGTGTGAAGACCCGAGTTTGGACCCCCAGCACCTATGTGAAAGTGGGGTGTAGTATCAGGGGTGAGAGGCAAGCTTATTCTTGGTGCTCACTGGCATGTAAGCTAGCCAAATTGATGAGCCATAGGTTCACCAAAAGACTGGCCTTGCCAAAATAATGGGGAGGATGATTGAGGTAGATATCAAACATTGACCTTTGGTTTCCACATGTAAGTATACACACATGTGCACACACACATAGAAGTATATGTACACGAGCATATGGGCACAAGGTAGAAACCAGGTACTCGGAACAGAATCATATTGAGGTCATTTCAAATTCAATCTACATCACCAACACCTGTGGCCCAGATTTCCAGTTTCTCTTACTGAGAGTTTTTTTCTTTATTTTTTACTTTCAAGAATATGCCCAATCTAGTTAGAGTGATATTGTGCCCATTTTATTGTTTTGAGACAAGATCTTTGGCTGGTTAGTTAAAAAATTCTTTTTATTCATTCAGTTTTTAATATTTATTTACTTTTTGTTGTTGTTTTGAGGCAGGGTCTCACTGAAGCCCAGTTGGATCTGGAGCTCACTCTTACTGCCCAGGCTAACCCTTAATTTCAGGTTATGCTCCTGTCTTAGCCTCCCAAGTGCTGGAGACACAGAGGTTTCCACCATGCTGGGCTGCTGGGCTAGTTAGGAAGCCTTCACAGAGACCACCTATTATAACAAATGCAGTGATTGCTGAAGGGGTCTTAGCTAGGATGACAGCCGATACACTGGACAACTATATGACTTTATTATGGCATCGGCTTCTGTGGTGCACATCTGGTGGGTGGCAGTACAAAGAAGAGCTTGTCTTGCAGCATAGCAAGTTGTGAGATACATTATAGACCCAGAATTTAATGGGAACCTTCTCTTCAGCTGTCTGTAAATAGAATCAAGACTGTCATTGCTGTGTTCTACACAGTTGGGCAAGGCTTTTCAAACGATAGCGCTGAACAAAGGAACATGTCGGGCAAGCACATGGTAATGTCATTGGCAGGAAGATTTTGGCTGCTTCATGAGTTAATAAGAACTCTTACTTTAAAGGATTACTACATTTACTAATGGTTAAGTGGTTCTCTGGTATGTACATTGTTTATAGTGTTGTCTTGTTGGTTCAGTTAGTATTGAAGTGAGGCTTTGTGGCATTTTTCCACCTATCTGGGGATTTTGGAAAAAAATCCTTTGCATGGGGCCAGTGAAGTGGTTGGAATTTCAGTGCCATGAGGACTTCAGTGGAAATGGCACATTGCTTCTTCCCCCTGGTAGTTTCATTGGTTGCTAACTTGTCCCCTTAGCAGTAGAGGGTCAGATTAATTTTGGGTGTAATATTTTAGCTTTGTTAATTTTAGAAACTAAATTTTGAGATTTGAGAAAATTTCTCAGTCTTGAGTTGCCCCGGGAACATACAAGGTGGCATCTTTAGTGCCACGGAGGACAGCATTTCTCCAAAACCAAGTGTTGCTCGGTCCACTTACTGCTCTGCGCCACACGCTCCTGGCCATCACTGATGAACTGTTCTGCAGTTTTACACAGAGAGGAAGCCAGTTACTAATGGGTCTTACTAAATTTTGATTTTGTGCCTGAAAATGACATTTGTTTTACAATTTTAATCGTATTTGTGTATGTGTTTGAACAGTATCTTTGGTTCTCTTGTGGTACAGGGTGTAGGTGTAGGTCAGAGACAACTGGGGGTGGAGCTTGGGTTCTTAGGCTTGTGGCAAGTATGTATCAATCACAGCAGTTTTTTTTAGTTCAGGGACATCATCTGTGCCTTTCTCTTCATACTTTTGAGATTTATACACATACAACCAGTTTTCAGTAAATGCAGGCAGCTTTCTTTCAGTTATGCACAGAACTGACCTCCTGTTTTGAGTTCCCTTGAGATAATGAGCCTTTTCTCTACTACTTAATTTTTGCATCATATTCTGCAGTATTTTACATTCATATATATTATCTACCAATTTTATTTGTTCATTTTGAAATCATTTTAATCCTTTAATCAAATTTAGAAAACATTTCTTACCATGAACATGTTACTAATCTATTTACAAAATCATAGTGTTCTACTTCACAGTATTAATTCTACAACCATTTATGGCCTGGAACTCATATAGATCTGCCTGCCTCTGCTTCTAGAATGCTGGGACTAAAGGCTTGGCTCATCCTCCTGGGCCTGATGCTACATTTTATATTAATTTATTTATTTTATGTATATGAGTACACTGTTGCTGTCTTCAGACACACACCAGAAGAGGGCATTAGATCCCATTACAGATGATTGTGAGCCACCATGTGGTTGCTGGGAATTGAACTCAGGACCTCTGGAAGAGCAGTCAGTGCTCTTAACCACTGAGCCATCTCTCCAGCCCCCTCTGATATGCTACATTTAAAAAAATGAGTTGCCTGGCTGTATTAGTTTTATTTGGTGTGATAACCACTGAATGTATTTCTTGGTATCATGTACTAAGAAAATGTTTATTGTGCTGTTCTTTTCTCTTTAACTTAAAGTAATGTTTATTTTTTAGCACGACACCACCATACTGCTGTGTGGATCTGTATTCACTTCGTACTGGGGAAATGGTCAAGTCCATTCAGTTTAAAACACCCATTTATGATCTTCATTGTAATAAGCGGTAAGTATTTTTCATATGCTTATTTTCAAATTGTAATGTGACTCCTTGACATGTAAAAGGCATGTGATTTCTAGTCAGTGAAACAGTTAAGATTTCACATTGAGTCCTTTCCAGCCTCCTGACCTAGCCATGAGTTGTGATTCAGTGTAGAGGGATATGAGTGAAATTTATATGAACAACAAAATGGAGGATTGTAGGCAGTATTCCTGAGTACAGGAGATCAAGTATTGGGATAGGGCATGTCACTTCATTTTCAGTGCTAAGGTCAAACCTGGTTGTGTATATACAAATACTCCTCCATAAAACTTCAGCCTGAGCCCTTAAGTATTAGTTTGAGAATAATTCTTAGTTTGAGGACTGAGCTGCCCTCTGCCCCCTCTAACTTTATATTATTTTGTTACAAAGGCTAGGCAGGTTGCACAGGCTGGCCTTGATCTTGTTACCCTCTTGGCTAACCCTGCTTCATAGAACTGTGTGTGGAATGTGCAGCCGGGAAATTTCCAAGCTTTCCCAGATTTATTAGACCGCAACATTAGGACATCCTAACTAAGCTTTCCTTATATTATAAATTCATGGAAATTCACACAAAGCAGCAAAACTCTGACTCTTTTTTTGGTTAAAACGTTTGCGGAGCATAAGTTAGAGAGGAAATCAAACAATATGTAATTGCTGTTTAAAAAATAATACCAAACCCTGTCTCGAAAAACAAAAAACAAACCAAACAAACAAACAAAAAAATTAATACCATACTATATGTGTAGCCAAGAGCTCATAGAAAAGCTTCTGATTACCCCAAAATGCTCACAGTCACCTGTGTCTGGACCTGCTTTTCTTTAGAAAGCACACAAATCTGTTAATGCTGCGCATAGAATCACCACAGCTATATTACACAATGATTCAGGAGTGAATGCCTTAACTGCATAGGACAATTCTGAGTTTAGCAACAAGTGTTCAAGAGACTTTTTAGGAGATGATTGGCAGGTATATAGCTGACAGGAATGGTGGCTGTCAGGAATGGTGATGGTTAGCATAGGGTAGATTTGAGCAAACCTGAGTTTACTCAGAGAAGTGTAGGTTATGGCATGAGGTAATCCTCAGAGACTGGGGATTCATGCAGGACCAGATGGGTGTGTGTATGCAAACTCCTTTTCTTAGTGCAGTGGAGCGTTTTCTGGGCAAAAGTGTCCAGATAGCAGATGAGTACAGCCCTGTGGTTCAGGGTAGCAGCACTGATACAGGGGACCCTGCTGCTTTCCTGAGCACTCTGCACCCAAAGTCTGTGGGCATTCTGGGCTGCTTCCACCAAGGGCTCTTGACCTTTTGAGGTCTGACTAGGTATCTCAGTGTATACTTTTGGGACTATACACAAGGAGGTTTATTTAGGGAGTTCTAAGAATGACTTGCCATTGTCATCTCCATCTGATTTTAGTGATGAGACCTCAGTCTGGTACTATAAAGGCATGGGAGAGGAAGTACAGACATTGTTTCTGTGAAGTCATTTCAGTAATTACATATTTTAAATAAAGCAACTATTGTGACTTAAAACATTCTTGGTGCTGTTACACATTTTCCTTTCTGCCATCAGAATCGAATTTCTCTAATCCTGTCAGAATGCTCACAGGCTCAGGTGACAAGAGCAGTGTGAGCGTGCCAGTGGTGACAGTGTGGTGTGGTTACGGTGAGGGAGTGACAAAGGTGATGTAAGGACAGGAGGGAGGGAGGAAGGATCCCATGCTGGGGTGTGGCAGACATAGTTGCAGTTGGAAGCTTTAGATGGACTGAGATAGAGATGCAGCACCCAGCACTGGGATGCAGGGGAGAAACCCTCTTTTGGCTCCACAGCCCACAGTGTGAAGGAAACAGAGATCAGGCACGTCGATGTCAGTCCTGTTAGTGGATAGAAGTAAACTGAAAGCACAGATAGCCAAAGTTTCAGATGTGCTCAAGGGTTAACCCACTTGATGCTGAAAGTTGTTGAGAGTGGCATGCACCAAGCACATATGGTCTTCCAAGGCCAGTCTGTGATAAATGACACAGTCTCATAAAACCAAAAGAGGGGAAGAAGAAAAAGAGATTACTAAAAATAAGAAAAAGTTACTGGAGTCCATGAGCAAATGAAAGAACAGTAGAAATTTTAACAAGAAGCTAGATGTATCTATACATTTCATAAAGAGCATACATTCATGTATACAGAGCCAAGAGAAAAATTATTATCAGGTAAAAACTGAGGCCAATGGTGACAACTCAGCTAAGGGTATGTCCAGAGAGAGTGAGTTCTGGGCAGCGGGCAGCGGCGTGCTGTGGGTCTCTGCATCCCACCCTTGCTATCTAATTCCACTTCTTATTTCACACATGCTTTTACATGGTCTCACTTGTGCAGGATTGTAGGCTACCATGCTTGGCTTCCCACTCTGTGGTGAATGCTGTTTTACTTGTGCCCACACCTGTACATGTGCGACAGATTTCCTTGGCTTCCATACATCCTTCATCATCATCATCATCTTTACCCTCATTAATAATTTTAAGTGCTTGGGATCAAACCTATGGCTTCACAGATGCTACCCATCCTGTTACCATTAGTGTCCTGGCCACATCTTTTTTTCCCCTCAATGTGTAGCTTAGGCTAGCCTTGAACACCTTATTCTTTTATTTTTGCTTCTGAGTACCTGGGATTATAAGTCTGCCCCATGGGCCTAGCTGTCATCCATATTTTTCCATCCTATTGAGATGTCCTTCCAGATACTCATCTCACGATCTGAAAGTAGGAGCTGATAGGTTATTGCTGTGCAATAAATCCTAGTTAATCCTCTCTATTCCCACAAAACCACTATTTTTCCCTAGAAAGACAGCCCAACATTTACCACCTTAGTCCCCAAGCCCAGGGAATAGAGGTGCTGACTCTTCATTAGCTTCTTCAAGCTGATTATGGGCTTTGAGATATTAGAAGAGGAGTGGGGGGAAGAGTAAATTGATAAGCCTCTGATGCTGTGTCTTCACTGCATCCAGATGGAATTCCAGGACCTCAGAGGTTTGAGCAGGTCTGCCCAGCTTGCTTGATGAGTAGATACACCAAGGCTGATCATTCTGCAATATACAATTCTCAAAACAAATTTTAGTATCAAGATAATTTTTTAAGAGGGCTGACATTTTATTAAGGATGTTGGTTCTAACCGCTTTTCTTTTTTCCCCTCTTTTATTGGATATAATATTTACATTTCAAATTTTATCCCCTTACCGAATTCCCCCCACCACCCAGGAACCCCTTATCCCATCCCCCTCCTCCTGCTTCTATGAGAGTGTGCACCCACCTACCCCCCACTCCCCCTCCCTACCCTCAGATACCCCCCCCCCCCCCCCAGTGTTCAGCCTTCATGGGACCAAAGATCTCCTCTCTCACCTATGCCCAACAAGGCCATTCTCCCCTACATATACAGCTGGAGTCATGTGTCCCTCCATATGTGCTCCTAGGCTGGTGGTTTAGACCCTGGGGAGCTCTGGCTGGTTGGTATTGTTGCTCTCCTCATGGGGCTACCAACCCTTTTGGCTCCTTCAGTTTACTCTCTAACTTCTCCATTGGGAACCTTTGATCAGATTAATGATTAGCTGTGAGTATCTGTCTCTGGGTATGTCAAACTCTGGGGGACCTCTAAGGAGACAGCCTTATCAGGCTGCTGTCAGTTTTCCCTTCCTGTCATCCATATCAGCGTCTACTTTTGGTGACTGCACATGGAATGAATACCCAGGTGGAATGGTCTCCATACAACCTCTCCTTCAGATTCTGTCCCACACTTTGTCTCCATATTTGCTCCCTTGGGTATTTAGTTACTCCTTCTAAGAAAGACCTAGGCATCCACACCTGTTCTTCCTTCTTCATGAGCTTCATGTGGTCTGTTAGTTGAATCTTTGTTGTTTCAAACTTTTGGGCTAATATCTGCTTATCAGTGAGTAAATACCATGTGTGTTCTTTTGTGATTGGGTTACCTCATTCAGGATAATATTTTCTAGTTCCATCCATTTACCTAAGAATTTCTCGAATTCATTATTTTTAATAGCTGAGTAATATTCCATTGTGTAAATGTACCACATTTTTTGTATCCATTCCTCTGTTGAAGGGCATCTGGGTTCTTTCCAGCTTCTGGCTATTATAAATAAGGCTGCTATGAACATAGTGGAGCATATGTCTTTGTTATATGTTGGGGCATTTTCTGGGTATATGCCCAAGAGTGGTATAGCTGGGTCCTCAGGTAGTGCTATGTCCAATTTTTTGAGGAACCGCCAGACTGACTTCCAGAGTGGTGGTACCAGCTTGCAACCCCACCAACAATGAAGGAGTGTTCCTCTTTCTTCACATCCTCGCCAGCATCTACTATCACCTGAATTTTTGATCTTAGCCATTCTGACTGGTGTGAGGTGGTATCTCAGTAGAAATCTGTATAATTGTTAAGATGAAGATATAATTTCTTAAATGACACCAATTTACTTTGATTACAAATTTTAAGGTTTTCATTGCTACGAGCTTCTTATTGATATAAAAGTGAGATGAATATTGTTACTCTCATAGGCATTGTACCAGTATAACACATTTAGGAATACAAGGCTTAGACCCAGTTTTTCTTTAACTTTTTTAAACAGATTTGAGATGGTTAGCCTGTGAGTTAAGGGACTATAGCAAATTCATGGCTTGAAGTTTATTGTTAGGGTGTTTTCTATGTTTTATTTAGAAATAGCTGAGTGGAGTTAACAGACAACAGTCTAGATTACCTTATATGGATAGTTGGTTTTCAAAATGTCAGAAGTCCATAGAATTGACGTAACAAACATTTCTGTATTAATGTTCATTTTGATTGGAGACCTGTCTGCTCCTGACAGCTTCCTGTATTGAATTCTAAGAAGAAATTGAGCATCTTTGGAGTTACTCCAGTTGTGGTGAGACAGCCACTAGACAAGAATTGCCTCTTTCCATTTACAGACAAATTACTGTCCAGAAAAGGACACACTTGCAGAATAGTCGACTAATTATATCTGCCTAGACAGAGTAATCAGCCCTTAATAATTCTGCAGCACTAAGGTCTGTCAGATGATCCTGGGCCAGAAGGCAGAAGAACAGATGCTCCAAGGTTTTGTAGTAGAGGGAGTGTCCAGGTGTTCAGCGGTCTCTATAAATTGGCTAAGTTTTAGAAGCTATGTTTTGTGCTTCCCACAATTATAGTTAACTCAGTCATTCTGGATTTCTGACGGGGTTGAAAACTTATAGCCTCATAGCCAATCCTGGCTATTTACCTTGAGAGAAAAGATTTGAGTGGATGGTCTTCAGCTGACAATCACTCTAAAGCCAAGGAAAAAGCCAGGTTCAGAACTAAGTGTTTTAGTTAGGAGAGATGACAGAGGCTCTGGTTAGTCAACAAAATGATGGACTGGATATTAGGACTATCTTGTACCTCACTGGTACAAATTGGCATAATTATGCTCTAATTGTATTTTGAGAGAAAAGTTTTATTTTAACAGAAAGGGTGATATGTAGGAGGAGCTAAGGTGGGAGGAGTACTGAGAGGAAGAGATGGAGTAAGGAGAGGAGGAGAAGAAGGAGAAGAGAAGCTAGGTGATGAGAGAGAGAAAGAGGGGGGAGACAGGGAGTCAGATGTTCATGTATCTCCACCAGTCAAATATAGTTGATATATCTAGGTTGGGTAGTGGGTTACATCTCTGATTGAGCATTACCAAACTTATAAAGCCTTTGATTAACATTTTTAAAAAAATGTATAAGTGCAAAAAGGAAAAGGGGGAATGGGATAGGGGTTTTCTAAGGGGGGGGTATGGGGAAAGGGGATGGCAACTGAAGTGTAAATAAAATATCCAATAAAAAAATGAAAAAAAAAAAAAAAAAAAAAAAAAAAGAAAGTAGGAGCTGTCCTTGTTTGAACTCCGCTCCTGCCATAGTTGACAGCAGTTCCTGTGATTCTATGTATCAGGGTCAGTCTTTACATCCAGCTCACTGAGCCTGCCTTCCAAAATCATTGGCCAAATGTTTGTTCCGCCCACCTCTTCTTTCCTATTTCATATAGAACTTGATTAGTTCTCACGATACCTGTTTCCATCCTGTTCTAACCCGCTGTCTGTACACTCTTTCAATGTCTGCATTCCACCAGGCACTTTTATTATAGTGCCAAAATTTATCCCTTGAGTTTAAGGTGGACATGAATTCTTTCTGCTCTAAATTCTCCTGTAGCCTCCTGCCTATAGCTGACAGTAACATGTGTCAGACCTTTTTTCCTTTCACCTGACTTTACTGAGGGTTTCTTCCTTGACATCTGGTGTCCTGTTTCTTGTAGATGTACAACTTTTTACCTCTGAATTGTATATACACTGGGGTTTCAGTTTAGGCACTTTTTGTGATTTCAGTCTTACTATTTAGTCATTATTTGATCAAAATTAACTGTGTATTGGTCAGTGATTGCTAATGTCTGACGGGGGGGTGGGGGGAGGAGAGTGTGGTGGGGTGAGAAGGCAAGTAGAACATTTTAACAGCCAGATCTAGGACCAGAGCCCAGGCTAGCTAGTATTAAAATTCTTTTTGTTGACCCTTGGGCACTAGGCTGTTTGTAACAATTGTGTTTTGTTCATGTGGTGACTGGAGTGTCTGGTGATGGACCAGGAGAGATCTCTCTTCCTTTCTGTCATCATTCCTGTCAGGTTTATTTTTAAGTGTAGATTTCTTTTATTGGAGCTGGATGCATGACAATAAAGTTGATGTTTATTTGTGTTTTTAAGTAGGGCCCTACTAGACAGCACAGGCTATCTTCAGACTTCCCTGCCTCTTTCAGACCTGCCTTCCTCTCCTTTATGGTGTGTGTGTGTTTTCATGTGCCTGTGAACAGATGTACTAAAGGGAGTGGAGGTCTAAAGCTGATGTCATCCCCAACGTTTTTGCACATTATTAATTGAGGCTGGGTTAACCCAGCACTCGTGGTTCTAGGTAGTTTCAGTAGCCACTTCCCTCTGCCTCCCTCTGGGGATCTCTTGTCTCTTCCTCTGTGAAGCTGGAATTGCATAAAGGCATTGATATTCTTGTGAGTTCTGGGGATTCCAGCTCAGCTCTTATGTTTACACAGCAAGTGCTTTACATTCAGAGCTTAATGCCCTCACCCCTGCCTTCTTCTTCCTTTTTTTTTCAGCACCCATTTGCTTATTTTAAGTTTCTGTCATTGGTCTCATGTACATGTATGATTAGTTTTCTTATTATGTGACTAGTGGCTAGTACCGCAGGGACTTGGATACTCTTAGTGTTTACCTTATCTTTCTTTTGGTTACTATTTGTATTCTTATTCTTCCACTTTATAGTTTTAAGGTATTTTAAAAATAGGATACTTGAAATTATTTCTGTTTTTATATATTGATTTACATATAATTTGATTATTTTGTAGTTTCATGGTCTCTTGATTTTATAATTTTTATTAAAAAATATGAAAGACCATGATGTAGCTCAGCGGGAGTGTTTCTGTTAGATGTGGGAAGGTTTTGCATTGCATCCAGCATAGAAAGAATTTTTAAAAGATAATTTAAGAGGAGAGAGATCACCCAAGCCCCTGCAAACCCTCACAAATAGAGAATTCAGAACTCTTTCTGTGGTTCTGGTAATCATGGATGTATGTGTCTGTCTGTCTGACTGTCTTTACATTCATATCATTGCTGATTTTCTTCAGATAAGATCCTACTATATATAGTTTGATCTCACACTCCTGATTGTCCTGCCTTTGCCTGCTTGGCTGCTGATATCACAGGCATGCTTCAACCACGCCTGGGGAAGAGTCTACTGATTTAATAGGTTCTGGGGGGTTTGTTTGTTTGCTTGTTTGTTGGTTGCTTGTTTTTTTGTGCACTCCGTTATTTGACTTTTTCTTAAATGGTTATTGTGTGTAAGGAAATAACAGGAACCTCTGTGAGGTGCTGGGAAAGCGAGGATGTGAGGAAGGATGTGCTAGGGTTTGGGGCATTCTTTACAGATAGCACAAATTGTGTATTTTATGGGGACAGTGTCTCTGTCTCTTATCTGCACAAGTGTATATAGAACGTTCCACAGATTATGGACTTAGTAACAATGAAACAGCTAGCAAGCAGCAGAGGAGTTTTCAACAGACAGAGCTGAATAAAAATAACAATAGCATAATAGGATTAATAGTATTTAGAATTCTTCTGCATCAGCAAATGGAAGTTTTCTACATTTTACAATACTCATTTGCTATGTTTTTACACAATAAATCATATTATTTTCCTGATCAGTTTTTAGTATTTATAAATTAGTTTTACATGTTAAATTTAAAAAAGATTTATTTGGATTATCTAGTAATAAGAATGATTTTTTTGAAATAATCACTAAGTTTGGGATTTTGTATTTCTATAAGAAATAGTAAACTCTAATTCAATATTTGTGATGTATTTTAGCAATTTTACCTTAGAACATTAAAGTCTTAGTGGAATTATATGTTCCTTATTTTATAAATTATTCCTCTGATTATTTGCAGACTTTGTTCTCTGGAATTATTGTTCATGCTGTTTGTTACTAAATTCTAATATATTGACTCATTGAGAAATGCTTACTTATGCTCAATGGCAAATGTCTCAGATTTTGTTAGGTATGCTGAGAAATTCTATAATCTTTTAGAGCAGTAGATTACATAACACCATTTTATATTTAATGCCGACTTTAAATATCATTGAACACTGCTTTTAGTAAGTACCCAGCTGGTTAATATTATTCATCCTCAATGCTGCCTGTTTAATTTGAGAATATGAAAATGAAACTGTTCGTAGGCCACTTCTCAGTTGTAAAATATCTGTCACTTTCTTTGCTTATATGAAACATTTCATTTTTATTATTTTTAGATTTTTGGAGTCTGATATTTCTACTCTACATATTATAAATATTTTATTGTAAAAGTATAATTTAATTATTTTTGATTTAGTTCATAGAATTTCACATTTACTCACGTTTCCATTCTGGTTTTTTCCTCTCTAATTTTAGGATCCTCGTCGTAGTCTTGCAGGAGAAAATCGCTGCCTTCGATAGCTGTACTTTCACAAAAAAATTTTTTGTCACAAGTATGTACCAAATTGTTTTACTTCCTGTCTTGTGCGTTTGTGTTTTTGTTGCTGACTTGATGCTGTCAACCATGGGTTTTAGCCAGTCTCCTCCTGTGATTCTTGTGGGCACCATTACTTTACAAACTTCTGACCTCCAGAAGGAATTGACTAAGCCATAGTGCTTTCCTGGTCTTTTTGTATCTAGCATAAGATTTTCTCATGCCCTTGAACTGACCAGTTCTCACTGTTTGATGTAGCTGTTTTTATGAAGCTGCTGTCACATCACTAAATATTGTGCATACTTTAAAAAGTGACAGGGTTATGCTTTGTGAAGGGTTCTACATTTGCACTTTTTACTCTTCCCTCTGTCTTGCTCCATGCTTCACTGCTATCAGGAGCTCAGAAATTAGCATAGAGTCTATTTTCAAATTGTTTTCAAACACAAATTCAGTGCTAGGTTTTAAAGAGAGGCAGAGGATTGAAATGGGAGGGGGAGGTGGGTGATATATTGATTAATATTGAAGAGCTGCAATGTGCACACTTGTCATGCTCAGTTGTGCAGGACAGAGACAATATGAACATGCTAACAGGGTTCAGCTAGCTCTCCTGTACCCTAGTGAGTCTGTGACAGAGCAGTTTTTTAATTTTGTTTTTCCTGCAGCAAACTAAATTAATAGTTTTCCCCCCTATTTTTTCTCTTTGTTTTCCTAATGAGTCCAATTTGTATATCTTACAGAAATAGCTTAGTGGGTCTCCATTTTGAAATGAACTTGAAACACAATATAGACTTAATCCTGTTTGCTGAGTAGCTACCCTGTGTCAAGCTTCAGGTAGTAGTGTGTGTAGATATTGTTCCTTTACTATATGGGCAATTTCTTTGTTATAACTGTATTATATTACAGATAATTATATACATCTTATGATATACACAGTAAGATATAATAATTCTATATAGTTAGTACATGTTTCACATTTTTTGGACCATAAAGAATTGTAAGACTGTCCCATCCCCTTATGCCCTTAATTGTTTTCTCTGTCATTTTGTTGTTGTTATTATTATTATAAGATTTCTTCAGTGTTAGGGATCTTTGTTGAGTCCCTTTTAACTTGACTCCAGAGTATATTCCTTGGTTGTTACTTGTCTATCAAATCAGGGTCTTACAACATTAAAATGAAGTGGTGGAGACTAACATGATAGCTTTTCTTTTAAAGGTTTATTTATTCTTAAAAATGTATATATGGGTATGTACACTCAAATACAAGAAGAGGGCATTGTGCCTTGGAACTATGAGGAACAATTTGAGCAATGACTGAGATATGTATCTTTTTGAGGTAATTTTCTTATAGAAACTGCTGTTGTCTTCTTTTTCTCGTCCTCCTCCACCTCCTCTTCCTCTTCTTCCTTCTTCTCTTCCTCCTCTTCCTCTTCCTCCTTCTGGCTCTTCATTTTTTTAAAAATTTGGGCTGCCCATAACTTCATGCATGTGACAGGGTCAGGCTTGTCTTGAACTCACATGTCTCCAGCTGGCTTCCTACCTTAACTTACTGAATTATAAATTACTTTTTAAGTGGAGAGTTAGCTATAAAAATCAGTAGCTGATTTAACATGCACTTTAAAATATACCTTCATTATGGACAAATAATTAAGCCAGGTAGGCTCAGGATATGTTTTATTGGTAGAATACTTGGTTAGCGAATACATGCAGCCTTTGGTATGAGCTCCAGCAACACATACAAAAGTAAATTAATTACATTTTTATATTATTCACAGAGGCGTAATTATTTTGTAACATTCAATTAAAATAAAAAAATTACAATTTTTATTATTATTAGCATTGGTTACTTAATATTTGGATGCACTGAAGAAGCTAAAGTTGGTGATTTGTATTAATGTTATAGTATTATTTATTTATTCATTATCTTTTCCCTTCTTATCCCTTTCTCTCCACTCTCTTCCCTCCCTTTCTCTCTTGTCTTATTCTGTCTCTTCCCTTTTAACAGAATCTTTCTCAATTTATACCCACAATATAGTAAAGTTGCCATCCTTCTGGCTCAGGTAGTAAATATTCCTTACTGTTTTTTTTTCCCCCCTCTGTATTTCTCTGTTTCTCTGTCGCCCCCACCCCACCTCCATCCCTGTTTGTGTGTCTGTCTCAGTGGGTGTTCTTTACTGTATATTTCTAAATGCTTAACCTTGAGTTTCTGGACCCTTGCATAGTATGTGAATTGTTCAGAGATCAGCAAGTGTCTGAAGTGTTTCTGGTCCTTTGTAAGTGGCATACAACTGACCGCTAAGTCATCATTGTTGTGTATTCTGTCGCCAGGGAATTCTTACATACTCTCTCAGAGAATATGTGTAATGGCTCTCATGTACTGGGGATGCCTTAAAGCCTCTATTAGTAGAGATTTCAGTCATCCTGACAACTACTAGAGAGACGAGGCAGGAGGATTTCAAGTTCAAATCCTGTCTATGTAATTTAGTGAGAAACTTTTAAAATAAATAGTAAAAAGAAACTGGGTTTGGATATATTAGGGCATTTGTGTAGCTTGTGTGAGGCACTGGGCTTAGTACCCAGTACTGAAAAAGAAATAAAAAATCCAATCTAAACCAAACCAAACCAAACCAAACCAAACCAAACCAAGCAAGCAAACAAACAGAAAACAAAGAAACCATCAAGTGTACAAACCCCCTTGATTTCTTGTTTCCTACCGTAAATAATGCCAGCTGCAGTCTCTCTCTGCGGTGTGAGCTTCCTTAATAAGTGATTCCCTGTCCCCATCTTATACTCCACTGGGAGCTGTAGTTCTCAGTCCTGTGTATTAACTAGTGAACTTGAGGGATTGAGTGTATGCAAGTGATTTGTAGTTACAAAGATTGATGACATTCAGCAAGAATTAGGGTCATTGCATTACAGCTTCATTAAATAGATTTAAGTCATGATTTTTGGCATGGTGGTGGCTTCTGCCAGAAATTCTAGCATTTCAGAAGCTGAAACAAGATAACTGCTGTGAACTTGAAGCCTGGGCTATATAAGTATGTTCTAGGACAGCCTTGGCTATTGAGACTTTATTT
This sequence comes from Arvicanthis niloticus, assembly GCF_011762505.2. Taxonomy (NCBI): domain Eukaryota; kingdom Metazoa; phylum Chordata; class Mammalia; order Rodentia; family Muridae; genus Arvicanthis; species Arvicanthis niloticus. The sequence goes on along the minus strand of NC_047663.1, from coordinate 36,616,825 downwards.
CAAACAAAACAAAACTTAACATATCCTCACCACTCATAAAAAACCATTTCAAACCAAATTCAGTGTTGTTAAATTCTTAATCAATTGGCAAACAGTGCCACTGCATAACATTATTGTGCCTTGTTTGTCCTCCAGTTTCTGCACTATTCCAAACTTTTAAGTAATGTCTTAACTGTATTTAAGTTGATACAGATTTCATGTATTTTTCTGTGCCTTAAATTGGATTGATACACAGATTGACAGAGTTGTTGGGAGGCAGGCACACTGCATTGGCCTTTGAGGCAGCTCATTTGCCTGTGGCGTGTGCCTTCTCTTCATTTATTATACCCACTGTAGTTGATTGATTTTCATATAGTCCAGGGTGGCCTCATCCTTATCCACATGCTTCCATTTTTGGAATGCTGGGATCGTAGGTCTGTTGTGCCTAGTTTTGCAGTGCTGTAGATTGAGCTTGTAGTTTGGCAGGAGGAGGGAAGCTATTTACCAACTCTGCTGCATTTTCAGCCTGGTACTCTGTTCTGAAAGAAGTAGGATTGTACCTTGTGCAGAGTCACAAGATCTCTACTTAATGAGGATGTCATTTTGATCATGCAGACATTTAGCTTCTGAAGTAGAATGGGAAGCTTTTGCATAATGCATTCTTAGCTGAAGGCCTTAGTTATGCATGAATACAATGTGAGCATTGTAAAATGAGCAGAGTCCTCTGTGCCCATCAGAGCGGGCATCATGGGGATTTGTGCCAAAGCATGGATGCCCAGGTAAAGGGAGCTGATAGAGAACTGGTAACAGAGCGCATCCAACAGGACGAGAAAGGAGACACCTGTGTGTTCGGATGTACACAAAGGTTGGGCTTAAGCAGCTGTCCAATGAGGAAATCTGAAACCCAGGTATGATTAGGAAAACAAAAGACAAAGACTGATAGATGTCATTAGTAGTCATTTTAAGGATCCTTTGAAGTTGAAAGGCAGATACAGAGTCTCCAGAGAGACCAGAGTGTCTGATAAACAGTCTCCTTGCATCTGCCTGTGTTTTCAGTTTGTGAAGGAAAGTTATTCTGTGCAGCACTAATGTTATTAGTGTTAGAATGTCTGTTCTTTGTTTATGTTAATGATGAGCAACACATGGAACACATGGAAATGAGTTTAAAGTAGCTTTAAAATGCAAAGTTATAATTTTGGGTAAGAGAAGCTTGCTTGCTTCATATAGTTTTCATTTTGGGAAGGCAAGGCCTTGGTATTTATCCAGGCTGGCTTGCAACTACCACTCCCTACGTTTGTAATATGAATCAGAAAGGATTGATAAAGTCCTGTCTTCTGGGTCAGTTTATATGTTAAATTTACCTCCATGTCTTTGGGTTATTCATAAGGTAAGAGGGCTACCCTGATGTTTCCTGGTCCTGTACAGATATGGGTATGTGCAGATATGGTGAATTAAACTGTTGTTTTCTGTTTCCTGCACATGATTCTCACCTATTGAGTTGCTGGCTAGCAGAGCGCTCAAAAGCATGTTTCATATAATCACAAAACAAACAGAAAATAAAACACAGGTTTTCTAAGCCGATAGAACCTTAAAAGGCCATTAATCAGAGGCATGATGTTTTAGCAAACCCACAAATTGTTATTTAAAGTATGTGTGCATATTTCTGGGTTGCACTCAGATTTTCTTACTCTGATCTAACATTTAATCTTATTTATGGCTGCTGTCTAACAGAGCTTAGCGATATCCTTCAGCCCTGTTTGCAGTCTTCATTATCTCTCCATAGCATTCATTATCCCTCCACCTCCTGACCCTCTCACTGTCTTGGCTAGTGGGAGGAAGAGGCAGGCAGATCCTCAGAGTTTGAGGCCTTTCTGGTTGTCTCAGGCATATAGGCCTGAGAGTATTGAAGTCTTGTTTTCCTGTATTCAAGTTGTACCTCTGTTCTAACAGCTTTCTGGTCTGGTTTCTGGTAAAATTGCATCAGTTTCTTGTGCCTTTAAGATTCTTTACTCAAACAAGAAATTAGGCCAAGCTCACAGCCGCCCTCCTTCCTCAGTGCCCCTAGTGTTCCTCCGGTCAACGATGTGGCCACTACAGTTTTCTGCTATGGGATAGGAGCTGATGTGGGGCTCTTGGATTCTGTCTCTTGATTTTGATTTAAAAGCCTTAGTTCTGGTAATGCCCAGTTGCCTCTGTTTACTTTTTAAAATGGCATTGTAAACATCTTTGAATTCTTTGTGATATTTCAGTTTTAGATCTTCAATCTTGACACTGTTCACTTGTTTGTAGAGTTTAGCTGGAGGTCACAGTTAATCCTTAGTGGAGTTATGCTTATAAGTCTGGGATAATGCTCTGTGGCTGATAGTAGCTATAAAATATTGTTCTGGTGAGCAGAAAACAATTTGCTTTTACTCCACTACTCTGAGGCCCTGGAGCCAAGCCAGTAAGTGTCTTCCTTAGGTTGCAGTCAAAGAAGATATTTAAAAGCATCTAATATCAGTAGGATTGGTTACAGGAGTTGATTTAAAGTTAGATTGTTCAGATTTCCAGTTTTGTTTTTTTGAGACAGTAGTCTTCCCTGGCTTAGCTTAGTCTTCAGTCGTGGCATGGCCTGTATGTCCTGACGTTCCTTTCTGAACCTTCCTTCTTGGCGTTTAAAAGCAAACGTGGAGAATAACTGCCTCTAACACTGTTTTAGCATTTAGATGTCTCATTATAATAGAAACAATGCTAATTTCAAATCTATAAACACTTCATACTACAGAGTAGGAACTTGTGTTTGTGTGTGTGGTCTTTGTATAGTCTTCAGAATGCCCGTGTTTTATGTGCCAGCACAATATGCCTTCAGTCATGACAGCACCAACGTGATTCCCTAGACACCCTGATAGGCAGGAGAGATCCAACAGTAAGGAGAAGAGGGCAAATCCCTGTGAGGCCCTATCTAAGAGTACAGATATAATTAATAGTAGACACATCCTAACACACTTGTTGGTTTCAGCAGCTGGCACTGGAAGAAGTGGATGCTAACAGACTATGTGACATCATCTGGTTTTCCCGCATCCTGCTACAGAGGCATCCTTTGATGTTGCTCTCTGCTCATTGCCCACGTTCCCTCAACCTCCCTTTCTACCACTGTAGCATCATTTTCTTTCTGATATGTTTGTACTTGGTTATAATTGCTCTCTCACCCTTCTTGCATCTATTTTAGGCTTTCTACCCTCTCCAAAATGTATTTTTAAATTAATGAACTTTATACTTAGGAACTTGAGTCATTTCCTTGTAACTTTATCTTGTTCTTTAGGAATTACAGTATAGAGGCTTAGTGAAAAGTGGTTTCCAGGTCTTCCTGCTTTAGTGGCAGGAGGTTACTAGAGATGTGGGGAAAGTATAAGTCATTTAAGAATTAAAATAAGGAATACTGGACTGGGCATGGTTGTGCATGCATTTGACCCCAGCACTTGGGAGGCAAAAGCAGGCAGACCTGTATGAGTTCAAACCAACCTGGTCTACATAGTTCCAGAACAGGCAGGAGTAGATAGAGAGACCCTGTCCAAAAGCTAAACAGATTAACAGATACCATTATTTGAATTTTAAGAGGTTTTTTTAAATTTTTAAAAATTTTCCTCAAGAAGTAATGCATTCATGGAAAAGGTATTATGACAATTCTTAATACTGATTTTTAAAATTTGCAGGTTGTTATCCTTGTCCTGGGCCAAACATGAATCCCATTGCTCTTGGGAGCCGCTGGCTTGCTTATGCAGAAAATAAGGTAAGGTTTGGCCCAGGTGTGGGTTAGTTGTGGTTGACTGTTGATGCTGAATATTGGTATAGTTGGTGAATACTAGCTGTGAGTGTTTTGTTTTGTTTGCCTTTACTTTTACAACTGCTACTCTGACTGTTAAGGATTCATAGCTGGGCCTTGTGGCCACATCTGCTCCAACAAAGCCCCATCTCCAAAGTGCCACTTCCTGGGCCAAGCATATTTAAACCACCACACCTGGGGTGCCCAGGCCAGCTTTATATGGTGAGCCCCAAAATGGTCCATTATCTAATTAGAAATTAGGTAATTTCCTAAAACAGAAAAATTTTATTTTCTTCCTTTGTTTTTGTGACAGGGTCTTTTGAGCTCAGGCTGGACTTGATGTCCTGAAGTACTGGGACTAGCAGCATGTGTCACCACATGATAGCTGTCCTTAAACCAAGGTTTTGTAGAGCCTTTGTTGTTCTAGCCTGGTTTCTGCACAAAACTTTTGCCCAGAGATTTTTTCAATATTAATTAAAGCATTGAGATTGATCATCACAGAAATGCTTACTAAAAGACAGTAGTTTCCAGGAATAATCTTGAAGCCTTTTGCCTTGGCTAGATTGGAATCATGGGACATGGGACAATTCTATTGGCCTTATGGTCAACAACTAGATTCTACACTTGTTGTAATAATTAAAGCACACACAAGGCCTTGTTGGATACACACACACACACACACACACACACACACACACACAATTATTACCTTGGTTTGCCATATTATTAAATGTTGTTATATGTATTTTTACATCTTAAAGCTTTATTTATATACAGTCCAATACAAATCATAAATTTTGAATTACAAAATAAGGTATAAATTCTTCTTAGGCCATTTAGGACTCTACCTGTAAATGTAGAATAAAGTCTAAAAAGTCCTGTTGGCTTTGCGGATTAAAATTCTTGTTTCATTTTTCTTGGTTACTTGGTTATTTTGCCTTGAGAATATATGAAATGGTACAAAATAGTTCTTGACAAAATCAGGATGTGGTGCATAAAGTAAGTACTTTGTAAAGCCACAGAACTCATAAATCAACTGGCCTCTGGAATGCATAGAATCAAGGATGGGCTAATGAAATCATTTTTCTAGATGAAGTCTTTAATTCCTTTTCCAAAATCCTGTCTGCAAAAATTAAGATATTTTGCACGTTACTGAGTTCTCTATTTATACTCTTTCTCCTCTCGGCTCTTCATTTTCTCATAAAAATAGCTCTTTTCAAACGATTCTTTTCAAGTAATGCAAGAGCCGTACAGTTAAGTAGGGTGACATAATGGTGTCTCCTAATGTTTATATTTGTCATGCATTTCCCCTGAGTGCTGGAGACATCCATGAAGAAAGTGTGTAAGCTGTCTCTTGGTACTTGCCAGTATCCTCCCACATGTGGGGGGAAGCTGCACATTAACAGTGGAGCTACAATTAGTTACATACTGTTATGTGGTGAAGCAGCTCCCTTGATAGTTGCATGGCCTTTGCAGACACACACTTGAATGTTTCCTGTCACATACAATGAAGCAGCGTATGTATGCACATGATGAACAGAAAGAGATGCAAAGAACAGCACTTACACAGAGTAGTAGTACTTTCAGTTCTGGGCATTTGGGCCATGAGGCCTACTTTGACATTATTGCAATGTTGAACTGAATTTTAGAAGAGCAGTTTCACTCAGTATGTTTGAGTATATGCATGTGTGGTTGATGTAAGTCAGGTGTCAACTTCTGTTTTTTTGTTTGTTTGTTTGTTTGTTTGTTTGTTTGTTTTTGAGACAAGGTTTCTCACTGAACCTAGAGGTAGGCTGGTGGCCAGCATGCTGCCTGTCTTGACTCCTCACAGTCTGTTTCACAGAGGCATGTATGACCCTACTGGGTATTTTTGTGGTTCCCTGAGGATCCTAATTCAGGTCTCCATAGTTTCAAATGCTCTTGCCTACAGAACCATCTTGCCAGATTTTTTTTCTCCTTGTATTTACTAAAGGTTTTATTTTATTGTTTTTATTTGTTTGTGGTGTGTGTGTGTGTGTGTGTGTGTGTGTGTGTGTGTGTGTGTCTGTGTCTGTGTCTGTGTCTGTGTCTCTGTGTGTATGTGTGGGTATGTGCACATGACTGCCTGAGGAGGCAAGAGATGTTGAATCTTCCTGGAGCCGAAATTACAGGAGGCTGTAAGTTACTTGATGTGGCTGCTGGGAACTGAATTCAGGTCTTTTGAATGAACAATATGCTCCATCTGTCCCCAGGCTCCTTCTGGTTCTTTTTTCTGTGGGTCTTTGTACTGTGGTGTGTGTCTTTATAGAACTCCTCAATGGAAACATCTAGTATATACATACATGCTACCTACATATAGAAATAGGAAAGCATACATATTTGTTCATCTATATATGCATATTCTCATGATATAAAAATAAAATATTGTGTTGATACTTGCCCCAAGTTCTCTTCTGTCCCCACTTCATAGTTGTATGTCTCTTCCTTTACATGGTACATTTTGATGTCTGCATCTATTGTTCAGTTCCTGTAATTCAAAAGTAGTACAGAGGTGCTTACCTGTTCCACCTCAACAGGCAAACCAGAGGCATATCTACTGCCACTGCTGCCTGAAACTGCAGGTGTACACTTCAAGTGTCTTCCTGGGGTACAGTTTGTTATCGTGTGTATGTGTATGTGTATATTTGCATGTATACATGTTCACAAGCGTGTATGGAGCAGAGAACAAGCTAGAGGTGTCATCTCTCTCCCTTTACCATGTGGTTTCTAGACATTGAACTCAGGTGTGGCAACAAATGTCCTCATCTGCTGAGCTATGTCATCAGCTTTCTTATTTATTTTTTGGTCATCTTTTTCTTCAGTCTTCCTCCTTTTTTGATTGGACTTTGATTTTATGTGTTAATGTGTATATTTCCTTTATTCATATTTTATGTACCAATACCATATGTATGTAATATGTACATGTAGCTATTTATATTTTCCTTTTACAAACATAAAAATAGCTTACTTGCTCATTAATGATCATATTGCTTAAGATTATTTTCTAGTCTACTTTGTGGGCTAATTTGGTTTAAAAATGATATATAATTTTTTTGTATACTGTTTCTGACTATATTAGCTATTCTATTTGTCTTTAAATTTTCTTTTAGTCTAATTTAAATATGAAAACATTTATTTTTACTTTTTTGTAATGTTTTTATATATGTATTTACTTTGCTCTTGTTCTGATGGTGAGATGGTTTAGTGGGCAAAGATGTTTGCTGTCCAAAAGTATTTTGGTAACTTGTAGCAGGGAGTAGGTTTCAGCCTTTGCAAAATCCTGCCTTTCTCTTTTTAAGCAGCAGGAGGCAGCAGAGGAAAAATTTTCATACTTCTTTGAGCATGGATGTGTGGTTGAGTGAAGAAGCCGTTCTTTCTATTAGCTAAAATAGTCACTTTCCACATTGTAATTTGTGACAGATACGTTTACTGATCAGACACCTTGAAACCTACTCATTGTGATTCAGTAATAGCTCAGCTCCATGTACCAGGTGTTCTGGTCTGTTATATTCATGTTACTGTGAGGAATGAAAGGATTATATGTGAATCTGTCACAGAATCTGATACACATCATATAAGGCTGCTAATTTTTCTGTATTAATTTCATAGGCCTTGAAATACCTGTCACAATACCACACAGTATCATGCTGTCCTAACACCATGCCGTTGACCGTCTACTTTAAAAATGTTCACTTGAATCTTAGTTATCATCATTTTTGGTAAATATAAGTGTGTTGTTGCCAGTGGAGAATTAGCTTCTGAGTTTCTGCTGAGCACATGAGAATCAAAATCATGATTCACTTTGACAGTTGGAAGTTCAGTCTGTTCCAGGTGGCAAATGCAGTGGCTCTCAGACGTGGACAGTGTGTCCATATGTATCCATTTGTTTATACACATTATATCCACTTTTTCAGGGACACAATTGGATATGCAGATATCCTAAAATATTTGCTTGTTGTTTTGGGTTTTTTTTTTATAATTTTTGTAAGAAATTAAGAGGAGAAAACATTCAATTTGCTAGTATGTCAAATATTTAATGTTAGGAAGTTATATGTAAGTCCTTTGATTATGTTTTTTTAATTTTATTTATGGAAAGGCTGCCAGACCCTGCATCCTACCATTTCAGAGTTTATGAATTCTTAAAGCCTGTTCATCATGTAATTAAAACCATAGTTGAGCATGAAACTGCCTTAGCGGCACCAGAAGAATATATAAAAAGGGGTAAGTGTGTCTCAGCAGGGCTTTTAGCTGTTTTGTCTGTAATACTCGTATGTAAACATTCCCACCCAGCATCCTTGTTATGCTTGTTAAATAGCTGCTGACTAACAGGACGTAGACTTCAACAGCCTCATAGAAAATAACTGTGGTGTTCTCCCCTCCTCATCCCAGCTGATTCGCTGTCATCAGTCCCGTGGTGGAGCCTGTGGAGACAACATTCAGTCCTACACGGCCACTGTCATTAGTGCTGCTAAAGTGAGTACCTCACAAGTTTCTACAAGTTGTGATTGTGTGCAACAATTACCAGGTTTGACTGCTTAATCATGACAAGATTGTCCATTCTGGTTTCATTCACAAGTGTCAAATAAATGTAAGAAGCCCGAATGTTTCACCATTCATAAGAATTTGTGATTTGGAAGCTAATCTTTTGAGGTTAATAGTTCCTTTATTGTGAAGATTGTATGGTTTGTACTTAATCCATTAAAAAGTTGGGTGTATTGCAACTGGATTCAAGTTTGGTAACTAATTAATACCATATTGCAACAAACTGTACATGGTTTAACTGGAGACTTCTGTGATTTGCATTGTCCCATCTATACTGACAGACTCATGGACATCCCTGTACATTTTTGAATATTTTCGAGTCTTCTTGACTTCAAAAATTCCTCATGAAAAATTGAGTTGGTTCCCTGACACATTCAAAGATTCTTTCATATCTAGAGGCTGGCCCCTTGATGTTTGCCCAGTGAATTCTCTGTGTATGTGAGGGTTAATTTTGATGGTGCCTGTTAAACTTTGAGCTGATTATAAGGTATTCTTATAACCACCATCCTTTTGAATTGTGAAGTCTACAACAGAGCAATTCTAATAATAGTGATGACAGAGTGAATCTGAATGACAGCATGTAATCGAAAGCACAACTGCTCAGAGGACAACAGTCTTAAGTCGACCACAGAGCAGGAATCAAAGGTCACACTGTTTCATGTTAAATACAAAAATACTTGAAGATTGTCACAAATGCTTGCACGATGTGCATTAGAATATGTCCCTGGGCCCGATGAGAACCATTACATACTTTCCAGTCAAAAGCAGAATTAGGAAATGTCTTATATACATTTATAGTACTGTATGTTTATATCTCTACTTTTCTTATATAAAAAGACAGTAATTAGGCAAACTCATGAGTATTCCCCCTGCATTTAACAAGGAGACAGTGTTTTGAATGTCGGATTCTTGAACTCAGCTGTCTTGTACTACTGGATCTGGCTGAACATCACTTTCAGTGACCTACTGGGGCTGCAGTTTGTTGTTAGAGGATTTATTTATTTATTTATTTATTTATTTGGTCCAGGAAGGGGCCTGCATTCATTTAAGAAAATGTTTTGTTGTGGATTTATGGAAATGAGGCTTGATGTAATGAATTCAAAATTACAAGTCCAAACCCTGTACATCCCCACCTCCACACTGGGCTATGAGGTGTGTATTCAGGCCATCCTCTTTTAGGCTCTAAGAAATTATGTTCAACAAGTCTTGGTGTCTTACAGTTGTAATGCTTACCCTTGGGAGGCTGAGGCAGGAGAATCACTGCAAGTTGAGGTTAGTTTAGGGTATACAATGAGACCCAGGCCAGCCTGGACTATAGAATGTGTCACTGAGTATTCCTCTGTTTGTCTCCCTGAAGATAATAAATTTAAAACACGTTTGTCTGATTAATTTTCAAAAGGGGCATTTATTATTAATTGAGTGGACTTATGTGTGATAAGCATGTATTCCATTTCTGTTCTGTATCCACAGCTTTACAGGTTAAATTTTTAGGTATATTTTAAATTCAATCGTGTATTAAATCCTGAGTTGTTAAGTTATATTTATAACCAACTTAAATGTCTGTCATTAAATAGTTTTGAAAACTGAACAGTAAAAACATCCATATATAGCACCTATTTATTTGGATTTATATCTGAAAGCATGAATATTTTAAAGTTTCTTCAAAATATTGTCAAATCATTAAAAAATTCATTTAATGGTATTTTTATTGTTTTTGAGATAAGCTTTCATGTAGCCCCTGCTAGTCTCAAACTCAGTATGGCTGAAGATGACCCCAAAATTCTGATTCTCCTCCACCTACCAGACACAGAGTGGTTTTAATTTATATCCTTTCTGTGGGATTTTGTACATAGAGAGAATTGGAGTGTTGCAGTAATTTCTACTCCAGATGATAGTTTTCCCTTGTAAGGCACTGCATATTATCTATTGTTAAACTGACCTTCCAAGGAATGCAGTAGTTTCAATTTTGCATGGTAACTGTATGAATTAGTATAATCCAGAATTTTTCCTTTGTCTTCTTGCTATTATATTGTTGGTATAGGCAGTGTACTTTTTTGGTCCAGAGTGTATTAAATTTACTTGAAATAAAGGGGCTAAGGAGATGGCTCAGTATATGAGATGCTTGTGTAAGCTGGAGGACTGCTATCCCACCTTGACGCCCTGTCACACAGAAGCGCCTCCACTTAAAGGCTGAGTGATAGCCTTGTATGTACTCCATTGCTGGGGAGATTGGAAACAGAAGCATCCTGGGGCCTTGCTTGTCAGGCATTCTGGCCAAACAGCAAGCTCTAGATCCAAGCGAGAGATTGCGTCCCAACCATAAAGTAAGGTGGGCAGCGGCAGTAGAGGAAGACACCTGATTCAGCCTCTGGTCTCCATATGAATTCTAGCCATGGATTCTGCATGCCTCTATATACACAGAGACATAGAACTTCCGAAGATTACTTTAGTGTTCTTTCTGTAATTTAAGGATAAATAATGATGAGGCAGTATGGTGGTGTATACCTGTTGTCTAAGCTATGTGGTAGGCTGAACTAGAAGGTTCATTTGAGTGCATACGCTTGAGACTTCCTGTGCATTAGAGTGATACCGTGTCTGTCTGTTTCTGTCTGAAGATAGAATAAGTAGTGTAGTTAATAAGAAGAAGAGCAATAAGATTATGTCTAATTTTTTAAATGATCACATGTTACCTTGATAAAAAAAATTGATAAGATTATGAAAAATCAAACCTGAGATATGTCTGGCAACTGATATGTGAAAATATCAGAAAACACAAATAATGGCTAGGAGATGGAATACATCACATTTCCTGTGGACTCTTTCTACAGAGTGACCATGAGTGTCATTCTCAGCTCAAAAGTGATCTTTGCCACAATTAACAAAAACATGGCTGAACTCTTTAGCAAGTAAAGCTTGTTAGTCCTGGTTTGAGTTTTATTCCTGTCAGTCTTGAATACCTGCATCTTCACGGTCTCATTTATGATGTTTACTTCCATATATTTTTCAGAAGTTATCCTAAGATTTGTTTAAAAGCTCTATTGCATACAAAAAGAGGTTAATTCTTCTGTTTTAACTACCCTTTACCCCTCAAGAGATAGAACCCTAATCACATTAGGTTCACAGTCACAGAGGTATCCTGAAATCCATCAACCTTTCACTGAACTCGGTGCTATCAACCTACCTTAGTCCCCCAGACTGCTAGGATTACAGGCAGGTGCCAACACCAGCTATATTGTAGGTTCCTTTATGTTTCAATCCAAATAATGAAAGGAGTCTAATCAGGTGGTAGTTTCTAGCAAGGCTAATTACATTACATTACTTCCTAATTCTAAAAATGTGGTAAGTGTGTCACATAGTATCTCTAGAACCTTTCTAGAAGAACAGATTATCCCTAGGCCTGGGTACCCCAACTGGGTGCCTGGATTTCTTTGATTTTTTTCATTCTAGCACATGGTCTCAAAAGTTACACAGTAAAATATGCATGAGAAAGATGACCAGCAAAGTTCTGTCTGCTGAACTTACAGACGACCAAAGCCGAGGGGATCACAATCCCACAAATCAATTACAACTGTTTTGTTTTGTGCTAAAATCTCAAACTGCAGCGATTATAAAACACATTAGTGTTCCTCAATTAGCAGCCAAATGTTTGTTTCAATAATTCACAAGAAATGACTTACACCAAGTCTGTTAGTGTTGTTGAGTAAGCCTGTAAAGGACCAAGGGACCCGGCGCCACAGTGTATTGATGTGAGAGCAGAGCAGGAAGCCTGTTAACCTCTGAGATGCCTCAGCTGCCGCACTCACGCCATCAGTGCTAATGGAGCTGTTCCCAGGCAGGCACAGCCAAGCCTTTATCATGCAGGGCCTTTCACTGTGAACGTGTTTGGTTGTATATCCTCTGTGTTTGCCCCTGAGCATATTGGCTCATGCTTTTATGCCAATGAATAGCACTAGACCTGGGGCATGTAAAAAGTGCAGAGAAGTGCAGGGGAGCAGAGCAGAAGGTAGAGGAAAAGTCAGCGAGAAAACACAAGGAAAGCAGTATGCCTCAGCCATGAGGGCCTGAAGAATGCATGTGCCTCTGGAAAGAACAATGACTTGATAAGACCATCTTTAAAACAAAATGCACCTCTTGAACTTTACAGTCACCAAAGTGTGATAAAGCCATTTAAATTAGAGGTAAGGAGAACAGGGAAGGTGAGTGGCTTGTACATCAAGGAACACTATGCTTTAGAATTGACACAAGCAACATTTTAGCAGTCTTTTGTGACATCTGTAGTCTAGTAGAATGAAGTGTGCACCATTAAGCACTTGTTCCATGGGTAGCAGAAACGATTCTATAGTCTGCGGACACTGGTTGTCTGTCTGTCTTTCTACTTTATTTAAGTAGTTAAGAGGCACAAAGACTTGCTACAAAAACATGGTTTGAGCAAGATATAACCTGGGAATAAAACACTATTGATGGGATGGAGAGAGGTGGTAAATTAATTGTATGATGTCTTTTGCACAATCTGGAGTATATTTAATATATTTAAATTTTTAAAAGTTTCTTCAATCCTTGATTATTTTGAAAAAGTGCTCTCACAGAACAGTATTGTAGCAGTAAGGCAGCTGACCATGTGATTGTAGTAAAGTGTAGACATATTATACGTTCTCTTCCATTGCAGGCAGGTCTGTCACAGGGTCCCCTGCTGTTTTGAACCTTTCTCTGCCCATCAGTGTTCGGTTTCCATTAGTGCTAATGGTGTTGCTCTCTTAAGAGTGTTGTCGTTAATTTATCAGATAACAAGAAGAAACACTGAGAATTTTTATTAAATCAGTTGACCACAGTGGAGAGAAAACACATGAATATAAGACTGTGAGGAGAGAACTGGTAAACACCTATCAAGATTTGATAATTGTAACCAGAGAATCTCATTTGGACAACTTCTTCCTGAGGCTCGCATGGAGAGCTAACTATCTACATAGGAAATTCAGGTGGAATGGGTGAAAAGCAGAGGGGAAGAAACCAAAAAGTATAAACATTGGATTTAGTGCTTCTCTGAAATCAAGAAAGTGTACAAAGTCTTTTTTCCTTATTGGGGTTCCAAGTATCTAATAGGTTTATCTTTATAGTAGTCTAGTAAGACAAAAACAAAACAAAAAAATAAAAAAAAGAAAAGGGCAAATATCTCTGAACCTAAGTAAGTGACTACTAAGAAACACACACATACACACACACACACACACACACACACCCTCAGAGAGAGAGAGAGAGAGAGAGAGAGAGAGAGAGAGAAGGAGGGGGGAGAGGGAAGGGAAGGAGAAAGAAAGAGAGCGAGCATATATTCCTTATTACAGTTAGAGTTATTTTCCCCGTAATTACTTTAGAGGTTATCTCTATTTTAATAAAGCATTTCATCAGTTAGAAGAACTGTTCTTTAATATTGTAGTCTAGACTGCCTGTTCTATGAGAATTATCTCCTTCAAACATTTGTTCTTTGTATAACTTTCTCTATAGTTACTGTCATTACTCTCTGTGTGTCATCTTTTATAGTAGCACAGGTATATTTTAGAGTTATAATGTCTTCCCATTTAGAAATTGAATTACAGTATTTAAAAACCATTGTCACAGGGCAAGCTCTGTTCTAAGTCATATGTTCTAAAACATGTACATTAAGGGGATGCAGTAAAAGAAATATTTTTGTAAATATATAATTGTACCCCTATTAAATGAAATAGCTCTGTGCTTGTAATTATTATCACTTAATTATGGTGACTTTTGGTGCTTTTCTTCCCCTGATCACGTAGAATGGTTGACTGAACATCTGTGGGGTTTATTGCTATATAAGATATTGTAAGAGAATAAAGGCTTGAGGCTAGGAAGTTGACTCAAATGCATATTCTTGTTTTGACTTCACATTTTTTTGTAAGTCATATGTTTTGTCTTTTGTTATATAGACACTGAAAAGTGGCCTGACAATGGTTGGGAAAGTAGTGACTCAACTGACAGGTACACTGCCCTCAGGGGTGACAGAAGATGATGTTGCCATACACTGCAACTCCAGACGGAGCCCCTTGGTGCCAGGCATCATCACAGTCATAGACACTGAGACGGTTGGAGAAGGCCAGGTAAGTACCCCAGATGAACGACATTGTGATATCTGCAAGGTGGAGCCCATATTAGAGTCAACCAAAAGGTACTTTGCCCAAAGCGATTTGTAGTTTTAGAAATCATTTCTTGTCAGATTGTTTTCTCCCATTCTAGGAAGGCAGCGTTATTGTCAATTGGTTAGTTCAATCATGAATGTTCAAACCCTAAAGGGAAAGCTGAAGAAATCTCCTCTTACCTCTCACTACATGTGTTTTATAAGTACTTTCACACCTATTTGCAGTATTATGTTTACACTGGTTTTTGGCAAAATATCATGATATAATCTCTACCCCATGATTAATATATTTCTCCTAAGGACATGAAAAGATAGAACAGCAGTCTGGGGAACTTACATGTGTGATGGCAATAAGAAAATAAGTACCGGTAATTGCCTTAGTTTAGTGTGTTGTTTGGAATTTTATAACATTTTCATTATTTTAGCTTTTGAAGGACAAAGTCTCACTGCCCCCCAGCCTGTCAGTGACAGTCCTCCTGCCTCAGTGTTCCATGTGCTGGGCTTACAGGCAAGAGCCACCATGCCCAGCTAACATGTCTCAAGCCAGATGATATGTAAGACAATTTCCTGCTGTAAAATCCTGTATCTTCTGACAGTAAGTCTAGTTAGAATCATTTAGAAGGGTGGCTCAATGAAACACAGAAGAAAATTTGCCTTTGTATTGTTGATCATAAGATGTTTTTGGCAAAACGTCTCCAACCTATCTCTTCTCTTCAGTTTCTTTCATTTTGTAGTTAAAATATTTTTGTAATGGCATAATTTTAAAATCTTATTGTTTAAGGTTATCATTATAACAAATATAATCTAAGGTATTTCTAGAAGGAAAAGTATTAGGTTTGTTGAACACACTGTTAATGTAGAGTGTGTATTTATATTACATTCAGAAAAATAGTGAGTTTCTAAAGTATTGGCTTTAATATTGCATGTTTTGTTGAGAAGCCTGCTTCCACTGTATATGGGTCAGCATCATGATGAAAAATTGCTTTTGGCAGCTACTTATGTGCTGTGGAAGGATCAAAAGGGACTTTGAAAAAGAGTAGACTTCAGTGCAATTAAAACAAAAAATTCTTTGAAATTCTGTGTTGAGATTGGTTGTGTTTTTTAAAATTTAAATAATAGTAATTTTCTATTTCCTTCTTAATGTTGAAGTTAATCAAATACATTGTATTGATTTTTTTAAGTATATGTTTTTCTATTGACTATTAGAAAAAATATTCAGAGAGATAGAAAAAAAGAACTTATATGGATTGGCATATCTTATTCTGTCTGTTTGTCTGTCTGTCTGTCTGAACCCTGGATTTCAGGGCCTACTCTCTAAAATAGTCAAGGGATATGGGAATTTTCTATGGTGAACAAATGGATAGTCCTTGAACCAAAATGCTTAAACCAGAAGTATTACAAGAAAAATTGGTTTTTTTATGGTTTTTTTTTTTTTTTACTGTAGTTCAGAGAATACCACAGTTTTGTTGTCTGTCTGTCTGTCTGCCTGCCTGCCTGCCTGCCTGCCTGCCTAATTTCTAGGACAGGAAATAAATAACATGCCCGTTTCACAGAACTATATTTTCAAAGCAATCAGAATTCTGTAGTACAATGCTGCCTCTTTCTTTCATTTACGTGAATCCTTTTTTTCAGCAAGACAGCTTTGTGTGAGATAGTTCGGAGAAGCAGACTGCTTTCCACTGTACTGCACAGCATGAGAGGGAACACAGCACCGGTTCTAGCAAGTTCTATTGCTCTGTAACCATCTCTGCCATGCTCTTCCCTCCCATGCACATCTCAGCAGTTATACATTGTCTTCTGTGATTTAAATCCACTGAGACTTTAATATAGTTTCACATTCACTCTGGCAGCATATAAGATCTGATTCCCCATCTTTCTGTTGCTGTATTGATTAATTTGATTTTATGGCAATGGGATCATCGCATGGGAACTGCATTAAGCAGGAATGGATTTAATTGACTTTGTGTCCATTTCCATCTTTGTTACTTTCATGGTTTATTTAAAAGCATTTCTTGACTGGAGAAGTTAAGTGGTAAGATTTGCCTTTTACACATTTATGAAATCGAAGTTAGCAATGTGGCAAAACCAATAAGTGAAATCAAATCCCTTAGAATGGCTGTCTAAAGCTGAGCTGGGTTTTGCCTCTGACCAGGTATCCTCACGAAGCTTTTATTAGTTAATTTGTTTTGTATTGTTTAGTATAGTTTTCGATGCAAATTATGGCTTCATTCTGCATAGATAAGTAGTCAGGTCCTATTGTAGGGAAATTATCCTGGACTAATGATGGTTTTAGTGGTTTCAAGCTTTAGGCAGTAATGAAACAGTGCAAAGAACCTTTTCAAGTGTGTATTGTTGTTTATCTTTGTGCATTCTATACGTAGAACAATCATGTGGGTTTTTTTTTTTTTGTATTATAGCTTGAATTTGCTCAACACTAATGTCATTTTTGCTGGAAGCTTCTGTTTTTAGTGTTGATATCTAGTTGAGTATGCAATACTAACTGCCTCCCAAGGACATGTTTAGGGCCTAGGGTTTAAATGTATACAAGTGATGCAGATGATTCTGGGCCAGAAGGCTGAAGATCAGATGCTCCAAGGTTTTGTCGTAGAGGGAGTGTCCAGGTGTTCAGTGGTCTCTATAAATTGGCTAAGGTTTAGAAGCTATGCTTTGTGCTTCTGATAATTTTAGTTAACTCAGTCACTCTGGATTTCTGACAGGGTTATAAACTTATAGTCCCATAACCAATTCTAGCTATTTACTTTGAGAGAAAAGATTTGAGTGGATGGTTTTCAGTTGACATTCATTCTAAAGCCAAGAAAAAAGCCAGGTTCAGAACTAAGTGTTTTAGTTAGGAGAGATGACAGAGGTTCTGGGTTAGTCAACAAAATGATGGACTGGGTATTAGGACTATCAAATTGGTACAAATTGGCATAATTGTATTTTGAGAGAAAAGTTTTATTTTAACAGGAAGGGTGATATGTAGGAGGAGCTAAGGTGGGAGGGGTACCGAGAGCAAGAGATGCAGTAAGGAGAGGAGATGAAGGAGAGGAGAAGCTAGGTGATGAGAGAGAGAAAGAGAGAGAAAGAGAGGGGGGATATGGAGGCAGATGTTCATGTGTCTTCACCAGTCAAAGATAATTGATATATCTAGGCTGGATATTAGGTTACACTTCTGAATGAGCATTACCAAACTTATAAAGCCTTTGATTAACATTTTTAAAAAGTGTAGAAAAGCAAAAAGAAAAGGGGGGCATAGGATAGGGGTTTTCTGGAGGGGGGAATGGGGAAAGGGGATGGCATCTGAAATGTAAATAAAATATCCAATAGAAAAATAATAATAAAAAATAGACAGATGATAAACATCTCATAGAAAAAAGTACATAAATGAAATTTTCACAACTCATTGAAAGAAATTTATAAGTTAAAACTACATACTAGACTCTGAGAAACTCAAAAGTTTTTTAATATAGTCTATATTTGTGTCCATTAGTTTTAAAATAATTTACTCCCATCCTTCAACCCTAACTATATCCTATTTTCTTCATTCATATTTGGAGGCTACTTGGTATTTATTTACTTAATTTTATTTTTTTTGAGACAGTGTCTGATTTTGTAGCCTTTTCTGGCCTCGACTTTTCTATGTAGACCAGGCTGTCCATGAACTCAGAGACAGCCTGTGTCTGTCTCCCATGTCCTGATTGACTTGTATGTCGTTGCTTCTGATTGCCACCTCCTTCTCCTCACAACTATGAATATACTTCTCCATATTGTTGTCATTTTGAACATCTCACATAAACTGAGTCAAATGTTTGATGTATATTTTTAGAACCATCATTTTGTCAATATTCTTTTCTAATATTTCTGTCTGGCTGTAGACTTAAGAGATTTTCCACTTAGAGAGACTCTTATTTGAGTTGGACTGATGACACCACCTCCGCCCAGCCTCCAAGTTCTTTGATATGTTCTGTAAAGAATTCAAAATTGGCAGGTAAACTGTGTCCAGTACTGGCATTCTGAGGTGCAGATCATCTTCTGACTCTTCCGAGTATGGAACATGTTGCGAGGGTTAGCCTGGAAGCCTCTGCAGTGATGCTGTGCACGTTGGCACTTGCATTTGAAATCTCGAAAAATATGAAAGAGAAGGACAGAAACAATATTTGAAGAAATAACCACCAGTTGTAGTGCATAGTTCTTTAGTTCCAAGAGTCACAAGGTGGAGTCAGGAGGATCAGAATTTCAAGGTGATTTTTGCTTAAAAGTGGATTGACTCTGTGAGTTACACAGCAAGACTTTTGTCTCTAAACACAGAAAGTACAACAGTAATTATCTGTGTCGCAGAAAGAAAGATCTATACATACACATACATGTCCCCCTTTGCTTCATTTCTCCTCTTTTAAGATTTATTTTAGTTTATGTATGAGTGCTCTTTCTGCATGTGAGAAGAGGGCAGTAGATCCCCTTACAGACCCCTTACAGATGGTTGTGAGCCACTAGATAGTTGCTGGAAATTGAACTCAGGACCTCTGGAAGAGCAGCCAGTGTTCCTAACTCCTGAACCATTTCTCCAGGTCCTTCATTTCTTTAATATTTGGAGAATATCTAAAATGGGTATATTGGCCATCTTTTGACTTGATATTAAACATGAGTGTTATATCTCTGGTGGAAATGTGCCCTTGAACAGGGTCTACATTTTACTAAAATTCATTCAGTATTAATAAAAATATATGTTGGTATATATATCATGGTCTACTCAGGGACCACAAAGAAATAGTAACACTAATGTATATACGCATACAAGCTCTCTCTCTCTCTCTCTCTCTCTCTCTCTCTCTCTCTAAAGAAATAGTAACACTAATGTATATACGCATACAAGCTCTCTCTCTCTCTCTCTCTCTCTCTCTCTCTCTCTCACACACCCACACACACACACACACACCCACACACACACACACACACATGTTGTATAACCTAAGTTTGTCTCACCTTTCTGCGTTAGCCTCCTGAGTCGAGGGATTGTAGGTTTGTAGTGGGATCTCTAGCTAAAGCTATTTTTTAGAAATCACAAAAGAGGATCATTGGGATAACAACTAGTTTCAATATATTGAAATACGTAGCATATTTAAGTTTAACAATATCAGTAATCTTTCTGTTACTACTATAAGTAGAATCAAATTCAAAGGTATCTAGATTAAGAAAGCCAACCTTTTATCAAAGTGCAAATATCCTGAAAATAACAATGGTATTTGAGTATTTATATTCATGCTATTCTGTGGAGAGTGTCTTGTCTGCTTGCTTTATGTCTGTCTTCTTGCACCCACACAAATGCATGCTTGCTATGTCACACACATAGGGGTCAGAAGACAGCTTGAAGGTGTCAGTTCTCTTTTCTGTTGTGGGTTCCAGGGCCGGACCTCAAGTAGTCAGGTGTGTGGGACAAGGATTTTTACCTGCTGAGCCTTCTTGATAGCCCAATACATGTTTTCTTTGCACAACCAGAATAATAAATAAACTTAGGAAATCTATAAATAGTTGTTAATTAAAAGTGGATTTGTAAATAAATCACAGGCAGATAAAAGACACTTAATAAAATAGGAAGTATTTTGAACTTGATGAAGATAAACTGTCCTGAGATTTCTGGTAGTGGGTAGAACAAAGTGAGTAGACTCCAGCTTGTTAGGAGAGGGAAATACTTCCTTCTTAAGGAACTAACACAGAGAAGAGGAGGACAATGTTGAAAAAATGAAGCGAGAAATAATAAGCTGAACAAAAAAATCAGAAAAATAATAAAAATCATAGAAAAGAAATCTTTGAAAAGATAACAGAATGATTATATTCGAAGGCTGAGTTAGGGGTTTGTCCAGAGTAATATGACAAGAAATTTCATGATAAAATTGAAGACATTTTATGTAACAGCTTATTTTGATAGTTTAGTATTATTTAAAATTCATTGAACTTTGAAGTTGAAATCAGTGACATTTATGGCATGTGAATTGAACCCAAGTAAACTGTCAATGTGCTTAAGCCCTGCAACGGTGCCGTCCTTTCTGTGCCTATTAGGCACAGAATTTACTTTGTATCTTTCAAGGCAGGGGTTACTTTTGGTAAATACTTAGGCTTCTACCAACATTCTTACAGGCAAGAATCTTGTTTTGTCCCCAGGCTGGCCAGGAATCTTCTTTCCTCATCTTCTTTTGTGTTTGTAACATGGTAGACCAGTATATTTCAAAATCCAAGAAGGCTCAGCTGTTAAAGGTGCTTGCTGACCGGAGTCTGATCCTTGAGATATACTTGATAGGAAGGAACTGACTCTTTCAAGTTTTGCTCTGACTTTCACTTGGGTGGACACACAAGTATATAATAAAGGTGTAAAAATGTGAACTGTAATTTATCATTACTCCATTATTATTTGGCTTATTTTTTGTATTTTTAATTCATTGATCTCTTTATAATAATGGGGGGAAAGTGATTTTTTTTCAACAAGTCTCTATCTATAGTCATGTCAAATGTCTGTTTTGGAGTTTATAAACCATCTGGGAGGGGCATGGATTGCTGAAGTTGAGTTCACTTGGATGAGAACAGCCTTTCAGTGTAGTGTGGGCATTTTCTTTAAGGAATTGAGGAGTGTGTCCTGTGGCTGCACGCTCTTAGTGACTGAGGTTAGCCATTCTTTCTCTTTCTGCAGGTGCTTGTGAGTGAAGATTCAGACAGTGATGGCATTGTGGCCCACTTCCCTGCCCATGAGAAGCCAGTGTGCTGTATGGCTTTTAATACTAGTGGTAAGTTTTTTATAAAAACTGTGCATCTCATAGTTTTCTAGGTAATAAGTTTGGACATTGACAATATGTATTGGGGTTGGGCGTTGGAGAGAGCGCCAGCAGTTAAAGCCCTTGCTGTGCTTGCAGAGGGCATGGATTCAGCTGCTAGCACCTACATGTAGATTCACCAACTGGCTATATCTCCAGCCCAGGGGATCTGACACCCTCTTCTGGTCTCCATGGGCACTGCATGCCTGTGCACAAACCCACAGGGAGAAACACATGGTGCATGTGTATCATAAATAATAATAGGACCAGTAAGTGGTCTGTGAATGACTAAGGCTACAGTTCATTCCACCACATCCATTCAGAGTTTCACCACTCGTGAAATGATGTTTGAAATGCTGCAGTTGGCAAGCAGTGCTCCTGAGGTAGCAGTAAGTTTTGCCTTATAACCATGCCTCAAATTCCAGTATCCAGTAACAAGAGTTATTTTTTCACATGACATTGTACTAACTTTCTTTCAGTTTTCTCTCTTTTTTCCCCTCACTGTTCTGCCTTCTTGTTGCTCCCAAAGCATGCGATGATGACTAATATTAATAAAAGTGTGGAACGCTCTATTATCTGCTTTTCCTCTAAACTTGTTTTTTAATAAGAAAAATACTGACCTCTGAGCTAGAACAGTAGTTCTCAAGTCCTCCACTCTTAGGAACAGTTCTTATCCAGCAAGAACAAGCCAGTTTTTACTGTTAGCTTGAACAGAGCAAATACCAGTTTCTTGGTTTGCGGTCTGCGCAGGATAATACGGATGCTGGTGGAAATGAGAGAAGTCTAAACTACCTGGTTTCTAAACAGAAGATGAAACTGCTGTTTGTTTCAAAGCTGATTCTGTCTTTGCTAATGCACAGGCTTCAGGTCCTGCTCATTTGGGTGACATATCTGAGAATTTTAGCATTCCTATCTTATTTTTCAGAAATGATTGGATTGATGGAAAGTTCTGTTTTCCCCCTATTTTCAAATGAAGGGTGAAAACAAGAGAGTCATGTTGAGCACTTTTGATTAATATCCCATCTGATATCCTAATTAGTTGTTTTTGATGAAAAGAGATTTTTATTATAGTTGTTGGTGATCAGTAGGATTGATTTAATTAGCACAGACAAATATCTATTGACATTCTCTGAAAGTTTGAGTTACAATTGGAGACATGCTTTGAAAGTTTATTCTCTTGTGTCACTGTCCTTTGGTCTCCAGAGTGACTTTTTTAAAATTCTGTCTGTGATGCCCACTTCCCTTTGGATTGTCGTGTATTTCGCTCACCCGTGAGTGCTTCTGACATGGGAAGCTGCCTTTTTTCCTGTCTGTGAAGTTGCACTGACAAAGAGAATACTACCTGATGTAAAGATGCCTGCAACACACCACTCTGCATGACCTGCCATACATGTAGATTAAAATGGAAATATTTATATTTACTTTTCTGTATTTGTAGAGCAGTAATGTTTATAAGTATGACACAATTTATTTTGAGGTGATCACTTGTCTAGGTGTTTCTTACCTTTATGAGCTTGCAGTTTGCTTCCAGCTAGGGCTTTGTCTCATCCACCTTTATGTCTAGTGCTTGGCAGGTGTCTCAGTGTATTGACATGCTTATAGGCTACAGGTATAGATTCATGGCACTGGAATTTATCTTCTGCTTTGGAAATAAAAGCGATCAGTCAATAGATTACTTAGGTTTTTTTTGGGCGGGGGGGTTGAGGTCCTGGAGGTTGAGGGCTGGGTATGTGCTAGGCAAATGCTGTCACTAAGTTGTATACATGGCTCGTTCTTTTTTTTCCTCCTTTTTTTAAATTGATATTTTGACCAAAGCCCTCTTGAACTGCTTTGAAATTTACTCACTTTGATATGGTTCATGTATCTAGAGCTTTCTTATACTGGCTTCATATTATTCCACAGAGGCCGTCTGTGATCTTTGTTAGTATCATTGGAAATATTTCACAAAGAAGCACTGATCAGATAGGCTTTTATTATATAATCATCTGAATATTATTGAAAATTACTAAACAGTGTACACACACAATATACACACACCACATGACATGCTCAGTATTTGTTTGTTCTTATCTTTTTGGAGATGGGGGCTGTAACCAGGGCCTCTGAAGTGCTGAGCAAGGCTTTTGTGTTACTAAACTGTTTAAAACTGTCTATCAAAAAATACTGAGTTCTGATTATACTGGTTTCATCTCAACGCACTTTTAAGCCAGTGCCTTCCTACCTTGTCTTGTTAAGACTTGGTGATTTAGTTTTCTGAAACCCAAGTGTGTTAAGTGTGGTATCAACAAGGAAGGTGAATGCTATCTGGTAGAAGGACAGGATACTGGTTGAAAAATAAATGCTAGTCTGTGTTGGGCGTGTGTTGTGTGATGGAGAGTCATAATTCTTGAAAAGGAAATCAGCTCTTAAGTTTTGACTAAACTTATACAGAGCTGGCTGGGACATAACTGTTCCTTGTATAGAAGCCAGTGCTAGCTCAATGGAGGCTGCCTCTGGGAAGCAGAAGCACTGGGCAGTGAGACTCTCTCTGCTCAACATATAGAAGCTTTGCTTTACAGTTTTCATAATTTTGGTAGGTGTCTTGGTCAGGGTTTCTATTCCTGAACAAAACACCATGAAACAGAAGCAAGCTGGGGAGGAAAGGGTTTGTTCAGCTTACATTTCCACATTGCTGTTCATCACCAAAGGAAGTCAGGACTGGAACTCAAGCAGATTAGGAAGCAGGAGCTTATGCAGAGTCCATGGAGGGATGTTACTGGCTTGCTTCCCTTGGCTTGTTTAGCTTGCTTTCTTATAGAACCCAGTACTTCCAGCCCAGGGATGGCACTGCCCACAGTGGGCCCTCCCTAATTGAGAAAATGCCCTACAGTTGGATCTCATTCAGGCATTTCTTCAAGGGAGGCTTTTTTTCTCTGTGATAACTCTAGCTTGTGTCAAGGTGACACACAAAACCAGCCAGTACAGTAGGGTTTTGAAAATGTTCTCTATGTGTATAATATTTGACTTAGGTGGTGATTTTTATAATGAAATCTTGTTCAACTAGTTAGGTATGTTGTAGTTTGTAGGCAGAGATTTTTTTTTTTAAAGTGTATTTGTATGATGGTTTTGCCTGGATATGTATCATGTGTATACAGTGCCCGTGGAGGCCAGAAGAAGGTGGTCCTTTAGCATCAGACTTACAGCTAGATGTGAGCCCCCATGTGGGTGTTGGGATCTGACCCTAAGTCCTTGATAAGATCAATCAAGTGCTGCCTCTCTCTAGCCCCTGAGACAGAGGTGTATGCAGTTGCTTACATTCACCTGAGATCTTTACTGTTTGACTGTGGATGCTTCCGTTGTGAATGCTGCTGTTGCTTAATGAGGCACAAAGGGATAGAAAACATTCAGTTGTCTAAGATATGTAAAACATCTAATTGTCAATGATTTGGATGGAAATCTTGATTGTTTTTTCAATTGTAAAGCAAGTACTCATTAAGAGTTACTCAGTCTCTTATAAAGAGTCACCTGGTTAGCCATGGCTTTCTTTAGTAAGCACTTGTCATCAGGTGACCTCCTTTTTTCTCTCATATGTAGCCCAGGTGGCCTCCATTCTTATTCTGGGTTGGTGGGGCATAGGCTTGGCCACATTCCCAGATTTCATTAATGTTCTGTCTGGCTTCTCAGTGTTTTCTCTTCCTTCTTGTATTTAGATGTGTGTGTTCACACACACCATGTTACTGCACATGTGTCTAAATAGATGGCTGTGATTCCTTTTCCTCTGTTTAGTTTAAATGATCAGGATAGCAGAGATAATTTTTTTTTACTTTTCATTTGAATTCTCCTTTATAGATTCACTACTAAGCTGGGTATTATGCATAATGATATAAAATAAGATTTTCTCCCTTTGCTGGCAGAATTCTATTGTTAGGACTTGAGTTGTATAAATTGGATGGATCTTAATGCAGTATGCACCTTTTGTATTTAAATTGACCTGTTTGGTGTATTTGATTCTTTAATTTAATTGGCTTTTATTGAACAGTAAGTTTTAAATTCTTTACTAAATGAACCAGTTCATCTTTACCCAAGCATTTTTCTAAATTCATTTATATCATGAGATTTTACCTCTCTAATTTTAGCCCTCTCTATGCTTTGCCATTTAAAACTAACATTTTCATGGGGCTTATAATAGATAGCAAATAACAATAGTGCTTGTTGGAATATTACAGTTTAGGGAGGTTCTTAAACAATCAAAACACATAAAAGAAGTTGTTGGCATTTTGTTTCTAACACTGGGTCTTCTCAGGCTCTTACTTTATGACTCATACTCAAGGATATGATATATGTAAACTTGTTTTAGTTTTTTTCTTTAAAAAGAGACAGTCTTAGATGACAGTTATGTGATATAATATATGTGAACAATATAAGTAAGAACAAACCAGACCTTTGGTCATCTCCTGGGTAATGTAAAAATTCTGTCAACCATGCATGGCGGAGTACCACCACAGTGCGGGTTAGTGAGGAAAGTTGCCCTGATGTCGGGTCGCTGCCGGCTCTGTTTGTGGGACCTTTCAGAAACGAAATTAGGGATGCCAGTAAACAGGCTTGTGAAACTTCTTGTTGAGCAGCTGTGTTCAGTTTGCTTTTTAATTTCACATTCCCACACTTGTTTATTAGCTGAGACTCTGAGTCCAGAATCAAAACAAATATTTTAATGGTAGTATTTATGATTTGTTTGGAGATGCCTTGCTGAGACCTTTGTAGATTCAATATGGGTGGTATATGTCTGTTGCTTTCAATTATTTAGGTACAAAATGAGTTACATTTTCAAGAGAACTTTTGTGTTCTGCTTTTTAGGGCAGTTTTAGGATTTTAGCACAGTTGAGCAAGAAGTGGAGTCCACACAGGCCATCCTCTCCATGAGCGCACCCTTTCCTGGTGTCTTTCTGCATTACAGGGTACATTACAGGGCTTGGCCCTTCCCCAGGTCAGCACCCACTCTACAGTTTAGCTTATGGCCCACTTATTCTTACCAAATTCAGAAGTTTTAAGCTGTTGCTTTAAGAAAAAATGGATGTGTTTATTTTATGTATATGGGTATTTTGTCTCCATGTAAGTATGTGTACCATGAAATGCTCACAGAGGGACAATTGTTGGCCACAGTGTGGATGCTGGGAGCCTAACTCCTCTGAGCCACGTCTGCAGCCACTAAGCTGTTGTTTCTTACTATGTTCTGCTCATATGTATGCGTTCTAGCCTCTGGGAGATTTTGGAACCCTGCTTTGTTGCTCACAGGTCTCAGAGGCTTTCCTGAGCTGGATCTTCACATCTGATCTTCTGTGTCAGGTCAATCTATGGTTAGGACTTTACAGAGACTTGATTCATTTTTGTTTTGCTCTTTTCTGACCTGTCTCTCTCCTTCCCTTCCATATTCCTTCCCATCCTCCCGCTCTTCCTTCTGTAATGTTCCACCTTTAATCAGTACTCTCTGCTTAGTGGATTGTGTTCTCCTCCTTTCCATTCTTGTTATAGACATATTTCTTCTTTTCTAAGCAGTAAGAAATTGCATTATCAGAGGAAAAAATGGCATTCTGTCCCTACACCTCCCACTTCTGCCAAATCTCAGCTATAACCTGGTATCTTTCTGCCTCAGTCCAGGAATCCCATGGTAGATGCTGTTTCTAAAAATGAAGTGGACAGGAACAGAGACAAACAACGTCAAGCTCTCTCTCTCTCTCTCTCTCTCTCTCTCTCTCTCTCTCTCTCCCTCCCTCCCTCCCTCCCTCCCTCCCTCCCTCCCTGCCTGCCTGCCTGCCTGCCTGCCTGCCTGCCTGCCTGCCTGCCTGCCTAATATATTGAACCATATGTTCTCTGGCTGTGTGCCTCATTTCAGGTGACATACAAGACGCCTTCTCTGAACCTCATGAAATACTATGTCCTCCATATTCCTTCCTGTTTCAGTTCACATAAGCAGTTACTTTATCTTGAATAAATGAAGTCTTCCTCCCTTTTCTAATCAATAAAAGAGGGTATAAAATTGCCATCTCAAACAGTATCTGAACACACAGTGACACCTCACCAGATATTTTTTGCCCCTCTTTTTACCTTCTTCACTGTGGTATTTTAATATATTTTTTATCATTAAGGATATCTCCTTACGCATCTGATTAGTAGTAAGCACTAGTGAGCTGTTAGCTTAGTTCTAGATGAATTTACACTGAACAGATATTTATTAATTCCATTAGAGTTTTTCATAATTATAAAAAATTTTATAATTATGAAAAACTCTAGCATTGCTAAGTTAGAATATTTTTTCAATTAATATATTGAATAAAATCCACTCGTTTCTAAATTATTCTTTAAATAGCAGTTATTTCCTCCTCTAAATTGTTCAGATGGTCCATGCTGGCATGTGAACATTATATTCAAAATTAAACTCTAAAATAGATGCGAAAATATCCTATGCAAATTACATTTTATTCGAGAAGTAAAAGCAGTAGGCGAGTATGTTCCACAACATATGACCTTTGCTGTCAAGAGAGATGTACTCTCTACTAAACTGGGAGTCAGAAATGACAGAAGGAGTTCCCCAACTGGGTGCATTGATGCAGACACCTGTGAGCTAAGCCTCTTGAGTGGCATTCAGTGAAAGGTCCAGAGTCGTCCTCTTCATTGCAGAGTGTCATGCTCTGCAGAGGTGTCACTTCTGCCAGCTCAACTTCTGGAGCTATGAAATGTAACACTTGGACGTTTTAATACTTACCCGTCCTCAGCAGGGACAATGCTTTTTCATGCATTAATGAAATGAATGTCAAGGCTCCAGTAAAACATTCAGCCTTCGGATGGTTAGCTGCATCTTTAAAAGAATAGAAATTCTCCTGGTTACTCAAATGCTGTGTTTTGAGAGGAGGTGGCTGTTTGGAAATTGATTGTTAAAGAGGTTTTAATTTGATTTTTTTTTTTTTTTCGCCACAGAAGCTCTTCCCATTGACCATTGCAAAGTGTCAATGAAACTCCCTGTCTTTTTTTTTTTTTTTTCTAAGACAGGGTTTCTCTGTGTAGCCCTGGCTGTCCTGGAACTCACTCTGTAGATCAGGCTGGCCTTGAACTCAGAAATCTGTCTGCCTCTGCCTCCCAAGTGCTGGGATTAAAGGTGTGTGCCACCACTGTCCGGCCCTGTCTTTATTTTTACTAATGTCTGTAAAGACTCACAGTTGTATTTTTAAGTTGTATTTTATACAGTTTCACTCTATACTCCAAACTACTATGTACCTCAGTTTGTTTCCTAGCCTGGTAAGAGGTGATTCTTTAAAACTATTTGTTCTTTGATGATTTCATATACACATTTATTATTTTTTCTTATCTTAATCTTTCAAGGGTTGGGGTTACAGCCACAAGCCACCACACTGGCTGTGTCACAGGATTTTACAGAATAATAAGGTATGAGAACTTTCATCTGACAGCACTGTTTATCAGTATTTTAACATTGCAAAGGTGGCTTGAAGAATATCACCTGCACTACCACTACACCCAGTGTGGGGTTGTTATCTATTACAAATTTGTATTTACTGTCTTGTTTCAACAAAGTGCTGTTTAAATCAGGGTTAGAGTTACTCCAATTTTTTTTGTTCTTTTTCAGTTGTCATCCTGTCATCCTGTGAGAGTCAGAGTGAGAGTTAGTGGGAATTAGGATTAGTGAGTATAGTACCTGACACTTTGAAAAGAAAAAATAGTATTTTTGTTTTACATTAGGTAGTGATGTATTTATCTTATACATTTTGTACATTATAGGATGTACATGGATACATTATACAATGTAAATATCTTATTACATTACCATAATTTCAAATATATTTTCATGTTAGCACTATGCAAATTCTAAAGCAACCCTGAATTTGCAGTAGCTCATCCTTACTTCATTGAGTAGCTATGGTCAGTTAACACTGAAGTAGTAGGCAGTGTGAATGCATACAGTTGGGCACTGTGTAGAATTGAAAATACAAGGCACTGGTGGATGGCTCAGTCAGTGATATGTTTGCCACCGAAATATGAAGAATCAAGTTTGGTTTCCTAGCACCCATATGGATAAAGCTGAATGTGGCAATCAATATGTGTTTAAAATCCTGCCACTGCGACGGCAAACACAAGAGGATACTTGAGGATTTCTGGGGTGTTAGCTGTGGTTGAATTGGTAAACTCCAGATTCAATGAGAGACCCTGTCTCAAAAAATACAGAGAGAAACTGATTTAAATTCAGAGATAACCAATTTCTGCTCTTCAGTGAGAGGTTTCGGCCTGGAGGTTTTGTAACAGTGAGTTACAGTTACAGTGAGTGCCTCATTCAGAGTAGTCTGTTCTCTTGCCAGCAGTTAAATATTACTTGAGGCATTAACTTAGCTGTAGTTGAGTTATATCTGTGTATAATTTTTTATGGGATGAAATTTCCATATTGTTATGTATTGAGCACACAAGCTCTGGGTTTAGAGGTGTAATCTCACCAGGTCTGGCCACCTATAGATCTTAAGGACCTAGTATTACTTTGTTCCATACTAACAGAGGACATAAACGCTTTTCTCCTTAGACTTCAGAACATATGTTGCCTGTGTTTCCATGCTTATGAATGTTGATGGCAGTTAACCATGCTGTTCCTCAGGCTTTACAAATACTTATACCCATCTTCTCACACCATAGTTACCTCCCTGGATTTACCTTTTCTACATAATTTCATATTTCTGCCTTCCCTGCAACTTTTCTTTAGTTCCAGTAGGATATGGACATTTTTTCAAGTTTATTCCTTGATACACTTCTAATATTTTTTTCTGTCTTTACTTTTGTCTAATGGTTAATTTTTGAGAGTGTCTATGTTAAATATAATCGATTCTGTCTTCCTGCTCCCTTCTCTCACCTGTCTTCCTGCTCCTCTCCCCTCTGTCTCCACCACTCCCCTCACCTCTGTCTCCCAGCTCCCCTCCCCTCTGTATCCACCACTCCCTTCCCCTCCCCTCACCTCTGTCTCCCTGCTCCCCTCCTCTTTCTCTCTTTCCTGTCTCTGACAGGGTCTCACTATGCAGCTGTGGCTGACCTGGAACGTGCTTGTAGACTGAGTCAGCCTTGAATCCACAGAGCTCTGTGCCTCTGCCTCTGCATATCCTGGGACTGCTGGCATGTGGCATAATGTCTGGCTGATAATAGTTTTATATAGAGTCACAAAGAATATAAAATTAGTCAAATTAATCATGTAAAAGATGAATACAGATCTAAACTCTTTAAATTTATAATACAGAAGAAAGGACTGTATGGTTAAACACAAACATATTGAAATAGACTAAACTATTGATTTTTTAAGAAAAATAGGAATTAATTTATCAAGGCAAGTATAATGTTCTTGGCTGGAAAAACAGGATATTCCTTTAATTAAAAACATGCACGTAATCAACTTGGAATAGATCATAGAATTTTAAATCTATGACAGGGAAACTTCAAAAAAAAAAAGAGAGTGCAGGTTTTATACCCCTTAACTCTGAGACCAGGGAAAAATGCCCCTCACTGTTACAAAATTTAACCATCATCAAAAATTAAAGGTAGCTCCATAGGATCCAATGCTCTCTCATGGGCTCAGAGGGCACCCGCAAGCATGTGTCTCTGCTTGCTCATAATTAAAAATAATAAAATAAATTTTAAGCAAATACGTGATAAGAAAACTCAGTTTGAAATTTGTGAAAGTCATGATGTAAATGTCCATAGAGTGGAGCAACATGCAAACAAAAACCAGGAAACATAACATTGGAGTGACTACAATGTACAAAGACGTACAGTGGTTGAAATTTCTAAGCATCTGGGAAATGTAAGATGATTGTCATTTTCAGAACACAGTATGGCATTGTCTAGTAGAGTCAAGCATTTAATATCTGACCACAGCATCTTGCTTTTACATAATCAACTCAGAGAAATGAAACATAGCCACACAGAAAGTAGTGTTAGTACTGAATAAATAGCAGTTTGGGTGACAGTGTTCAGAGAACGGGAACCACTGGAGAGTGGGTACAGACATGGCAGCGTGTCCTATTCTGTGATGTCAAGCTGCACTTGCTTTTGGTGAATAGATCCAGAAAATCCTTTGTGAGTACTTTTGACAAGGTCTTATATACCATCTCAGTTCTAAAGCAGGTGGTATGAGTACATTTCAGGAAAGAAATCTGTGGTTATCCTGGGTGATGGGGAAGGGATGGACAATTGTATACACTGGGGATACATTTCTGATGCCTCTATCTTAGTTTTGATACCTGTGTTGATATATTAGACTCATATGCATGAACATTTAAAAATGAATGCATTCATTGTATGTAAATTTTGCCTTAATAAGGCTCAAGAATTAGGAATCTATTGTGATGAATAATAAGAATAACTTAAACATTTGGAAAAATAAGGAACTTACAAACATATACTTAAGTATAAGTATATTAAATTTTCTAGTTGATATCATAGGCATATTTGCAGATTGTAACATTACAGTAATGATTCTGGGGGTTATGGGATAGGCTCTTGCTGTGCAGCTCAGGTTGGTCTTGATCATGTGATGTTGCTGCCTCAGCCTGAGGCCTGGGATTAGGTTTGTACAGGCATGCCTAGCTCACAGTGCTCAACACTGAAACCTAAGGGAGAGAGCCAAAGCCATTTCCAGAATCCAAAAAATTTCAGAGTTCAACCTTTTATTCTCTAACTGCTGAAGTGGCTGGATGTAAGTTAAAGAAAAAGTGAGTCAGACTTGTCCCTGTGAAATGTATGTGTATAATATTGTCTTTATTTTTAACCTATGTTCATTACGGATATAGACAACTCTAGGATGGCATCAAATCAATCATCTCTGTTGTTTTCCTAGCTCTGTTTACTTCAGTGTTTCTCACAGGATGTTTTGTAGTGTATTTTATAAAGATTTACATTCTTGTCTCCTAAATCAGAAGAGTACATTGATGGATTTGATTATCAGTGTCTTTTAAAAGCCTAAGCAACATGCTTCTCTGACTGCTGGAGAGACTGATGCTCTGGGGGCTGGGTGTGTAGGCCAGGAACAGGGAGCGTGCATAGTATGTGGCTCCAGCCACAACATGGCAAACAAAAACTAACAACAACAAAACCAAAGCCTGAGGGGGGGCAGGGAGGGAGGCAGAGAGGGACAGATGGAGAGAAAGGGAGAGAGAGAGAACTGGGGTAGTAGGAGAGAAGGAGGGGGTAGTTAAGAAAGGGATGCTGTGTATGTGGGAACTTTGAGCTTTGAGACCATTGTGATGACCCTGAGCTGGACAAGGATTTCTAATAATTCTGAGATTCTATTTTTTTAATTTATTTTACAAATTTGACTATATGCCGTTGCAAGTTTGCAACTTTACAAGTATAGACCAGAAATAATACCTTGCAAAAATAATGGTAAAATATAATTGGTGAAACTTGTTTTATGAGTACTACAGTGTGACCCATAAAGACCTCTGTCTGACCCTGTTTTCAGTGCTTATGAATCTTTTGGAAGAGTGTGAATAACGGGTAATTTGTCTTTGAATTTTTGTGTGTGTACATGATGAAGAACCATTCAATTAGATAGGTGTTATAAATAGGATTTTGGAAAAAAAAAAAAAAAAGACAAATCATGTTTCCAGTGGAGCCTGTGCTCACTGCTGTTTTGCTAGTCTTTAATTTCACTCTTTGGTCTAGCCAGCTTCTCCCATTTGAAAAGACTTAGCTCTGAAGAAGCCACAACAGCCTTAGCGTTCATTCTTCTGCAGCTCCCTCAAACTCTAGAGGACACCACGTTCCATCAGCGGCTTCAGTCCCCACCCTCCAACACTGAAGCTCATCTATCAAACTTGAGGCTGTGAGTGAGGGGAGGAAGCTTCCAGATAAACACACAGCAGCGCCTAAATCGCTAATCACTCTGGGCTTCCGCTTCCAGGCCCTATAATTAGAAGTCCTTCTTTTCCTTGTATTCCCAGATGACGCAAATGCTTTTTGTGGCTTGGCACCTCGTTTGGGGCGTGGGTTTAGTTTATGGCCAGGCCAGTGTCTGGTTTAGTCTTCTGATGCTGCATAAATAGTTCTCAAGCCACAGTCTATGCTGTATGACTTTTTCCTTTTATGTATATGTGCTTTAAAACTTGTTTTCCAGAAAAAAAGAGCTTACTGTTTCCTTTTCAGTATGTATGTAAAAGAGGAAATTGTTTAAAAAAAAAAAAAACCTTGATTCTGTAGAAGTACACTAGCTGTTTCTTCCTTTTCTCTCTGCCTTTTCAAGTTTTTACATTCTAAAAGTTTTGTGAAGCATGTAAACTCCTTTACTGACTAGAAAGCCAAGTTTGCTTGGATGAATGGAAGAGGACAGCATCTGAGGTAGGATCTGCAGGCATATAGAGGTACACTTGGTAAGGACTATTGTTCTACTAGAGTGGTTGACATAGGAACAGCTAGACAGATCAGTATTTAAAGTGCTCATGTGTGACTGCCATTCACATATAGAACAGGAGTGGTCTGGTTTGGTCAGCCTTTCATTTAAATGCTCATTCTGAGGAGAATGCTGATTTTAATGTTCATCTGAAGTTTGTGAGCATACATTTACTATAAATACAAGCTCCTCCTTTTTTCCCTCCCATTACAGTGATGTTTCTGTTGTTTGTGAACTGCTCCAAACTGATTTTTGTGGAAAGGCAGAGTCAGAAGATAGCAGTTGAGTTGTAGTTATTCAGACTTCCTGTGACTGAGCATAAAGTAGGTGTGGGAAAAGCATGCCTTGAATACAAAGCATGGCTGTAACGGGGCATTGGTACACATGCCTTGGCTCTCAAGAATACAGGTGTGTGAGAGGACCTCATGGCCATGTCTAGGTATGGTGGGAGAGAAGCGAATGTGTGTATTACGTAATTATTACCCATTATTAAATTAATGTAATAGTTTCTACTTTTCATGTATTAAAATGTATATAGCCAGAAAAATGGTATTTGATTCATAGTGTATTACCTAGAGCTACATTTAGCCAGGGAAATCTTACCCTCAGATGGACTGCATCCTCCTGTGTTAGTGATAGACCTTACCTCTATGCCACTCATTTTTGCCCTTTATTCTTGTATGACACCAAAACAATCTACACAGAAATGCAAAGGGACAGACCCTAGAGCTAGGTGTGTGCAGGGTACACCCAGGAACAGTCAAATTAGAGTGTAAAGGGATCAGTCCTCAAAACCACAGCTTAAAGCAAAAAAGCTCAATATTAAAAAGACAATTTTTTTATTTCCCTGTCAGGGGAGATACCATGATCAGGAAGGCCATTTTCATCTACTAATCACATGGGTTTGCTAACCCCTTTGATTTTCCTCAAATATTTTCTCAATATTATTTCCTCAAATATAGGAAACTCAACTGCATAATTTGTGGTAGCTGGAAACTGTGTTCTCATTCTTCCCCAGCCCATTTGAAAACAATTCTACAGATCCAGGCTGTGTGGTACATGCCTTCCCCCAGCATTCTATGTCACTAGTCTAAAGATTTATATGCTTTGGGGATGAGGCAGAGGCAGGAGGATTTCTGAGTTGGAAGCCAGCCTGGTCCCAGAGTGATTTCCAGGACAGCCAGGACTACACAGAGAAACCCTGTCTGGAAAAACATTGTCATCAATGTCATAGTAGTAGTGTAGTAAAGAATCCAAAATAGAAATAAAACGTTCTCCTACTCAAAGCCAAGCAAAGAAAAAGTAAGGAGACAAGCAGATAAATTAATCGACATGAACCTAAAATCCACCCCTCTAATTAATGTACTATATGAGAATGTAGTAAATGAAATAATTAAAGTCATATTGGATTATAGAGAGATGCCAGTGGTCGGTAATCTGACAAAGCGGCATGCAATAGCTTTTCCTGTACTCCCAGACCGTAGGATCAAATTTCAGAATTCAAGTTAGCAATTAATACAGGGACCCCTCTACATGATGGAATAATATTCAGGAAAAAGATGGCACATTGTTGTTCAAAGTAGGCAGGCACTGAAGCACAAACGATAAGCAGTCTCCCACGCAGCATCTACAGTCTCATATGCATTGGTTACCAAGACTATCAGGAGGTCACTGTGTAGTATAAATGCAGGGGACAGAACAAGACTCGTTCGTGTTCACAAAGATTGTGTTAAGTCTTCCCTGTGAAGACATGATGAAGGGTCAAGAGTTTAACCTGATTTAATTACATACCGTATACCTGTGTCTGACCATGCAATTTCTGTGTTCTATGTGGGGACAACAACTTTGTTTATTAATGTATTTTTCATGCTGGAGATTTAACCCAGAGACTTCTGTGTGCAAATTAGGAACTCTGTAGACATGGTTTCAATATCCAGACAGATAGATGCACACACACAAATCCTGTTTACTAAACAATAGTCCTTGGTAACTTTTTCCTTTGGCTGTGGAAATTGGATAAATGGATTATTTCTTGATTCACTGGCTTAAAACCAGGACAACTTTTGTAACTCATTACCATGACACCTTTTCAAAGTCAAGAATATACTTTATAGAAAGTACTGTTAACAATTTCTATAAATATCATGCAAGGATAGAGATTACTTTTTACTGTATTAATTACTAAAATTATACCTATTTATGTGTACTTTTGTGTGTGTGTGTGCCTTTTGTTTATTTTAGGTGCAGGGCCTCAGCTTTTGTCCAGGCTAGTCTTGAATTCCTGGGTGTAAATGATCCCTTTGCCCCGTCTCTTGACTAGCTGGGAGTAGAGAAGTGTGATACCACACTAACTCAGTAATGGCCATTTTTAATTGAGTAAATTATACTTGTTTCTTAGTTTCATTAGTATCTGTTGAAACATATTTCTTTTTTAAACTGTGTTTTGGGTGCATATGTGTATCTAAGCTAGAGCAGCATTGGCCGCTATGCTCAGGGTGCTGTCCACCTCCTTTGAGGCAGGGTCTCTCGTTGGCCTACAGCTCACCACATAGGCTAGACTGCCTAGTGAGTTCAGGTATCCTCCTATTCCGTGTCTTCAGTGCTGCATCACCAGACTGGGCATTTTTCTGTGAATTCTAGGGGTTTGATCTCATTCAGGTAAAGGCCATCATATCACCACAGCAGCCCTGCTGTCTTCCCAGTCCTCACACGTGTCCTGACGATTGCTGAGAACTTTGTAATTTCTGTAAATAAAACATCTTCCTACTGATAATAAAGGGCATCTACTCCCCTTTAGTAGCTTCACTGGTGGGACTGGTGTGATGTCATAGAAACAATGTGCTTTATCTTAATTATTTTATAACTAATAGCCTTTCCCCCATTCATAATATTTAAGAATAGGTTGTTCTGTAAGTATCTTATACACATACATAATCATTTTTATTTGTATCCTTTGCCTTTTTTTATCTTCCAGGAATGCTTTTAGTCACAACAGACACTCTTGGCCATGACTTTCATGTCTTCCAAATCCTGACTCATCCTTGGTCATCATCACAGTGTGCTGTCCATCATCTGTACACGCTTCACAGGGGAGAGACTGAGGCTAAAGTAAGTGTGTGCTCTTTTTGAAGGGATGGATTTTTTGGTGCAGTTTGGCATTTGAGGTAATTGGAGATTCATATCAATTTAGAGATCAGTGTTTATGAGGAAACAATATTCTGTGTAGTAGAGTAAGTTCTAGTAAATTATGGAAAGATAAGAAGTCTACCTAGTGAATACATAAGAAAAAAACCTACCTTATTGTTATTGAGGACCAGAAAAATGGTTCTTGCTTCTCTTTAGTGGACCTATGTTCAGATCCTAGAACCCACCCCAAGTAGCTCACAACCTCCTGCATCCACCGGCAAAGATCAAGGAGAGCCAGTGTTCTAAGTTTCTGTGGGCACCTGCATGCATGTGGTACTCATACACACAGTTAAATAATAAAGTTATCTTTTTAAACATCTTGACACGTGAGCAGATCAGCTTATTCTTATCCTTATCCATTATCCTATCTCCCTTTTTGACTCTGAATGAAACCCTGTTGCCAGCTGTTGTCTGTTTCTGAGGACCTTTTTACTAGGCACTTTGTGTTTATTTACGGTTTTGTATGTAAACTGGCCAGTGTTGTAAATACATACATATTTTCTTTTAAGAGCTAGTTTTCATTTATTTCTTTATATATTTCAAGACAGGGTCTCATTACACAGATTGGCTTTGAACTTGCTGTGTAGCTATGTCTAGCCTTGATCTCTAGTCTTCTTTTGCCCAGGGCTTGGGTTACAGCTTTGGATCCCCATAGTGTATGGGAGTCAATTTTTAAACATTTATGCATACAAATATATAAATGCTCTGCAAGCATTCATTTCACAATACTTTCCTGCATAGAATCTAATGGTTATTTTATTAGAAACTATACCAGGATCCTTACATGTATTCAGTTTTGGTTTTTGTTCATTTTGTTTTTTGAGACTGGGTTTCATGGTGTTACTTTGGCTGGTCTGGAACTTACTCTGTAATCAGTCTGGTCTTGAACTCACAGAGCTGTTTGTCTGTCTCCTAAGTGCTAGAATTAATGATATGCACCACCAACATGCCTGGCTAATATTCTATTTTTAACATCACAATGCAGGCACCATGTTTTCTTTTTTTTTATCAGCATGAAATCTCATGGTGATTTGTTCTCCCTAAGCTGGTGGCTCTGCACATCCCAGCCATCACCACATAATGCTACATTTTAGAATTCATTCATACTAGACATGGTGACAATATCTGCATTCTCACCACTGGAGAGATGAGAGCAAAGGGAAGCAGCTGAGGCTCCATGATGTGTTGACACCAGGTTGTTAGTCTGCGTGGGAAGGGAGCGGGAGGTGAGGAGGCCCAGTAGAGACGTTATTTTGTAATATGCAGAATATTTTAACTTTATGATACTCGTCTGTCTCAATAAATACTAGGATTTTATTTTAAAAATAAGTTGTCCTTATTGATTCCCATATATTTTAGGCTTTTAGTAACCAGACATATTTTCTCTCAGGTTTTTATTTATTTTTATTTTTTTGCTGGACCAGCAGTCAAACTCAGGACCTCTTACAATGCTTGACAAGCACTCTGCCCCTGAGCTGTGGCCCAGCCCAGCTCTTAATGGTCAGCATGGCCCTGCATCCTACTGTGAGCATGCGTCCTCTGCAAAGGAGAACATCTTCTTCCATAGCCATAAGAAGCCTCTAAAATATTAAGTAAAAATAGTTCTATCCTTTTAACTGTCAACCCCAGTTCAATGTCATTTGTTGTTGTTCCAACAAACAGCAGAGGGATTTAACCAAGAACAGTAAGCTGTCATATTTTAAGTCTGTTTCTTTCAGGAACTGCTCATTATTTCTTGGCTCATTATTTATGATTTCAGCACATTGAATGTCACAGCCCATTTCTTCTGTGGAGTCTTCCTCATTTGTGACCGGTGTTGGCATTCTCATTTTATTCTGAGGTAGACTGTGGCTTTTGAGACAGGTTCTCACTGTGTTCTCTAGGCTGGCCTGGAAGCTTCCTTCCTCTTGCCTCTGTTTTCTGGGAGAGCAGGTCAGTTCTGCTAATTATTTGGTCACTGTATTTTCTCTTTTTAAATTTTTCTTTAAAAGGCATATATTTGTTCAATAGTTATTTTAGCATTTAGAGTGGTCCAGATTTGGAAAGTGGGCAGCTACTGACATGGCCTCGAATATATCTCAGACTTGTCTTGACATATCTGTCATGTCTTGAGCATTCTTTGCTGTGGAACTGACTTCTTTATGTCCAGCGTCATGCTTTGCTTTGTGCAGTGGCACAGTGTGAGATGAGCATATTTTGTGTAGAGTTCATATCTCTAGACACAGTCCAATTTCCTATTCTCTTATGAAACCCGCTTTGCCTTTAGGCATCCCTCAGCCTCATCAAAACCATTGAGAATGTGAATGTTTAAGCACTTAACCCGTTTTTTAATGCCTTGTTTCTATTAGTATTATTTTTTACTTAACGCAAAACCTAGAAGTTCAGTGAGGAATAACAAATCTTGTAAATCTTAGGGCACTGCCCCCCCCATTGATATTTCCTATTGCCAACCATTTGTCTATTTATCAGGTAGGCAAATGAAATAGAAATTACTAACAATGCTTTTGCTCAGGGTCTACCCTGTAATTGAGAATTTCTAAAAGCCAAACATAAAGATACAAAGACCTAAGTTGGTAACCATAAAATTAATTGTTATAAAGTCCTACTGAAAATTATTTTGAACTGATAAAATTTAATACCAATCATGAAATCTGTCTGGCACATGATTTATCTGGCCATCTTTTAGTACTTGAAAAATTGTATTATTCTGAATTCTTCCAAGAACTCCAAGGGCACTTTAATCAGGCAAGGGAATAAAAAAAAGTATATGGATCTAATTACGTTGAATTAAGTTGTTTTGTGGTCTTTGACTGGGGATATCCTCTGCATCTGACAGTAATTTTCCTCTTGAAGCACATATGCTCTGTGGAGAATGCCCTTGCTCCGGCAGCAGTGTGAGTCTCACTGGTACCTTGTCAGTAGGCTCCAGTGTGCCTTGCTCAAGTCCCCTATAGCGACACTTTGTTCATAGACTGTGGCATGTCTTACTCAAGCCCACTTCTGTAATTTATTTGATAAATAGCAATTTTATTTTTGAAACATGTAAATATTCGTGTTTTCACATTAAAACAGTTTTACAATGTAGTATGATTTATACCTTTTTAGTTCTGAAGTTGAAATAGGCTAATTATATTATTACTTAAACTTTGTGAGAAAATTTAATTTTTAGTGTCTAGATGTTCCAAATACCGTGTGCTAATGCTTATGCAGAAATGCCACTTTCCTGTGGTTTTGGTTTATTTGGTTATGCCATATAGAAACCTCCATTTTATTAAGATATTCTTCACAAACTATTGAAGTGTGCAATTCCCAGGCATCTTAGTGTATTCCGGTGGTCTAGACTGTCATCTGTGCTTGCTTTCTGTCCTTTTTTTTTTTTTTTTTTTTTTTTTGGTTTTTCAAGACAGGGTTTCTCTGTGTAGTCCTGGCTGTCCTGGAACTCACTCTGTAGACCAGGCTGGCCTCGAACTCAGAAATCCGCCTGCCTCTGCCTCCCAAGTGCTGGGATTAAAGGCGTGCGCCACCACCGCCCAGCTCTTTCTGTCCTTTCTCATCTCTGAAAACACACACTTTGCCATAGCCCTCCTTCTGTGTCCTAGTGCCTCCAGCTTCCCTGTGTATTTTGCTGAGATAAGTGGATTACTTTCTTTAAACTTCAGGTTAATTATCCAGAAAAGTGGACGCCGGTACATGTTTCATTGAGGCTTACTGAGGAGAGGGAAGGGGTACTCCCGTTGGACTTGCTGTCTCCCTTTGTTAATGAGATTCAGCTCTAGGAGACTATGGCCACAGATTCTGAGGACAGAGAACTGGAAAGAATGATAATGCCTGGGACATCTAAAAATGTGAAAGGCATATCTGTCATCAGGAAATGAGAGAATAAAGCTATATGCAAGGAAGACATGATTGGTTTGGCAGAAAATATAAATTTCTCTTTTAAAATATGTACACAGTAAGTTGTTTTAAAAACATTAAAAGGTAAACATTAGTGCACAAAGACCAAGTCTGATGTGTAGGCCTAAAATCCCAGTGACTTAGGAGGACAAACCAGAAAGGCCCTGCCTCAAAGCTGAAAAGGGGGTTGGGGTGGAGGTTAGCAGTTACAGTGTTTGCCTAGCAAAACCCTGAGTTCACTCACTGTTATGGATGGGCTCACTCTCTCTGTCTCCCTCTGTCTCTCTCTCTCTCTCTCTCTCTCTCTCTCTCTCTCTCTCTCTCTCTCTCTCTGTCTCTCTCTCTCTCTTTCCCTCCATCCTAACAACTAATTAAATATATCTCAGTATCCAAAATACTATATTATATCCATACTGGGAGAGCTAGAAGCACTGCTGAGAATCAGTAAAGGCCTGACTATGGAATACATTATAGCTTTGCAATGTCAGTTTCCTTTAAGTGTGTTTGTAATTTCTATGAAAATCTCACTGAGATTTTTTCCCCCTGTAGTAATATACCTGATAGAAAGACTTAATAAATTTACATAAATCCAGTGTGGTATGATGCATGCCTAAAATCGCAGCACTCAGAAGGGATAGGCAGAGGAAAACTATAAGTTAAAGGCCACCCTTGTCTTCATATTGAGTTCTAGGCCCACGGGGGATACATAGGAAGATCCTGTCTCAATGCAAATTAAAAAAAAAAACCACCAAACAAATGCAAATAATTGGGAGGGATTTGGGAGCATTGTGACATATATGTCTACTTGATTGTCAACTAAGTATCTTACTCAGAGGAATGATGGACAAGTGTGAAACCAGTAACACATAATATTTATAAGGAAACCAAAGAAACTAATGTCCCTTAGGTTTGGCACAGATTTTAAAAATGTGACACTAATATTAAACTCCATCAAAGCACACAATTTATAAATTTTGGTTCATTAAAGTGGGAACACTGGCCCTCCGAAAGAAGCCATTAGGAGGGGAAGACGCAAGCTGTCCTGCATCTATGATTCCATTTAAGAACCATCAGCTAGTTCAGTTGGCAGAGTGCTTGCCTAGTGTATCAGTTACTCTTCTTGTAGCTGTGACAAAATACTGACAAAAGAAACTTGAAGAAGGGAGGCTTCATTTTTGTCTGGAAGACACAATCCATCTCGATGGGAGAGAGTTAGCCTCAGGAGACTGAGGAGGCTGCTCCTGTATCCATAGAGAGCAGCGAGTAATGAATGCCTGTGCTCAGTTTAAAATATTTATTTAGTGTGTGTATGTGTGTGTGTGTGCGTGCACATATGTGCACGTACGTGCACGTGTGCATATGTGCTTTCTCTTGGCTAGTTCTTGTGGAAATCAGAGTAAGTTCTCTACTTGTGTCTGTGTTTTTCCATCAGGGCTGGTGAAAAGTACCTTGACCTGCTGAGCC
Organism: Arvicanthis niloticus; assembly: GCF_011762505.2. Classification (NCBI taxonomy): domain Eukaryota; kingdom Metazoa; phylum Chordata; class Mammalia; order Rodentia; family Muridae; genus Arvicanthis; species Arvicanthis niloticus. Next base: position 36,574,583 of record NC_047663.1, on the reverse strand, counting down.
AGTTGGCTCTTTCTTATTCAGTCCTGGTCTCAGACTTTGGAACCATGTGTAGATGGCCACAAGCTCCTCCTGATGCTCACACCCTCACCTCTGGTGTGCTGGGATACAAGATGTATGTCCCTGTGATCATACCTTGCATAGAAGTGCAAACACTTGAGTTATGATCAAGGTGCCATTCCTTGCAGTTCTCTCCAGTTCTACCTGTAATCTCACTTTGGGTCTTCCCAGTCTGTGTCATCGTCCCTTCTTAATTTTGTGCATAGATTAATTTTACTGGACTTATTCTGCACATCTCTGCTTGTCTCTGCCTTTGGCCTCACCCATTTTCTTAACCCATAGCATTTGTAGACAATATTAAATGAACTGGCATGCTTGGCCCAATTTCACTGTTTGTCTTTCTCTGATTCAAATAGGTGAGACAAATGTCCATTATTGATTCCCCAATGCTAATTGCTGCTTACCCCAGTCTTCCTGAGTTACTGAGGTCAGACAGCTCTCCTGACCATGGGGACACCATCATGTCCATCTTAGTCAAGGCATCATGAGCTTTGGGGAGGAGCTATGTCTTTTAAGAGAAGATAATGTAGGAGCCTGGACCTTGAGATTACCCACTCCCCTTTGAGCCTTTGATCCCACTCACTTCTCTGACATCTTTCACCTTTTCACCTTCACAGTTACCCTTCCCAAAGTGGAACCAGTATGCCGCTGGCCCCTGGCCTCTTTGGGTCAGTTCTTCAGTTCTGGTTAGAACTTAGTAACTCCTTAAATAGTTAACCTCAAAAAAAAAAAAAAAAAAAAAAAAAAAAGGCAAGCAAGCACATGTACTTAGCCTCTCCCTCAGGCAGGTGGCGATGTTGCACTGAGATAGTGCCTCAGGTCTCAGTAGTCTGAGTTCCTTATGGAACTGTTGGTCTTGCTGGACAGCACAGGAAAGAACTGGAAGGCTGCTAGGTGTTCAATTGTGAACCTGTAGGTGGTGAAGATTTCTGAAAAAAAAAAAAAAATTAAACCAGTTCAGACTTCCTCAGTGGTATATAGCTGCTTGATTTGAACTATGTGATCCCACCCTTCTGCCTACACAGTCCTGTGTGTGTCCCTGATAGAAACACAGCATATTCAGTGTGAGCTCTAGTCTCTGTACCAGTGACAATTGTAATGAGGTGATGCTATCCACTCACTGGGCGTCAAGTGAATCAAACTTGTGGGTAGGTTGAGGGTTTTGCTCTCAGAGCCACACCTCCAAGATGCTGGGGTGGGGTCCAGGGAACATCTACGCACAGCAGGATCTGCCTTCTTTCTGTAAGCCAGGTCTTCTCTGGTGACAAAGCCGTGTTTCAACCTCAATCTCTGGCATTTCTGTCTCCCCTTCCTTCCTTTATGTTTACCATGGACGATGGATAGTTGGTCACAGGAACCAGGTCTATGGGAACACATTCTGTTTTGAAATAGAAAGGACTATAGTTTTATGTGCCCTGATAATGTTCACAATTTCAGAGAAAAATGTTCCACAATGTTATTCAAAATTGTATTGATTCTACCATTCTTGTTTTGATAAACCAGATTTACATAGTCATTTGTTCCAATGTGTGTATATTCAATTTTGTAGCATTTTTTGTATGTGTAGGTTGTGTGTATACCACTGATTTAAAATACTTAACCAATCTCTCTTTGTACCAGGTTTATCTCTCGTCCTTCCTTACATAGTTTGTGGGAGTGTTCACCTTTTAAAGGTGTTTAGTTGAGTTTGTTGATGTGTTTGGAACAGGGCCTTCTATATCCCAAGCTGTCTTTGAAATCTCTTCTTGTCTCTACCTCACAAATGCTGAGATTATATGTTTTATACCACCACACCTGCCTTGTTTTAATTTTTTTAAAAGACAATGTCTCTGTGCAGTTCTTGCTGTCCTGGGACTCAGTTGCAGACCAGGAATACCAGGAATTCTCTTGTTATAACTTTTAAAATTTTAGTTATTATTACATTTATTCACACACACACACACACACACACACACACACACACACACAGAGAGAGAGAGAGAGAGAGAGAGAGAGAGAGAGAGAGAGAGAGACTCTCTTCTAGAAAGAATGTATGTGCCTGGCTGATTGGTCTCCCCAGTCCTTGGTTTTGTTTTTGATGAGATTCCTTAACTTTTTCTCCAGCAATGTAAAGCAAGTGGTTTGCAATCTCCCCCCACCCCCACCTAGTAACATGTTTCTTGCTGATGTTAGCTCACACAGCAAAACTTAGTTTGATGTACATAGATTGTGAGTGGACCATTCTCATGTTAGTAGGATGAAGAATGGTTACCTGACCTTAAACCTGAAGGTTTTTCTCTTACACATTTTACACAGTCAGGGTGTAGTTGGTTCAGAAAAATCACTGTGGGGACTGTTCTTTGTCTCAAAAAGAAGGTTAGAAGCTCTGAAGAACTGTGTTTTTCTGACTTTGTGAGTTTATTTTGATACGAATGTTCAGGTTATGGCTGTTCTTTGCGTGGGGCCTCCTGGATTGTGGCTCTCACCCCTACACTGTCCTTTAGTTGTAAGTGCTCTTCTGTGCATTTTTCAGTCAGCTAGGCATTTTCTTTTCTTTTTTCAATTTTGAATAGTTCCTGATTTGTTTGGTGTTGTCTGTTTTGTATACCATTGTTTTTTGCTCTCACCCTGGCCCACTCCTACTTGAACTCTTGTTGTGTCTTTTCTTATTCTTATGATTCCTTGAATGTAAGAGCTTGCTTACTGAGTCCTTCCTAGGTAAACAGTTCCTGGCTGTGAGTCTTCCACACTGCACTGGGGTCATGCTGTGTATTCTGATTCATCTTCATTTGTCCCCATGTGTTATCTAATGACCATGCTAGTCCCCCTTTCTTTTATATTTCTGTTAATTTGTGGTTAGATTATTGTCAGAAAGCATGGAGGATTTCATGTCTTTGATGAAGAAAATTTTAATAGTTGTACTAAAGAAAATTTAAAGTCACTGCTTTCTATAATGTTTTTTTATAAATAAATTAATGTCAAATATTTAACCTCCTTGGGGGCTAAGCTCATATTTCTAACTTAGAAATGTGAGAGTGTTGAGCTCCTGGTCTGCACTGTGGTAAAATTGTCTTTTCCCTTTTTCCTACTGTTTATTTGATACCCTTCCCCAAGCCTTCCCAGGATTGGATTTTATCTATCTCATTAAATACAGGGACAGGAAAAGTAGCCAACAAAGTGAGTTCCTTATTTGAAGCTCTGCTAAAAGTCTTTAAGACCAAACAGAATTAACATCTCTATTCACTTTGAAATGTTTACTTATGAATTAAAAACAATCCAAGCCTGTCACTTAGCACAGAGACTTCATTCCTAGGGAAGTGTTTTGAACTTTGAGGTTTATGAATAGCAGCATGTTTGTTACAGTGGCATAACTTGCCACCATACCACTGAAGACAGCCAGGTACTATTCTATGTGCTTTGCATAAATATAAGCTTGCTGACTCTGACAATACTGGCATCAATTAACTATTCTCTATCTTAGAGTTGTGCAGTATTTTGTCAGGTATCCACTTCCATGGTTAAAATCTAGTTCTTTCTTAGGCCTCAGCAGGACAGGAGAGGCTTTATTCCTCCTGCCACTTCCCTCCTTCAAACCATTTCCTACTTCCATATCAAATTTTTAAATGAAAAAAAAATCCATGAAACACCCAATGTTCTTTTTGTCCTCTATTGAGCAAATAAACTAAGGAGGAAACAAATACAAATAATAAAGAAAAGGTCTGTGTAGATCATCCATTTGCTCATATACCAATATTGTCTCCTTTAAACATGCTTTTATTTCCATTAAATTGGTTAAAATTTTTGCACAGATACAGCCTTATGGGGGAAAGGTGTTTTTCTGTAGCATTCATGTGTTACCACCAACTATGAGTTATTTTTCTCATTGCTGTGATGAAACTCCTGACAAGGAACAACTCAGAAAGGGTTTGTTTTGCCTGACAGTTGAGGGTGGATGGAGACCACGGTGGGAAAGTCAATTTAGTAGGAGTGGGATATGACAGGCCACAGTATGGCCTCAGAGAAATCAGAGACTGAGTATGGGTGCTTCACCCCTCTTCTCCTGTGTATAAGTCTGGACTCCAGACTCATTATACCCACGTTCCCTATGGGTCTCCTTTCCTCAGTTAAACATCTTTGGAAATACCCTCTTAGGCACAGCTTGTGGTGCATCCCATCATTTAGAGTCAGGATACACTCTCCCACACCTTTACTACAGAGCATTTATGGCTGTTGAACTTTTAGATAAACCTTCCTGTCATTGGCCTCCTGTTCTAACTCATTGCAGGTCTTCCTGTCAAAGCTTTCTATGAATTAAGAGAGAGAGAGAGAGAGAGAGAGAGAGAGAGAGAGAGAGAGAGAGAGAGAGAGAGAGAGGAGAGAGAGAGAACGAGAACATGCATGCTGTGTTGAATCTTCTAAACTACAGCCACCTTAAGTCCTGACTCTTTTATATAGAGTTCTGAGGCCTGTTCTACTTTCAGTTCCTCAGTGATCACAGTGAAGATGGTCTAACAGCCCAAACTGTCTTCTATTAGCCATCTCTTAATATTTTCTGTGTTTCTGCAAGCATATACACAATGTCTTTATAGAGGGAAGCATTACTGTCTGGCCTGTTTCAGACAGAGCTTGCTAAGGTCAAGCTTGTTGACCTCAGATGTAAAAGACTTGTGTACTCACAGAAACGTCTTTTCTCTGCTGCATTTCTGTAGCATTCGGGGTTTGCTTTCATAGTGTGGAGCTTGTGTTGTTTTGAGACAGAGTCTCACTCTAAAGGGGAAACCCTATTGTCTGCAGCCTCTTCGCAGTGTTGCAGTCCTAGGCATGTACTACCATGCCTAATTCTTAATAGCATATACTATTATAGCATATATTGTATATGCTATACAATGCTGCTTAGTTCCTGAGTTAGAACAGTGCATAGTGACCCTTTTGGTTATAGAAATGTTGTTTCTTAAATCTCCACAGACTCAAAAGCTGCCTTCAGAGATGGACCCAGAATTACACTGTGAAAACAGGGGGTCTATAATGAATTCTTTAGTTTTTAATATATTTGTTGGATTTAAAAAGTTTCACTTTGAAGTAGTCTTGCTATGTGACCTTGAAACCATAGCAGTCCTGCCTCAGTTCTTGAACACCACACATACCAAACTGTGTTGATGGCATCTTGTATTGATACACAAGACATGTTAGGCCTGACTTTTTGTTTTGTCTTATTTGTTGAGACAAGGACTCATGTCTCCTGAGAACCATATCCACAAACACTTCTCTCTTCATTCCTGGTGAATGGTGTGATAGGCCATTAGTATTTAAGCAACTGATTGAATAGTAACATTGACTGCATTATCTACTCTTTTGTACTTAATAGAAAACCTCTTTGGTTAATGAACCATATGCATGTGTATAGTTTTTACTCGTTTGTAGACCGAAAGTAGATTCCAACTATCCTTCTTCTCCCCTTTATCATTTGAGACAAGGGGCACCACTGAGCTGGTGCTCACTGGTTTGTTAGATCAGTTTACAAGCAAGCTCCTGGGATCCACCCAGGCCCCTCCTCTCCACTGTAGCACTTTGTTACAGCCATATACCGCCATACCTGACTTTTAATTTTAATGTTTCTGGGGCTCTGAATCCAGACTCTCATATTTTTCTGGCAGACCCACTACGCAGAGCCATCCTCCTGCCTTGGAACACACGGTATCTATTTCATAAAGCTCTATGGGTCAGTTGCAGGAGACCATGGAGGTCCTAATTCCTGCCTCTCACTTTAAATAGCAGGCAATGGAACCCTCCACTCCAGGTTTTATCTGATCCCCACATGGAGTCCTGGTGACCTATAAAATATTTTATAAATTTGTCATTTATTCTTACACAAATTTGCTAAGGAGGTGTCGGGGCCCAGCAAAATGTTGAGGCCCGGGCTGCCCCGCGTTTGGCGGCCACTGTATCCTGGCCCAAGCTGCCGCTCCGGTCTGCGGGTCGGGGTTCAGCAAGAGAGAGAGAGAGTGAGGACAGACTCGAAAAATGGAGACCAGACAGTGTCTTTCAATCCCGTTTATTCTTCAGTCTCTCTTCTTAGTCCAAGTACCAAGTCTTGAGTTCCTAGTCCCTAGTTCCTAGTCCCTAGTGCCTCCAAGTTCCAAGTTACTTCTTCCAAATGCCAAGTGCCTAATGTCTAATAACTAACTCAAGTTGTTCTCTCTAAAGTGTCTGGTTCTCTGTCTTCTCTCTGCTGTGTCTCCCTAATGTCTGCTGTGTCTGATTCTGATCTGTTCTGTCTCTGCCTTTTATATGTCTCACTTCTAAGCCATGCCTTTTGGTCACACCTATAATCATGCCCTTAGGTCTTGTCTCTAAATCTGATCTCTATACTTCTAAGTCATACTCTTAAGTCACACACCTTTAATCTCACACACCTTTAATCTCAAGGTATCTAAACCAAGATTATCGGAGTGTGCTCAGCTGTTGTAGGCTATTGTAATCCAAGTCTCATGTCAGGGTATATGGCTCAAGATGGCTGCAAAGCTGATAGCTGCTTTCTGCTAAAATCGGCCCCCAACAAGGAGGCAAGCATTTCTATTTGTATTTTCATTTACGCCTGTCCTCAGGTACACCCAAGTGATTACAGCTGTTTTTGTCTCTTTCCTCCTTCCTAGGTTCAGGACATCTGTTTCAGCCATGATTGTCGTTGGGTGGTGGTCAGTACCCTCCGGGGTACTTCCCACGTTTTCCCCATCAACCCTTATGGTGGCCAGCCTTGTGTCCGCACACACATGTCACCACGAGTAGTGAATCGCATGAGCCGTTTCCAGAAAAGTGCTGGGCTGGAAGAGATTGAACAAGAGCTGACATCTAAGCAAGGCGGACGCTGTAGTCCCATTCCAGGCCTGTCCAGCAGCCCTTCTGGCTCCCCGCTGCATGGTAAACACACTTCCCTCTCATGCTACTTCCCAAAAGCTTCTTACTCTATCACATGGGATCAGATGCAAATTTTTATTGTTTGTACTGAGCATAGTTAAGAAATTCATATTTATTAAATAAGTTAATAAGTATGAACCACAAGGATCATGGTGATCTTTTTCATGGTATTTTATCTACTTTACTTTTTCAGTATGTAAGGGATATTTAGTTTGAGATTGAGTCTATTTTCATAACATTTGAAGTATGTATTCCAGAACTTAGTGTACTGGCCTGGTATGGCCGTTCAGTAGGGAATATTTGTTGTTCCAGTGGACTTGTCATCATCTGTGTATTTGTACTTCATGTTTAAGTAAAGTTCTCTGTGATTCCTCCCATAGATTAGAGCAGGACAAAAAATCCTACTCCAGTGTCATCATCCTGTTCACTAAATGAAACATCACCAGAGTCATTCCCTGTTCACTTCTTTATAATACCAAACCACAGTTCTGGCTTTTATGGTATCCACTTGCATTTGAAAAATACTTTTACTCCAGAGCAGTCCTTAAATACGTTCTATTTGATGTAAATGAAATTTATGTTGTTGATGTATTTTGTTTCTGTAATGTCATTTTTTAAATTCTGTTCATGTTGGAAGCTGGTTACCCTTCAAACTGTAGCCTTGGCTCACTGTGAGTCTGTGCTTTGCACCTTAGACTCTGGGATCACAGACCATGCCCTGCCTCCTTCCTGTTCTGAGAGTTGTTTTCTGTGGCAGACAGTTAACTCAGTCAGTCTGAAGTGTTTGAGGCTAACCTTTTTGATAGGTTCTACTTCTTCTGCTCACTCATTTCTTTGTGCATCCATGCTGCTGTTGGCTGTTGGTTATTGTGCCTGACAGTACAAAAGTACACTCATGTGGTTTCCGGTTTGGAAATTATTAATTCTGATGATGCAATGAGCATTTTCTAATGTTTCTTGTTAAAAATGTATATTCATTTTGGATTGGAAATTCTCAATCATTCCATATGTGGAACTTTTATGGTGTTTTTCTTCTTCTGTTGCAACTTTATAAGGCCTCACAAATATAGCCCACAGTAGCCTGGAACTTATAACCCTCCTGTCTTACTCTCTGGAGGGCTATATCATATGTACTTCAGCATAACCAGACAAGTGGATCTTCACTGGATCATTGACCCCAGTGTGGCCGTGCCATTTCATTCCTTCAGGAAGACTTCACATGTTGATACTTATTTTCTGGAGAGTTGCATGGTCTCCTTAGTAGTGTCTGATTTTTAGACTGTATTTTAAGACTGAGGTATTTAACATGGAGAGATTATGGCAACCACAATAGAGAGTTCTGTAAAATAAAATATCATTTAAATGTAAACTCATTCTGTCAACTGATACCCCTGCCTCTCAAACATCTCCCTCTGCAGCAGGGAGTCACTTATGCTTCAACCAGTTTCTTACTATTTATTCTTCACCCTGACCTCCCCCCCTTTTTTTTTCTGTGCCTGTACCTGCAGCCTTTTCTCCTGGTACCACTGTGTGACATTTTCTTGTAGCTCACCCTTCCTTGTTTTAGAGGAACAGACCCAATCAGAACAGTGGTTGTTTCTCTTCATGTTCTCTTTGTGTCTTCCATGTCAAAACAAAATGGGTATTGTTGTTGGTTAGTTCTAAAAATGATGTATTTACAGTTTGTGTGGGTAAACAGTCTGATGCTGGTTAAAAACAATGTAAACCTTGGAGCAGGGAGGGATTCATCTTGAAAATGAATCATGTCTTGGCTGCATTGCGTTGTTTGTCTGCGCTCTTTTTAGCAAAGTAAAGGAAACTGTTAAATAACAATTGATATAGGGTATTTCCTTTTAGTTCTTTGGAGCCAATCCAGTTTAGGTTAGGATTATGTTATCTATTTTTTTTTTAATTTTCCAGAGGATGTTTATTTACTTGAAGTATTTTATTTATAAATCTTTCTTTCATTTCCTATCTCATTGCCTGGCTTTGGAATAGATAAGGCATTCTTATGTTGAGATTCGTGAGGAGGCATAGCAGCCTTTAGCGTTCATTATGAGTATGGAAAGCACATGACGGTGACATGAGTAGTGTCTGGAGGCAAGTGCCATAGTCCCTTAGCACACTGAATCTTTGTATGTGAGGTAACACCTGAGTGTTTCCAGTTACTGTCTTTAGATGCTGTCTGTGCTTACCACTGCTTTGCAGTTACCTTTGACTGTACTACTGTCACCTCTCACTGTGCCACCATGATAAAATGTAATGTGACTATACCAGAGCACCATTTTCCTTAATAATTATATTTATTTATAACTGATAAGTATTATTCTCAGAGCACACAGCCTTTTCTAGATTTGCAAATGGTGTGTCATTTAGAAATAGTGAATCTTTGACGATTATTTCTTCCCTCCTCCATTTCAGTAACCTCTAGCCTTATTTGAAAGACGCTAATGAAACTATTTCCTTAATTAACCATCCTCTAACTCTGGTGAAAATTGTGACTCACCAAGCTGTTAGCTGGTTAGGGTGGTCAGTGTCCCAGTCTGATTTCCATCCCATCTTACCAAGGATTCGGCCCCACTTGCATTCACTCTTAAGAAGCTCCCTCTCGTTTTCTGTTTCCCTACCTGCTCCGCTGCTTATCAAACTAGCCACCTAAAGCTGCATTTCTTAAGTACTACTTAGTGCTATGGCAGGTGTAAGTCTCAGTATTGTTCTTTCTTGAATAAAGGAATTAATTATTGACATGGTGGTATCTCTTATTGATGTTAAGGATGGCAGAATCTTCCTGTTTTCACCTGTTATCTTGGCCCCTTGTGTATCAGGTGGTAAAATGATTCTACAAAGAAGTTATTCCTAGAAAAACAGTGTATTTTGTTATTTTTCTAAATTATTCTTTAACATAGCATTATGGTGTTTTCATTCATGTATTAAAAACCAATTTAGATTTAAATAATAACTTGTCAAACGGAAGAGATTTTTATTCATAGTAACATTGCTTTTCATTTGATGCATGTAAGATGGTCACTTACTCAGCCACTGTGAATTCATTATTATTTTAACATATGTGCTGAGGCTCTTCTGAGAGTAAGTAAATAATGGTGAACAAATCAAAATAAGTCTGTTTTCTTGCAGCTATTGACAAATTTAAAGAAGGGGAGGGAATACAAGCTGTGGTATTGCATACCTTTAATCTTGACAGATGTATGTGGGTTCAAGGCCAGTCAGGTGTATATCCTGAGACCCTGTCTCAAAAAGAATAGAAGAAATTAGGAAATGTCTTGAAATGATTTCAACTTTAAATTGCCATCCTGTTTGTGGATGTCACTGTGGTGATATTGAGCAAAGACCTGATGGTTATGAGTGGGCAGCAGAACTTCTAAATCCTAAGCTGAGAATGTGCCTGCTGTACTCGGGACAGTATGACAGCTGCTCTGGCCAAGCACAGTGGCCCCCATGTAGTGACGTATGTACTCAGTTGATGAGAACTCAGTGTTGGGTTCTGGAGGTAGGAGTGATAGAAGACTGGTTTGGGTGCTCCCAGGGGAGATGTGTATGGAGGACAGCACAGTCTGAGAGTGGGACAACAGTGATGAGCTGACAAGGTTCAGCAAGAGAGGGCAGGTGGATCCAGGCTGCTCATTAATGGTTTTGTTAGAGGGCCATAGACATTCTGAGTGCACATGTATTTGTGTGTGTGTGTGTGTGTGTGTGTGTGTGTGTTTGTGTGTACATGTGTTTATGTGTCACAGGGTCTCTCCTTTAGCCCATGCTAACCTAGAACTATTTAATAAACCATTGTTCTCTTACACATGGCCGTCCTCCCTCTCCTTCCCCAGTGCTGGATTGTAAGTGCTGGTATAAGCCACCACAGCCAGCTTCCATACTGGTTCTATGGTAGAACAGTCAGGGTTTTTTGTTACATATTATGTCAAGTAGGAAAGAATGGTTAAGACATGGTGACTAGCCATGGTCCTGGTTCGAAAAGCTGGAAGAATTGAGATGATCAATTGAAACAGAAGGTTTGGGCATAGGAGTAGGTTGAAAGTTTTAGATGTGTTCAGCTTAAGATCTCTGCCTCCCACCTCCTCCCACCCATGGCCGTTTTTCTTCTTTCTGTCTAGTCACTTATCCTGTCTTTCTCTGTCTCTTTGGAGACAGGGTCTCCTTTTGTAGCCCCAGGTGGCATGCTGGGATTACAAGTGTGTAACTGGACACTGGGTAAGATGTCCTATGTTCCTAGCACAGTTGGAATTGCTGGGAAATTGTGCATCTGTATGGGGATAATGATCGGAAGGAAAGCCTCAGTCGATACAGGTGACAACACCTGCAGGATTGTTGCTCCTGGTAAGAGATGTCATCCAGAAGTCACTAATACGTGATGTGAAATGGGAAATTATATACAGGAAGTAGCCAGGAGGGAGGTAGTGACTGTGCTAAGTTCCAGCATCTGGGCAAGTGAAAGTTGGGGCTGACATTCAGTTTAGTGAGAGAGAAGACTGGCAAGAACAGTTTGCTCGGGTGTAAGGAACTTGTCTGAGATTTTAGTTAGACAAGAAAATCTGCACCACATGTATTGGTTGTGTCAGGTTTTTATTACTTCTTTTAGAATGTAATATAAACAGGAGCAAGATAGTGGAAGGAAGTTAGGGGCCACAGAAGTCGTCATTTGTTTTCCATAGATGTAGGTGCTGAGGATGGATGGTGACCAGTGGAGCTGAATGACCAAGACCAAGGTGGTTCGCAGATAGGTTCACCACTCACTTAAATTATAATGTGGCCTTGCCTTCAAGCTTCACTGTCTGTCTGTCTGTCTGTCTGTCTGTCTGTCTGTCTGTCTGTCTTGCTGCACCTGGAGTTGCACTCTTACTTTCTGTAGTTATACAGTCCTGCTTTTTCCTAAGAAAAGCTGTCTTTTCTGTTCACTGCATTGATTGCTCAGCACCCCATTAGGCTTACCCATTTATTTGTGATGCTGAGATGAATCCCAAGGCCTTTTGCCCCACTGCTGATGATTTTCATGGTCTCTCTTACTGAGCTGTGTATTGCAAGGTAATAGAGGACCTAGGATCAGACTTCCTCATGGTGGACTCTCTAGGATCAGACTTCTTCATGGTGGACTCTCTAGGATCAGACTTCTTCATGGTGGACTCTCTAGGATCAGACTTCCTCATGGTGGACTCTTCTCTATGACTTTTGGGCTATTATCTTAGACAAATTGCTCCCTCTGTCTACTGAGACCTGTTTTTGTTTTTTTGTTTTTGTTTTGTTTGTTTGTTTGGTTTGGTTTTGGTTTTTTTGCTTATGTAGCAGGGCTAATAATATGCCCAGTCTTGCAGGGTTACCATTAAAATTGTAGCATTAGAATAATACTTAGTGCATATGGAACTCTTAGTAAAGATCAACTGGTGTCACTTAAACCTTGCTGTTCTTTGTCGACAGTGTGCAGGATTGATTCATTTCCCATGCTTTAAAAAAATAGTGTAAGTAAACAGTTCAATGAATATTATTGGATGAAATAAAATTTTGAACTTATTTTGTTGAGGCTTTTCATTGCTTTCAATATGGACATTGGCTTGTGACTATTTCTGAAGTGGGAGATGATACGAATCCACAGTTGAAAGTGGCACTAGTCATGGTTTCACACATGAGCTTACAGAATTGACAGATGTGCACACCTTCTTCTGCTTTTTACATTTTCCTTAGGTGCATGCTTGTGTGCATTCCTGACAGTCTTTGGGAGTTGCCTGTCTTCCCTTCACCATGTGGGCCCTAGGGATTGACCTCAAGGAAAGAGTCAGACTTGGCTGCAAGCCTTTGCTCACCCACCCCACTGGCCCTGCTTATTTTTGCCATTTCTTTATTTTGTAAAATAGTTTCCCTTTAGGTTTAGGAATATAATGTCCACCCTGTGTTGAGACTTTTAAGGACTGATTGAACTCCCCTTGTTCCTCTGTCCCTTCCTTTTTCCCTCCCTCTGTTTTTCCTAGTGTGTATAGTTCAGGCTGGCCTCACTATGTAGCTATGTATGTGACTCATTACGTAGCTAAGGCTACCCTTTATCACTGACTCCCCCCCTTCCTGCCACCACCTCCCAAGGTTTGAGTATGCCCCCCAACCCAGCTTCTTTCTCTTAAACTGGTTTGGTCTGGGGAAGGAGTTGTACTTAGCCTGCAGCATTGGACAACTGAATTCCAGACTCTGCTCCCTCCCAACCTGAGATTTGAGGGCTTTGAAGGAAGCCTCATTTCTTGGACCCAGAACTGCTATGTTTCAGCAAAAGGTTTACAAGTCCAGCAGTATTTCTTCCTTTTTAGCATCTGTGTGTACAGCATTCATGTCTTACCACTTGGAGACTGTTTACAGCCTTCATTTGATGGTTTATTGTAGTTATTTACTTTGGTCAATAGGGAGTTTTCTTGATACAGACCGCATCACATTGTAAATGCGAAGCAGCCACACAGCTCTGCCTCATATAGCTTCACCTTCTTGGGAGAGTCAGCACCGTGTCTTGACTGTTCCTCCGATTCACTGTTTACTTGTGGACTGAAGTTTCCATGAGTGTTTTAATTTTTGCCAAGAAAAATCAATCATGTGCACTGAAGTTCTGCTTTAAATTTCATGCCTCATCTGACACAGAGTATATAAATGGTGCAGACACGTCATGTGGGAGAGCCCTCCTTGGGTCGCTTAGCACCTGGGGTTTGCTCACTCCTTGTAGCCTGTTGCCTGAGGTCAATGCAGCCTTGCTTCTAATCTGTTGTTTTAAAAACTTAATGTTTTCCGGGCTCCCGAGGCATCCTCTGAAAATGTTGGCATAACTCTATACTCATTTTGACATTTACTATATAACAACACCATCCACATTTTAAATATTTTCTTGTCTTTTCTGTCATTGTGCAGAGATGGCAGATGAGTTCTTTATGCAAATGTTTGGAAAAGGGTGACCTCACACAGCAAGATGTCTAATTTAAAAACCACATAGGAAGCCAAGATGTGGTGACACAGCCTATGATTAAGTACTCTGGAGGCTGAGGCAGGAGGATTGTCATGAATTTGGGACCAGTGTATGCTGATGTGTGATATCTCATCTCAAATTTTTTTTAAACCACTAATTGAAAAAACTATCAAAGAAAGATAGCAGCTGTAGCCGCTCATATTCTTTATAGCGGTTTGAAGTCCACAGAAGTGTTCAGGGACACATAGTGCCTTAGATGGCTCAGTGTGTAGTTGTTCTACATACATGCAAGTTTATCCTGCAGGACCCACCTCTAGTTCCAGCACTTGGGAGGAGTGGTCAAGAGGATCCCTGGAGCAAGCTGACTGGGTATCCAGTCTTGGTTCTTCAAAGCTTCAGGGTCTGTGAGAGACCCTGGGGCAGGGAAGCAATAGAACAAGAACCAGGGCATGGAACTTCTATTCCCGGGTGTGCATGGACAGACAGATGTGCATGCACACACACAAGCAGGCACTCATTCACACTAGCAAAACACAGGTGTATGTAGTGCCATGAGTGAGAGAAGTAAAGTAGGCTGTGAAAAGCCTCAGAAGCCTGGTAAAGTACACACTGCACACACTAAAGTGTTTTAAAAATAAAATTAAACCCAGTTTAAATACTGTAATCTTTTATGTTGTTTAGCTAAACTTCTTCAAAATAAATGCCACAAGAAAACATAAAATAAATACCAATGTAATGTAATTAGCACTTGATGCAAATACAATCTTTCATTTGCTTTTTTTCTGCTTATGAATACAAATTTGCATTTGCAAATCATGAACAGTTTAGGTTTATCATTTAAAAGTTAATGAGACACGCCTCTAGAGGGCAGTGTGCTCTCAGCTTTTCAGTTACTGTAAGCCAGGCTTGAACCTGGGTACCCTGGGAGCAGATGCCATGGCATCTCTTCGTTATTGTGTTTTCTTGTGGTTTATTCTCCAAATTCTCCATAAGCAATTGGATTATGTATTATTATCAACTTCAGCTCTTTACAGTACTTTGTGTAGATGTTCAGTTCCTATGTGTGATTCCTGACGGCTGCTGTCTATAGAAACATTTTAGTTGTGTTATTTTTTAAGTGCTAGCAGTATGGTCCCAGCCTTCCTGTCCCGGAGCATGTGTGCCCTGCTTTTTTGTAAACCAGCCATTGACTGGATGCCATGATTCAGGCACTGTTAGAACTGTTAATTTATCTCTCTTTTCTTACCACTGATTGGCCCTGTCTGTCGCTTGCTGCACCGTCCATTCCCCAGTGGCCTCTGCTTTCAGCACCTCATAATTTCTTCTCCACTGTTTTCCTTTATGCCCCTTTCTAGAAATCCTGTGAGATGAATCTTGGGTCTCCTGTCTTAGGCCTGGAGCTCCTGTTTGTGCTTTGTATTTTTGTATTTGTGAGGGATTCCCCATTGCTACATTCCCATGTCCTATTGCATTCTTGTACCCACAGTGTATTCTAACAGAGACTTTTCTTTGAACGTTTCTCTTGTCATCAAGTCTTTTTCTTGTGTTACCTATTTTGTATTGTTTAATGTTTTTAGAGCTTTTTGTCTTTTTAACTGTTATCTCCATTGTTTTGTTCTTCTTTCTTTGTCATTGTTGTTTTAATTGTTCTTTCTAAGTCCTGACTGACACTGTTTTCAGACTGGATAGATTTTGAAGTACTGCACCTAGATTTCATTGCTGTGATTAAGCCAGAATACTCACTTCAGTGTCCTGGAATCCTTGACTGACTGCTACATAAAAATTATTGTTTCAGTCTTCAGTTTTATAACTGATTTGCTTTTATTTCATCATTTAATTTTATTAACTGCCGAGCCTTCTTTCTAGCCCCCCAACTCAGTCGTTATGAGTACTGTCTGATCTTTCAGAGTACCTGTGTTCAACTCCTGTTACCTTCGTGTTAACTCACAATTGTCTGTAACTTTAGTCCTCAGGAATTTGATGTCATTGCATGTGGTGCACATACACATACACACGCAAACACTCATACATACGAAGTAAAAGTCAATACAAAATGATTAATTATTTTCTCTGTAAAGGGATCAGTCTGTCTTCCATTTTAGGTATTAAAAAAAATAGCCGCTGAAGTTGGTTTTGATAATTGCGGGAGGTAAAATATTTCACTGTATAGAATAGAACAAAGGTCTGGAGAAACTATTATTTCCTTTTCTAAGAGTAAGTAGGAATTATGTTCTAGTTCAGTTGCCCTAGAGGTATTTCTGGGAATCACAGAGGCAGATATTTTGTTTGTTTATGTGATAGACAAAATGTTATATTGATAACTCGTCACAGAGGAGACTAGGAAGGTTGTTCTCTTATTACTCATGAGAATGAAATTTGGAAACAATGTTTCTAGTATTTGGTCTTGAAGAAAGTAGAGAAGGCAATGAGAGTCAGTAAACTTCTCAGGACAGATGCCTCTTAGTGCTGTTAATTACTACACCCAAGTGACCAAGTTAAAGTTGAGTGTAGCAAGCAGAGAAGTATTGAGGTTGAGTGTTCTGAACAGGAATTGTAAATCTGTTGTTGGTAATTTTAGTTTACAAAATGGTTAAAATAGGAAAGACAAGAGAAGCAGAAGAGTGGGGTCACACTGTGCCATGGTTACGTAGACTGAGAGGTGGGAGGTAGGATGATTCCCTGTGTCAAGGTGGATGGCGTGGAAGCTGGAAGACGACAAGGAAAGGAAAGGAAAGGAAAGGAAAGGAAAGGAAAGGAAAGGAAAGGAAAGGAAAGGAAAGGAAAAAGGAAAGGAAAGGAAAGGGATTTCAGGTTCATTGGAAGAGCTGCTCACTTTGGCTCAAGTGTTTGTGCAGGTGAGAATCTTTCAAGCCACAATGAGGCACCAGAGAGAAGCATTTCAGAGTGGACAGAGGAGTCCTGTGAGCATGGCTTCTCTGCTGACTGCAGAAGAGGCCAGCTTTTCATGTTCGGTGTCAAGATCTATCCTGGGTAGCAAATGATTCAGTTGTTCATTATAGTTGTTCACTCTAGCATTGACATGGCATGGGTTGAAATAGGTTCACCTTTTATAAAAATCATGGATGTGGAAAAAAGATTAGGTGTCAGTGTAGATAATGAATACAGTATTCCGCAAGTGATCCAGGACCTCGCAGTTGAGAATCCCAGGGAGACTAGGGCTTGTTCCCTTGTAGGTGTGCTGTATCCAAGGCTGTTCATGGAAACACCCCATGCTTCTAATGCTCAAGGAAAGGGTTTTAATGTATAGAGGTTAATTTATGAATGCACTTTTGCAAACTTGGAGCTAGCGATCTAGATCTTGAATTAATTCTACTATTCATAAAATGTGGTAGATTTATAATATTTATTTTATTTTTGCGAACAGTTTGATTTTAGGAATTCTTGGTTATATAAGGAGCTAAAATTGAGCATTAGTTTCCTGTTTGTTTGTTTTTTTTCTTTTCCTTAACTGTTGTATGTAAGCACCTGTTTTCAAGCTGGAAATGAAAATACATTTGAATACAAATGGGTTTATCTCCCTTTCCATCAGAAACTGCTGATGTGGCACTTTTGCACCACACTCCAGTCTCTGTATGCCCTTGAGATCTGGTGTTCTTTCCCATCTGAAGGAAATGCATCTTTGACACTTCTCATGACCTGAGTCATGATGCTGAAATAGAGCCAGAAAATATTCTTAACAGTCATGGGTAATAAGCAGGAAGGCTTCCGTTAGCAGTGGAGGAGGGTAAGGGGCCAAAGAACAGTAGTTAGTGCCTGGGGGATGTGCAGAGAAGAAAGTCTGCCACTTTAATTTATAATCTTTAATTTTTTATTATTAGGAAAGTTGGTTACACTTTGTAATTATGTTTGTTATTCAACATAACATTTATTTACTTTTTGTAAAATTATTTCTAAGAAAAAGTCTTGTAGTCCAGGCTGTCCTTAAACTTTCTGTATAGCCAAGGGAAGGAAAGATCAATCTTTGATCCGCCTGCCTCCCCCTGCTGAGTACCAGGATTACAGGTGTTGTCATCATGAAAAACTTTCGATTTTAATATGTAAGTGTCCCTCAAAAGGAATGGTTAAAAAAGTTCATATTGTCATTTCTGTAGTTTTCCATATGTTACTTAGTGCTCTTCTTCTTTATAGGGCTTTGTACTGGCACTTCTCTGCAGTCTCTGAACTTGGGTAATAGAGAAAAGAGGGGTTCCATCAATTCAAGGTCATACTGGGAAAATGTTCAAACAAACTGGCATAAAAAAAAAAAGGTATACTTTATTGATTGCAGCTAATTTGGTGCACAGTGTGGTTGCTTGTTTGTTTGTTTTTGTTTCTGAATGGATTCCTGATACTTTTATACATCATGTGTGTACCTGTGTAAATGAAGTTGTGTTTGGTAAATCTGGCTCCTTCATTGTCATGGTACAAATCAATTGTGAGATAAAGAGTGGGTGCCCAGGGTTGCTGAGGTGTGATGCTGTGCTTTGCTTTTCTTTTGCCGGTCTGGTCTCAGGAATGTCAGGCTCTGAATTTTAAAATATGCAATTTTCACCTTTGAACTGAGCTTGCTTCAGAAGAGAGTGCAGTATTCCATGGTTCTCTTTTGATTATTTTGAGATGGATTATTGCTGTGTAGCCCTGGCTGGCCTGGCACTGGCTGTTTAGCTATTGCTTGCTTCAATTTCAAGGCGATTCTGCTTCAGCCTCTCAGGAGCATCTTAATAAATTTCTTTGCTCCTAAAATGTAGGAGTGCTCTGAGATAATGAACTAAAGTAGTGAATGTCCACAGTTTTTATTCATTTGGTTTTAACTTGTTTTGATTGTGTGATCATGAATAGATCATTTACTTTAAAATGTTTTTCATTAATGTTAAAATGTTTAATTTTTGAAAAATGCAATAGAATTTCTCACATTTCCTCTTTTGTGCTCTTTTTCTCCCTCTGCATCCCTGAGCTGTGTAGCCACCAGCTCCTCGAACAGCTCCCTGGTAGCTTATTGTTAACCTCCCTCCCTCACCCCGCACTTCAGCCCCAGACTGCCCTCTGGGAGTACATTATACTTACTGTGTATACAAGCTTTGTAATGGTGACTTTCTTCTTAAATTTTACTCTTATATATCAGGCTCCTAAGTCCAACAAATTCATTTTAGCTTCCAGGAAGTGCTTGCATTTACACATTAAAATAGCATGCAGTTCTTAAGAGTAAGGAACAGGTGAGAATATTCTGAGAATCAGGAAAAACAGCTAGAGAATTAATTGATGACCTATAGACACAAGTATAATGTGTTAGTTATAAATATATGTTCAAAACAATCACATGATGGCATAATACCAGTTCTCTTGCAAGTATACATTTCATTTTCCTTGATACTGGGGAGCACTAGATAGTGAGTTACGGGCCATTCTGTGTGCAGTAGCAGAATATCATTAATAACTGTCTCCACCTGAAAAACATGCATTGTTTTTCCCCTAAGTACCTGTAGTCATTACTATGGAAGTTTTCTTTAAAAAAGCAATAAATGTTTTTGCTCCTTTTCTTAAAATGTTGCAATGTTTTGTCATCTGCTGCCTTCCCAAGAAGCAACAATTACTACAATAAGAACTGAAGTTGAAATCGTCCTTGGATATTTTGTCTCTGTTTAAGTCTGCACAGTTGTTTGGTAAAGTGTGTCCAGCCTCCATGTCCAGAGCTAATTTTCTTTCCATCTCCTGCTGAGCTCCCTGGCCTGTACAGCCTCGTCTGTGGGTCAGAAGGCTCTGTCTCTCACCAGGGCACTGCACTTTCCGTTTCCTACTGAGTAGATTGTAGAATATACTGGACCGTGCCTGAGAAAAGGTCAGAAAGGAGGCAGAGAGTCCAGGAACTGCAGCTGGGAAGCTTGTCATCCTCATCTAAGGGAGGGAAAGGAGAAGGGTTAGGGGCCTGGGGGAGGGAGGGGAGCCACAGACACTCCCATTCTGACCAAAAGCAACCCATATGCTAGAAAGTCCAGTTTGCACTGGGCACTTAAAATATATATATATATATATATATATATATATATATATATATATATATATATATATGGATTTTATTTGGTTTTGATTAAATAATAGTTGAGAGGATGCTTTAATGTTAAATTAGACCACAAGCAAGAGCTAAGCAGGCTTTCTAGCTTTGCAGAGCCCTACTATCCAGTGATTATTTTAGAACAAGCTACCATTGTGCTTTTTTTAACAGAGTCAAGAAGTCAACTTTTCAAATTCAGAATTAACTTAAAACTCCTTGGTAAATTTTGCTGTTTTATACCCATCAAGTTCATTGTGGGATATTAAAAGCAGACCGGCAGTTTTGATTTTGTGTGGAATGGACAGTGCACATGCACAGAGGCTCTGAGAGCTTCTTACCCAGCTTTCCTTCCTTGGAAATGGGTAGACAGGAGGACATCTCTATGACGTCTTAAGACATGCTCAGGTTCTGCTGGATCTGGATGTTGCCACGGCCTTTCCCGAGAAAATGGCAGGGTTCAGGTGTCCTCTTTTCTCAATTAAAATGATTTAAACTTAAAAAAAAAAAAAAAAAAAAAAAAAGAGTAGGGAGAGTGTTGGGAGGGGGATGGAGATAAGGAAATATTTGGTGAAAGGCTGCTTTTCTATAGATTTGTTTTTTGTGGAGTGCCAGGAACCCACAATAATTTTGGATTTGAGGGTGCCCTTGTTATATTAATTTCCAAATACAATTACCAATGCTTGCAGCCTGGGACCTTGAAGGAGTGAGAGGCAGAGCCCCTTAACTCTGGCAAATTTCTTTAGTGTTTGGAGATTGATGAAAACTGACCAATTGGACTGAGAGGCATCTGGTTTACTGAGACATGGATGGTGCCTGTAGTAAGCCCTTTTAAATAGCCTGCCTGATGCCTGTTGTGGGTTAGGGCCCTGTGTTCAAGGAGCACAGGAAAACCCAGAAAACTACAGACCTCCTAACTATGCTGTCCCATGGGCACACTAATTTGCTCTTGTAAAGGAATCTTAACATCTCTGTGCCTGTTTGTTCTCAGAGCCCTAGTGACCTCCTAAGACTCTCCTCTGGACACCCCATTGTTCCTTGTCTGTGTTCTTCCTTACAGCTTTCCTTCTTAAGGAATCTTCCTATGGCTCCCACTCATGACCACTTGTATCTCGTGATTCTGTTAACCTGTGATGAAATGGGGTTTTCTTGTGTCTCCCATTCTGAGCTTCTCCTTACAGGAGATTTCTGAGATGTAACTGATGAACATAAGTTTTGTGGTTTTCTTTTCCTTGCTTCATGGTATGATAGAGCAGCAAAGAGGATCGTGAGGAGGGATGGCCTTTTATTCATTTGTTCATCGGTTTCCTCTCACTCGCCCTGCAGAAGTTCATGCACACAGTGTGCTGATAGATAGTAGCTCAGTTCAGCAGAATGTGAAGTGCTCAGCGCTTTCAGGGTCTTGCTTCCCTTAGAAATGTCTCGAGCTTGGCAGTTTGCCTCGTTCACATGTTCTCACATCCCTGCATCCAGAAGCTGGGAATCCAGTCCTGGCAGCTTCTGCACAGAGGGTAAAGATAAACCAGAAAGGAGCCGAGCTTCCTCCCACATTACCTGGGAGTTGCTGCTGATGGCTTTTCCACAAATGTCCTAGTTTGTCAAAGCCCAGTAAATCTTGGAAAGTTTATTTTCCTTGTAGCATCTGTGTTTTATAATGGGTCTTTTAATTTGTTTTTACTTTGTCTGCAGGGATTTCTTTTGTCCGGAGTTTTCAGACTCTTGGCTTTTTTTTCTTTCCTGTGGAAGTGAATCCATTAATGATGACTGGTTTGGGAATATGACGCTCTGCAAACCTGCCCTGGTATGCTGCTCCTCCAGAGCTGCCACAAAGCACACTGGATTACCCACCCACCCCCATCCATTTTCATCCTCAACATAATCCATTTGCATCTGAGTTTTTGTAGTATAAAATGTTTGAGGAAGTGCTATGTGAGACAGTGATGAGAACATGTGGTTCCTAGCCCACCTCACCTGTGTCCGTAGGACCTTGTCTCTGCATGAAGGATAAGCCATGTCTCTGAGCACAAGCTTCCTGCTCTTTATATGCAGGTAGCAGGAGTCAGGAAAGACCATCTGAGGTGGTTTCTTTCCAGAGATAGAGATTTGTTTCCGATAAGCATAGTAATTTCAGTGCTGTAATTCTGAAGCGACTCTATTTCAGTTCCTACTATAACAGTATGATCAATGACAGTATACACAACTGGAAACAGATCAGCCTGAAGAGCCAAAGCTGCAGCAGGATGAGATTCTTTTGTTTTTACAATTCAGATTTTTAAAGGATTTTCTGTTTTGCCATAGAATTTCTGCTTTAATTTGTCACGAAACCATCTTATTGGAATTTGGTCTTTTCCTCCCTCCCCCAATGAGATGCCCATCTATCATGGAGACTGGTTTCCCTCTAAGGGATCAAAGCTCTGGTGGATTTGGATAAAGATCCAAAAGCCTGAAGGCTTATATGCAAGTTTATCTCTATAGACTAAGCCCGAAAAGCTGGGGTGGGAGCTTTAAAGGCGCTCACTTTCTCATGAGACTTGTGGGACTTCCTCTGTCTGGTTGTGCAGGAATCCTGAGAAGATCCATTCTCTCTCACAGTGTTTCTCACTTGCAGGGCTCGTGTCAGCTGGAATGGGAAGTATGATCGTGTGCCAAGTGTTTTGTAGATCTTAAGGCTTTCACTAAAGCTGCTGGTAGGCAGTGTCTGTTCTGTGATGGTGAGAGACGGGGACAGAGAGGAAGGAGCCTTGCTGATGTGAGCACTTGTGCAGCGGCCATCTTCTTGAATGCCTCAGTTTTCCCATTTTCCTAAACTATTTCCTGGAGTTTGCAGGAAGAAAGGGTAGAGTAGATGGACTCTAAGTCTATAGATACTGCACTTAGAACACCCCTGTGTTCACTCTCAATGTGACACTTGTGGCACAGAGAGCTAGCCTCGGTTTACTACAGACAAGTGTGCACAAGTCTTCCTTAAGTATAGAGTCGGCTCCTTCCCAGATCAGCGTAAGTCTGAGCAGGGCCCAAATCCATGGACTCTCTCATCTGCCCCTTTATCTCCTCTCCTTTTAATTGAGACAGCACTCATTCTATAGCCTATGTTGGTTTTGAACCCCTGCCTGGGCCTTTCAACTGCTGAGATTTTTGCCAGCGCTACCATGTTTGGCCTTTTCTGAAGTATTTTGAGATCTTTTCCAAAAGTGTATTTTCCCCTATTGGTGTGGGGGGGGGGAGAGGGAGGGAGAGAAATCTCCCCTTCCTCCTCTGGAAAATAGATTTAATTCATTTGGCAAATGTTTATTGAACTGTTGATTGCATGTCTGCTACTGAAACTTGTCTGTGCTGTCCCTCGTTTACTAACCTGATACCATCATTCATGATTCTTTCTTTTTATCCTTCAGTTTCTGTTTGACAAGGAAACTCCTGTATGTGCAAAATTTATGTGCTACATCTCCCTTTTTAAGTTGTCCTTTAAAACAATAACAATAACTCCTTCTGTTTGTCTCTGAGCAGTTTCTCAGATGTCAGTTGTAACATGTTTTTCCCATCATCTGTTCATTTTCTTCTCCTTCCCTCCCCCCACTCCATCACCATGGACTTGCTGATCAGGACTGATCCCAGTCAGCCTCTGACTGTGGAGTTAAAGAAGCAAGAATGCCAAGAGATACATCGTCTTCCTTGTTAGTACCTTCT
This sequence comes from Arvicanthis niloticus, assembly GCF_011762505.2. Classification (NCBI taxonomy): domain Eukaryota; kingdom Metazoa; phylum Chordata; class Mammalia; order Rodentia; family Muridae; genus Arvicanthis; species Arvicanthis niloticus. The sequence continues at coordinate 36,550,944 of NC_047663.1, read as the reverse complement.
GCAGTCGCAGTCATTTAATCTCATGTCTACACAGGTTACAGGGGCGTTTCCTATGTGGGGTTTCTTTTTCCTAACAATTGGGTTCTCTACCTGTGCAGTAGGACCTTGCTGTGGAAGCCTACCAGTCACTAACTTGCCTCATGGTTGGTTCATGTGGTAACATTTGTAGTCTTCTTTCTTAGTTGGAATTTTATTCATTTGTATTTCTATGTACATATGGTGGTGGGTGGTGTATGTGGCCATCAGTCTGTCTCTAGGAGCACAATATACCTTCTTTGAGTATCTCTCACTGGCCTAGAACCTTATCAGAATGACCACTGTGCTTCAGCAATCTTCCTGCCTCTGCTTCCCCTGTGCTGAGGTTATAAGCCCCTGCCATTATCCTCACCATTTTTTTTTTCATCGTTTTGGCGGATTGAACTAAGGTCTTCATACTTTCTGCACAGAGCTACCTACCAAGTCCATGAAAATATAGAAGTTATGGATGTTTACAGGTGCCAAGTAGAGCTTTACTTTTTATTTATTATTTTATGTGTATTTTTATGAATGTTTTTCCTGCATATTTGTTTGTGTACCATGTGTATGCCTGGTGCCCATGGAGGCTGGTAGAAGGTGTTAAGTCATTTGAATCTAGAGTTATAGATGGTTGTGAGCCTCCTTGTGGTCAAGTTAATATCCAGATGAGCTTTCTTATCTTTGCATCCTTACTTTGTATTGCTTTCTACTAGGTTGGTTTTGCTTAAGAAGCTGTTGGGTATTCATTGTTTTCTGAGAATCCTTAGTATTGGAATTCTCATTCCTTGCTCTGAGAAGGACGTCATAGGTATTTAATAGGCATTGTATCAGATTTGCTTTGGGAAGCAGGGTGTTTTAATGATAATGAATGTTTTAAACCACAAGAATAGATAGCTGTCTTTTCTAATTTTCTTGTTTCCTTTTCAAATTACCTAGCATGTTGTATCCTAGGCAAACACTCTACCACCTAAGAGGTCTTTCTTCTCTCTAGCTAAATTTATTCTTTTATATTTTTCTTTCATTCCCCTTTCTTCTCTTATCCCTTCCCCCCTCCTTCCCTGTCCCCATTTTCTCTTCCTTTCTATCTTCATTTCTATGGTTTCTGATAGTGTTATGTAGCCCAGATTAACTTTAAACTTAATATATAGTTAAGAACAGCTTTAAGCTTCCTGGTCTTCCTGTCTCTTTCCCAGTGCTGTGATCCCAGTTGTGTGTGCCTAGTCTGGCTTATGTGGTGACGTGAGCAGCCTCAGCTGCGATAACTGAGGCGATTCTCTGCCAGTTGAACTCCAGTCCCAGCCTTTAGATATTTTTTTAACAGCTATTATAAATAGGATTTCTGATTAATATACTGATTTCTAGTTCAGATAGTCTACTTGGTAAATATAAAAGAGGATTATTGAGCTTTTGTAGAACACATTTAAGCTATGCTATTAAGGAGATATGTTTATAAACTTGCCAAATCTAGTACTGAGTAAGACAGACACTACCACTCTTCCTCCCCCATTAACATAAACACAAATGTAAAGTCTACACAACTTTATGCACCCCTGCCTACTGTGTTGCCGATGGAGGCTGCAACTTAAACACACAGTACAGCAGAAGGACACTCCGGACAAGTAATGCTTGAGGATGCAGCAGCAGGCTGAGGAGACTCTAGAACCTTCTGTGCTGTTCTGTCTCCTAGGGAGACAGTGAAGCTGCTGCATGGTGGCCAGCTAAAGCATCACATTGGGAACATCCCAGGGAATCACATTGTTTCTCTTTTACTCATTGTTTACTTGTCTTTGTTTTATTTCCTGTTCTAGCATTCCATGCCAGGCAAGCGCTTTACCACTAAGGTATATTCCAAAGCTTTAAGATGTCTAATCAGTAGTGTTCAGTGAGCTCACCATCTGTACTGTTTGCTTGCTGTAGAATTTTTGTTAGTGTGTACTGTTCTTCCTAGGCCTGGCAACATAGGACACATTTGTAACTGCAGTGCTAGGGAGGCTGAAACAGGAGGACCTTGAGCTAGAGGCCAGCCTAGGGTGCATAGTGTTGGAAGAAAGGGAGGAGTGAAGGAAAGGGTGGGAAGAAGGGAAGGAGGAAGGAAGGAAGGGAGGGAGGGAGGAAGGGAGGGGATTCTGAAAGGGAAGTAAATTTAACACCCCCCCCTCCCATAGTGTCATGGTATACCTCCTCAGTAGTATTTAGACACTCCCATCATGGCATCCCTGCACACTTCTTTCCTTTATGTTGTCCTTTAGGCCCCGAACTGCCCTGCTCTCCCACTCTTATCTACCCAGGTTACTTCCCATGTGGTCTGTGAACCCATTTCCAAGTAATTGTTGTCACATGTACTTATCTGCATTTTGAGTGCTGTAAGATTTGTGATTAGAGGGATAACTCGAGCCCCCTCTAAGATATCTTAGACTGGGACACTCATCAGATCTGTGCTTAATAGCTGACAAACGTATATGACATACACAGATTCTGAATTTTATTACCTTGTGACATATTAATGTTGGATCCTCGTTTCAGTACAATCACAGTCGTCTGATAATGAATTGTCAACTATTGTCTCTATTGACCTTAAGAATATAAGTCATTTAGAGTGACTCAACTGTTAAGTTTTCTTCTTTATTGTATTACAAATATTCATTCTTCTTTTCTTTAAGGCTCTCTCTTATGTATGTGTAACATAGTTGTAACTGCTGCCTTTTGTATCACAGCTAAGGTGTGAATTGCTTCTACTACTTTTATGAAATTGGAATTTGCTAGTATGGGGAGTCAGAGATTTTTGTGCCTGCCTTTCTTATCAGCCCTAGCATGGCTTAGCTAATTAATTCCAGGGAGTGGACCTGAGTCTGAGGGAAGCAGCACTTTGTTACCCATGTCTGCATGTCTTTCAGGGCTACAGAGGTAGTTTGATCATTGATATAGTCATAGGCCTCTTGGTCTAACTGCACAAAAAAGGTCATGCGTAACAACAGTAGAGAGAAACTCTAAAATTGTGGGAGCCTACCACAGGCTATGGCTACATACAATTCCATTGACATGTCTTCAGGTAGTGCTCATTGCATTGTATATATTCAAGTTTTAGGGCATGGAACTTTCTGGAATTCTCTTCCTGACACCATTTTTCATTGAATCTGTAGATGTTATACAAATTAGGGAGAACTATCCATACTTCTTAGTACCTTTCAAAAGACAAACCAGCTTCTTTTACAGTTCTCATAGTAAGGTGAAATAGTTTTTGTCAGAACAGTGGCCTGTCCAAGGATGAGCAAAAAAGAAGACTGTCTTTAGAAACAAGAATTCTGGGGGCTATGAAATCTTGCTAATTGCTGATGTATACGTGTGCAAACCTGAGGTTTGATCTGCAGCACTCATGTAAAAAGCCATGTCCACCAGCACAGATAGATATTCTCAGTGTTGAGGGTGAAGCATACCAGAGAGCTCACTCTCCAGCCTACCTGAGTCAGCACGTTGGCTTCAGTCCAAGACCCTGTCTTAGAAAGTAAAGTGAAAGACGACTCAGGAAGATGCCCGACGTGGACCTTTATGTGTACACATGCATGCATGTGCCTGTGTGCACATGTACACAACAGAGTGAGAAGCAAAAATCCATCTGCAAGCTCTAATACTAGTTGCTATGGTTACTTCTGTGACCTGTAATGTTGGCTTCTTCTAGTCTATATGAAGTTTTAGAATACTTGTATTAATTTCTTTTAAATTTTGTCTGGCTTGTTTATTGCTTGTTTATTTGTTCATTTGTTCATACATTCATTTGCATTTCTGTAGCTACTAGACAACAATTTGTAGGAAGTTGATTTCTTTTACCCTGTGGGCTCTGGAGACCACTCAGGTCATCGGGGCTCTGGAGCAAATGCCTTTCCTCTCTTAGCCATCCCACCAGCCCTTGATTTCTTTCTTAAATGAAAACCTTTTCAGAGGGAGGGATGCTTCCATCAGTGATGCTCTGGTTTCTGTTTCTTTTTGTAGGGAAACTGAACAGCCAAGACTCTTACAATAACTTTACCAACAACAATCCTGGAAACCCCCGACTTTCTCCGCTCCCCAGCTTGATGGTAGTGACGCCTCTTGCACAAATCAAACAGCCAATGACATTGGGGACCATCACGAAACGAACAGGGTAAGGCCTCAAGCTTGATGCTGTTTCCACAGCCACTGTAAAGGGTGGGATGGATAGAAATTGGATGTGCTTTTTTTCATTGTGTGTTTCTTATTCTGTGACCTGTCCTTCATTTCCAGCCCACATGACACTCAATGGCAGTGAGTTAGTACAGAGTTCAGAATGCACACAAGCATGCTCACTCACACAAGCATGTTCACTCACACACACAAGCATGCTCACTCACACAAGCATGCTCACTCACACAAGCATGCTCACACACACAAGCATGCTCACACACACAAGCATGCTCACACACACAAGCATGCTCACTCACACAAGCATGCTCACACACACAAGCATGCTCACTCACACAAGCATGCTCACACACACAAGCATACTCACACAAGCATGCTCACTCACAGCTGTGTACACAGATCCATAGTAAGAAGCAAAGCATTGACAAGTTGTGAAAAACAGTATTGGCTAATGAAATCCAGACTCCTTCACACAGCCACACTTTATGTTTTGTGGCATGGCATTTTCTGATCGTACAGTTGATTTTCTTGGCCTTTGCCAACACAATGCCTACAACACCATGCATTTTGATAGATTCAAATATTAAGGAAAGTTTTCTAGATGACAACTGAAGTTTATGAGAGTCACCTACTCACTTTGTGTGGTGTATTACCACCCCACACACATATTTACACTCCCCATCTATTGCTAGAGTCTGGAGAATGTACTAGTCCACACAACTATATGTACTATAGTTGAAAACCAGAACAAGATTGTTCCCTGACACTCTTAAATATCCTCCATAGCATTCTTGTATTTTTTCCAGTGTTTGTTTTAGCTGTTTCTCTTCCTGTTTGGAATGTGTGGATTTGAGCCTGTAAATTAATTGCAGTGTTCATTGACATATGATATTATTAGATATTCAGTAGCATGGTAATACTGACTATTTTGGACTATTGAATTTGTATTTCTGTAGTCATTTCTATAGCCATATTATTTTCCTCAATGTATAATCCCAGTATTGTGTTAGAAGTGGGAAAACATGTATATTCAAATTCTGTATTAAAATAATGTAGAGAAAGCCCTGTCTTTGCCTCAAATAGTCCTTAGGTTCTCCCTCATGAAAAAAACAGACTAAATTATCTGGCCACTGTGTTGACACAACGCTAATATAAAAGTGTTTATAGAAATCACTTTTCTTAGAAAAACTATTGTGGTCCCCAGGTACCAGATTGCACTGTCACATAGCCCCTCAACCTAGTTGACATGGTGTTTATGAGTAAGGCAGGTCTGTAGACAGAAGCAGGCTGAGTTTATAATGTTTTAAGGGGAATAAAAGGGAAAACATCCTGAAAACCTACTTTCCAAATCACAGCTTATTGCACCATTCTTAGATCTGTATATCATGTAATTTAACTCTTTGTGTTCAGTAGAAATGTAATTTTAAGTGGTATGTTAACTTTCTTCTTTGTTAAATTGAGAGATGTTGACCAGTATGGTCACAAAGTTTGAAAGGTGTGTGTCCTTGACTCACCGCTAGTTGACTCCTCCTCCCCTAAACTTTGAACCAGTGTCTTCCCTGGGTGTAGTATCAAGTAAAAATGGTTCTTAGCCTTGAACAACAATTTTAAAGTGTATTGTTTGGCACACTGAAGTTTGCCTTAATTTAATGTTATTTAATGTTATTGACTCCAGCACTATATAATTCTAGGTAGAATTATATATTTCCTGGATCTCAATGAAAACATATTTTAAAATGTTCCTCTAATTTGACTGTACATTTAGAGTGAGGGGACTATCTGAGAAGATGCCCCAGGAGCTTCCTGGGGACACACAAGCATTTTCTGATGTTTGTTTCTGGAGACTTATTTCTTGTTGTTATTAGCACAGGACATACTGTATCCACTATGACCTAGCTCTCTTCTCCCATAGGCTTTTAAAACAGCTTTGAGATTGGTGTAGATATGTTAGACACAAGGACAGATGTTAGCATTTAATTACACATATTTATGCATAGTGTTTGAATATACATTTTCTCTTCTCTGTATTTGAAGGTTCCCTAATGAGACTCTTGTGCTCTCCCACCCTCTCTGCCAGCACAGTGACAGGTGTAGATGTTAGAAGATTCTACACTTCCTTTCCTTTTAAAAACTTGTGTGGCTGGAGAGATGGCTCAGTGGTTAAGAGCACTGACTGCTTTTCCAGAGCATCATCACTCAGCATCTGCATTCCCAGATCCTCCAAGCCATTTGTAACTCCAGTCGGAGTACCCAGCAACTTCTTCTGGCCTCCGTGGGCACTGCACTCATGTGGTACACAAACATACATTCAGGCAAAACACCCATCCCTATAAAAAGAAATAAAAAATTAAAGGGCTGGGTGTGATAGTGCACACCTGTAACCTCAGCACTGCAAGTCTAAGGCAGAAGATCCCTGTGAATTCCTAGACAGCCAGGGTTATGTAGAGAGACCCTGCCTGAAAACAAAACAGAACAATAAAATAATCAAAAATGTTCAGATTTGTAGTCCATACATGCTACGTGTCTCATGATTGTTTTTATTACTACCCCTGCAGTGTCAGACTGTACACTTCATGCAGGCATGCAAAGCATTCTGCCACTCAGTGCTCCCTCTTACAGCCCTGTGCTCCCTCTTACATATGATTAACACTCACTGATGAATGCACTGGGGATTTGAGTGACTTTATGTGCCTTGAAACCAACATTAGTGCATGCCACAGTCACTGTTCTGTTCCTGTGAAGTGACAGCCAGGGCCAAGGCAACTCTCATTAAAGAAAACATTTAATTGGGGCTGCTTTACAGTTTTAGAGAATTTGTTCCTGGTAACTCCAGGCAGGATGGGTGGTGACAGACAGGCTGGCATGATGGTACTGTAGAAGTAGCTGAGAGTCTTACATCCTAATCTGCAAGGAGAGAGACACAGTAAGCTTGCTTGGGCTTGAACACCTCCAGAGACACACCCACTCCAAAAGGACACACTTCCCAATTCTTCTAAAATCGTTCCCGGACTGGGGAAAGTGTGGGTCTGGGCAATGTTCTCATTCAGACTTCCACAAGTGTATGATGCTTGAATTTTCCAGCATTCTCAGAACTTCATCGGTTTTCTTTTAAATTGATGAATTTTAAAAGAAATTTCAAATTTATTTCAGTATGTGCTGTCTTCAAGTGTTGTTGCCAAATAATTTTAAGTTGTCTCAAAATGAACCTTTGGTTCTAATATTTTTGACATAGTTTCTATTTCAGCAATATAAGCAAAGTCTGATAACAAAAATTCTTATATTCCCAAATCTCCCAATGTTAAAAATGCTAAATTTATTATTGACATTGTTTATGCATTAAAACATGATGCTTTTCTAATTGTTTCAGAATAAATTTCAAGTTAATGACCCCTCCTTCCTTCTTTGTCTTCTATCCTAAACCTGGAGGAAATATTCTAAAATCACTGAAATCATCAAAAGAAGAATTGTATTCATTATTTTTATTAAATAATTAGTTTATTTATTTACTTTACACCTCAATCACAGCTTCCCCCGTGTGGTGATTTGAATATGCTTGTTCCAGAGAGTGACACTATTGAGAGGTGTGGCCTTGTTGGAGTGGGTGTGGCTTTGTTAGAAGAAGAATGTCATTGTGACTTTGAGCTCTGAAGCTCCACCCAGTGCAGAAGATTCAGTCTTCTCCTAGAAGCCTTCAGATGAAGATGTAGAACTCTCAGCTTCTCCAGTGCCATGCTTGCCTGGACACTGCCATGCTCTTGCCTTGATGATAATGGACAGAATCTCTGAACCTATAACCAAGCCCCGGTTAAATTTTGTCCTTTATAAGAGTTGCCATGGTCATGGTGTTTCTTCATGGTAACAGAAACCTAAGACATTCTTTTCCTCCTCTTCATTCATTCCCCCTCTTCCTTTCTCCTCAGAAAAGGGGAGGCTTCCCAGGTATATCAGCCTGTCCTGGCATGTCAAGTTGCAATAGGACTAGGTCCATCTTTTCCCACTGCAGCCCAGCTAGGGGAAAAGGATCCAAAGGCAGGCAACAGAGTAAGAGATAGCTTGTTCCTGCTGTTAGAGGACCTACATGAAGACCAAACTGTACAACTACTACATATGTGCAGAGGGCCTAGGCCCGTCCTATGCATGCACTGTGGTTGGATGTTCAGTTTCTGTGGGGCCCCTATGGGCCCAGGTTAGTTGATTATGTAGATTTTCTTATAGTGTTCTTAATGTCTCTGGCTCTTTCCCCCAACTCCTCTCTTCCACAGGAAATCCTAAGCTCTGCCTAATGTTTGGCTGTGGCTCTCTGCATCTGTTTCCATCAGTTGCTGGGTGAAGCCTCTCTGATGACAGTTATGTTAGGCTCCTGTGTCCAAGTATAGCAGAATATCATTCATAATGTCAGGGATGGGCTCCCTCTCATGGCATGGGTCCTGAGCTGGGCTAGTCATTGGCTGACCCTCAAGTTCTGCTCCATCTTCTACCCCTGAAGATCTCGTTGTCAGGATCAAAGGTTTGTGGTTGTGTTGGTATCCCAATTCCTGTATTGGAAATCTTGTTTGGTTACAGGAGAAGGCTATTTTGAGTTCTATATCCTCTTAACTAGGGTCACCTCAGTGGGCCATCAGCTTGAGTCCTGGCAGTTTCCATTGTTCTAGGTTTCTAGCTTGTCCCAGAGATTCAGCCCCCAAGGGTTCCAGTTTTCTTTCTCAGTTTTCTCTCCTTCCTGCCTGCCCCTACATGGTCCCTCCTGTTCTCCCCGTCTCTTCCCCTACTCAGGCCCCTTGCTCCATCCATTCCTGATGCATATTCTAATTTTGCTTCTCAGTAAGATCCAAGTGTCCTCCCTCAGGCTCTCCTTGTTAGTCTTGTGCTTTATAGCTAATATCCATTTAGTATATACCATGTTTGTCTTTCTGGATCTAGGTCACCTCACTCAGGATCATCTTTTCTAGTTCCATCTATTTGCTTGCAAATTTCATGATGTCATTGCTTTTAATAGCTGAGTGATATTGTGTAATTGTACAGCATCGTCTTTGTCCTTTCTTTGGTTGAAGGACATCTCGGTTGTTTCCAGTTCCTGCCTGGGTATGGGATGCAGTGCACCACTGCTGGGGGTGCTTTCAGGGGAGTTGGTGGGCAAAGGCTTGGAGGGGTGATTGTCTTATCTGGAAAGGAGGGAGAGTTATGGGGCAGGAAATAAAGCACAGGGTATGGGGTGCAGTTTACTGCTGTAGGTTGTGCTTTCAGGGGAATTCTTATTCATTATTTTTAATAATTACAAACAATTGCTGTCTGCAATAAGTTCTTTACTTCTGTAGTAGAGTTCTGGGTTAGCATAGGTTGCCCTTAATTTCTTGATACTGACAGCTAGCATAGTGACTGATAGACACCGTGATTGTAGTTTATATATGACCATTTGCAGATTGCAAGTTAGTTCATAGAAGACACTTGTTTTTATGTTTTTTTCCTTCCTTCCTTCCTTCCTTCCTTCCTTCCTTCCTTCCTTCCTTCCTTCCTTCCTTCATATCCATCTATCCATCCATCCATCCATCCATCCATCCATATTTTATTTTTCACAGTGTCTTGTTAATTGAGACTGATCTTGAGTTTGGGATATTGCCACCTCAGTACTGAGTTCTGATATTACAAATGGCCACCATCATCACACTACTTTGTAAAAAAAATACCATGTGTATCTGTGTGTGTGTGTGGGGGGGGTGCACATGATTGTTGGGTGTGCATGGCTGCTAGTGGAATCAGATCCCCTGAGCTGGAGTTACAGGGTTTGACTTGGGTCCTAGGAACCGAACTCGTGGCCGCATGTTCTCATAAAGGCCAAGCCACCCCTCCAGCTTCCATCATAGCTACTTTCTATGCCACTGTCTGAAGTGTTTGTTGAATACACTCAGAAAGTGCTGTTGTCATTTTTTTATTGTTTTACTGCATGCCAGCCACATATTTGTACATAGTTTTCTGAATGTGATTTTTAATTTTTGTCTTATAATAAGAAGAGTTCATTAAAATGTGTATTTTTCCCTGTCAAGATTAATGTTTGATCATAAGAATATATTTTCTGTCTGGGCTTGGTGGTGCAGATTTGTAATCTTAATCCCAGCAGGAGGATTTCAGGTTCAAAGCTAGCCAAGATCAGATACAAGAAAAGCCTGGATGTCTTGCCTAGCATGTGTGAGGCCTTAGTTCAGTCCCAGCTCTACCAGTGAATAGAAAACTTGAGAATACAGTCGCTTAGTTTGTTGCAGTCTGTTTTGAAGTTAATGCCAGATACAGTTTCATCCCTTAGATTTTATACAGCCAGCGTGTTCAGCACTTATTTATTCTATTGAAACTCAATTTCCCAAACTGTGACTAACCCTCAACATGGCAGGCAGCTGGCTATTTACCCTGAATCATTTCTATCCCATTTTGTTTTATTTACTGGGAAATGTGATTTTTCTCATGAAGGTAACCAATGTAATAAGCAAGCAGAGTTTTTCATTCCCAGATCTTTTCATTCCTAAAATGTTGAGTCACTGTGCCTTTCCTAGTGCCTTTAGAGTGTGACTGAGATGGAGCCGTTCCCATGGAGGATTAGAAAGAGCACACAGAGCTCACTATTGCAGACTGTTGCTGACTTTCAGATACACCTGGTAATGTTATCTAGTTGTTTCCTGGAACAGTTGCCATTTGTCTTGTGTTGGTATTCTGTGTAAAGGCATAAGATAGCCACAGTGTTAGAATTTTGTTGCAGAATTATGAAGATTGCCTAAGACACAAGAGTTCAGACATCCAAATTTGACATACAAACCTCAGCTTAACTCTTGAGGGTACAAAATAGGTCTTTACCACACTTAACATCTGCCCTTTTATTTTTGCAAATCTATGTCCCTGAAAGCCTGTGCAGAGCTGGGGACCATCTGTCTCACTCCTCTGCACACATGAGGCCAGTATAACTACAAATGGCAGAAGACAGCTGTATTTACACCTTCCTGTTGAATACCTCGAAGCATCTCTTGGAGGAAGGACAGCCTCTGATGGCAACAGCTGTTGCTTAGCTCTGATGCTGGGCTTGGATGAAGGCAAAGGAAGCGCTAGGAATTATTTGGCTTCAGAGATCATTCATGTAAACAGAGTCCATTTTCTGTCAGTTTAATTCAGGAGTACTGGAAAACCCCTTATCACATCATCATGTTTTTATAATAAACATAAATAAAGAAGAAAAGGTTTAGTTTAGTGGAATTTCGTTTTCCTTGCATGTGTGAGGCTCTGGTGTTCAGTTCTGTGAACCACAAGGAAGTAAAGAAGGATGAGAGAGGGAGCATGGGAGGGAGGGAGAGAAGAATGGGTCTCCATGAAGTGGGATGATTAGGGACTGTCTGTTGGAGATGAGGTTTTGTGGTAGAACATATGAGCAGCATCTCACAGTCATTTTTTTTCAGTCGTATCAAATGAGAGAAAAATCTAAATGCTGAGTAATAATTAACACTTTGTCATATCTTATTTTCTTTATGTCTAAGATGATATATTGAAATTTTGTGACCACAAGAGGAGAACAGAAAATGCTAGAATGAGGTTGAGCAGTTTCATGGGAACAAAGACTATTAAGATTGATAATGAAGTTATTCCTTGCTCTTAGCTTGTTGGATCCTGTTGGAAGTGACCAGAAATATAACTTATTCTTTCATAGCCATCTAGTCTCTGCTCCCCCCACCTTCACATGTACTCATTGCTCTGTGAGTATCTGGACACCTTGGGCCCTGTCCTTGTAAAACAGAATGAGTATTCTGTAGCTCTGGCTTCTCATGTTGTGCTTGTACTTACTATCCGTGTCTTCAGTTAAGTGTTCTCATATGACGAGAAGTCCAGTGTGTGTGTGTGTAGGCTCTTGATCTCACTGCCTCATGTAAACCTGACTCACTGTTGAGCCCTTCTGAGCCACACATGTAAACAGGTATGTGCTTCTCAAAGACATTGAAGCACTTAATTGCATTTATTTGGACATCTCAAGCTGATATTTGTAAGACAGATTTATCATTAAATCTTGTTGTCACAGTAAATGACATTTTCATATAGTAAATGAAAAAGTCCATTCCTTACTTTAATACATTGCAACTCAGTTCACCTTAACCGTTGCATCTGAGCCTGGAACCTTACAGGCCAAGTTCAGATAAGTAAAAATGGAGGAATTGACCAAAGTCCCCTGTATACTGTAGCTCATGGAAATTTTCCACCTTTTGTCTTTGTCTTCTGTAGCCATTCCTTTGTTTAATTAAGCTCTGTGTGTTTGGTTCCAGATATAAAATAATAGAGTGTGTGTTCATTTGTGTGTGTGTGCTTTGTCTACATGTGTAATGTATTTACTATAGGTTCAGTTTCTAGGTTTTGCACCAAATAAGTAGAGTACTTAAACCATACGATAGTTTATTGCATTTTGCTGTAAATCTGGGGATTTCTTATTTGAAAGATGTCTACTATATACTGTATTGAAAGTCAGCAGGCGTAGCAGTCGACAGAAGGTTGACATTATTTATGCTATGCTAGTCTCTCTTCTGTTGCATATGGAAGAACTTCAACATTATCTTTGTTTTTCTAATGAAAATCTTTTACGTCTTGAATCTGTAATTTAAATTGGCATGCCAAATATGTCTCAAATTAGTCAGCTGTCTGTTTCAGCTCCAGTTTGTCCTATAGATCTGCAGATTGGAAACCACCAATGCTATAGACCTGTCTGCTAGGGAGCAGTTAAAATTTGATTAATGAACAAATTAAAAATTGGGGCTAATTTTCAGGATTGGGAGAGGAAATATTTGGCCACATCATTTGCTTAAGAGAAGATTCACAGAAGCACTAGACACTTTAAATATCATCTCACTGAAGTGTTACACAATATGTTTTTATAGCCTTTTCCCTTCTGTTCACCCTTCATCTCTATGTGGTGATCCCTGCTTTTTCAGTTCATCACAGAACTTGATCAGCCAAAGAATAGCATGATGTGTGTGTATAGATTCATCTTGTAAATTCCAGTTGCTGCTTTAGCTCTGGAGAGGGACAAACAAGCTTGAGTAGGCTGGTTGTACACTGTGTAGTTCCAAGACTCAGGAAGCTGAGGCAGAAGGATTACAAACTTGAAACCAGCCTAGGAAATATAGAAAACCACTCTCTCAAGGACTCAGCTAGAGCCTGTTGATTATTGATCAAATCTTCATAGTTACCTTTTACCACTGGAACCAGGTTATAGAGGTTTGAGTATGTTCAAATGAGATCCCTTGGAACTGGAGTTACAGGCAGCTGTGAACCACTGTGAGTGCTGTGAACAGTAATGCTCTAACCACTGAGCGACCCCTCCAGCCTCTCTTTAAATTACTGTTCATTACCATTTCGTGAGATTCTCTGAGAATTCTCTTGAGAATTAATAGGTAATTTATATTAGTCTCTACAGGATTATAATTCTCTAATAACCACTGCTGGGTTTTTTTGTTCATTGAGTAGTTGTGACTTGGTGCCTGCTTTCTGTGGTGAAAAGAACTGATAGTGACTGCAAGTACTCTGAGCCCCCTGCTGACAAGAGCCTGTCTTTGTTCCACCCAACACTCCCACTCGTGCACTCTGTGTTCTCCTACCTTCCTGCACTCCAGTGGAAACCACAGCTGTAGGCTTTCAGAGGCGGGTGTGTGAGGAGGACCGCAGGGGAGGACAGCTGGACTATGGGCCTGGACTTTGTGACTTCATATTTTCATTCTTTTGCTCCTGAAGAAAGATTAAGCAGCAGCATTTCAAAAGAACAGCTGACACTACCCTCAGTCAGCAGTGATGTGAATCTCTGTGTTTGTAGGGTCGGGAGATCTTTCATATGTGTGGCAGAGGTCCAGTTTGCCAGACTGGGCAAGGAGTTGGCAAATGTGAGTCGGATGCATGCCAGGTCTACATACCAGACAAGGGTCTCACCCTGTCCCCACATGCCAGGTCCACATGTCAGACTAGGTTCTCACCCTGTCCCCAGCTCAGCCTCATCCTTTCTGTGGAACTGTTGGCCAGGGCATCTTTCAACTAAAGCCGTTGGGCCACGTGTGAGTCATGGCCGGGTTGTCTGGAGAGGACTGCGACGTTGCTGACCGAGGGCCTGCTCACTCGCTGCCACTGTGCATGCTGGGCGAGTGTATGATGGGAGACACTGGGAACATGGTATAACTTCCCGGGAAGAAATCAAGGGGGTTGGTTGGTTTCTTTGTTTTGAAGTTTACTTGTTACTTTTTGGGATGAAGCATGTTTCTGTTTTATAAATCAGGAAACTTTAAATGTTGGGAACAAATAGTTTATATTCCATTTTTGTTTGTTCTTGTTGGGGTTTTTTGCTTTTATTTTTGACACTTGGAGAAGTCTTGAGGTATAGAGGAATGCGTAGACAATTTCAAAACAAAGTTTCAAGTTCTTTACTTTGCAATGTATCTGTGAATATTCAAGTATTCAGTGTGCCTGGCAGTATTCAGGTCAGCAGTATGTTGAAGTTTGAGCCCAGTTGGAGGGCTGTCCAGAGGCCCTGCAGTTGCACACAAGGGCAGCATGAAGCTGTTTTAGGTGCCAGCATTTCTACCAGAATCATTCAGAGTATAAGAATATTTTGGGTGTTCTTATAATAATTGAAATGAAAGGTGAGTACTGTCTGCCAACAAAATTCACTTCATTTCTGAAGTATTTCTGGCATTTAGAAATGGCTTTTCCCTCTTGTTATTCGCTCAGTGATGCATGGTGTTCCTATGCTTTGCAGACCTGAGACAGTTCAACTTCTTTTCGCAACAGAGTGAACTCTTGTGAGTAAATCTTGGAATTAGGGTGGGACCAGAATTCTTCCATCAGTAGCATATAGTGGAGCAGACGGTGGAGCTACAGTCACTGGCTCAGTAACGGTTTGCAAGTTCAGCAACTTAGAATCCCGATCCTTAGCTGTGATGGTAAAAATTACGTTTACCCTGCACTGTAGAAAAACCCCAACATTATGTTCCCGAAACACCGAGAAAATAGTAAATTGTCTTCCAAACTATATTCATTCATTTGGTCTTCCAGTGATGTTTTTATGCAGCTAAATGATAATGTTCAGTGGGTCACTGAGGAAAACGATGGAAGGCCACACTGTTGATCTTCCTGGTGTGGTCAACAGTAACTAAACCTTTTGTTTTGTTTTGTTTTTCTATGTAACTCTGAAGATGAGGCCTCAGGAGTTCCCCTGCCTCTGCCTTTTGAGTGCTGGGATTAAAGGCACCAGGTGTCTGTAACTAAGCCTTTAAATTTTGCCAGAGTGCTCTTTAGGTTAGCCCCTCCCTTCCCGCTGTCCCTCCCTCTGTCCCTCCCTCTGTCTCTCCCTCTCCCCTCTCCCCTACCTTTCTCTGATTGTCATGGTTCACTCTCCTGTCTCTCTTTCCCTCCAGTAACTGCCCATGTCTCTCAGTCTATCTTAGTATCTGTTGCATTTTGAATCCCAGAAGTGCTCACTGTTATGAGAACATTTTGCTCAACCTTTAATTTGTTCCGAAATGTACTGTTTGTTTAGAAATTAATATTAATTAGCAGGATTATGTTTCTTCTTAATGTTCCAGTCTCCAATTTTGAAAAAGGAAATAACCATGGCTTACAAATATGTGTTCCCCTTCAATTTCTTGTCTTTCAAATATCAAATACCATAGTAAAAATTTTTATGAATATAATTAAATCACCAAGTCCTATTTGTGCATAGCATGTCTTAAGTAACTGGGAATTTTAAGCAGAAATACATGTATCATTGAATTCTGACTTTTTGTTGCCAAACATGCTGTCTGCTCTAGCCACCTGCAGGCAGGTGGAGGAGGCTATTCTCTTGTAATTTTCTGGAACGTGACAAGAATTAGAAGTGACTCCATCGTTCTTGCTAGTGACCCACAGAACAGCATGCAGCTCAGCTCACTGCTGGTGAGCAGCTTGAGAACTGTGACTGAGAGGCAGCGGCTGGAAGCACGTTGTCAGTCACAGTGCGCTTGTCTTCACCTGACACTGGGTACTCTGTGTGTACGCGTCCTTCTCCATCTGATTACTACATTTAATGCCTACTTTGTGTCTAAGGGCTCCAACCATTAACCTTATTTTCAGTTAGAAGTGCTGCAGGGGTGCTCCAGAAAAGGGGGAGAAATAGAAAAAAAACCAAATCTACATTTGTATGAAGACTAAGGGCCTTGTTTCTATACCTCATATATTCATTGGTTCTATCACAGCATATGTGGCAGAATTGCAAATGATAATTTGCGTTATTTTTATCGTACTCTATAACAGTTCTATATACATGTATTTACTAATGTTGAATGAGTTTTCCTCTAATTTTTTGTGCATTTTCCCCCCTTTTCCACCAAGGCCTTATCTCTTTGGAGCGGGGTGTTTTTCCATAAAAGCTCCATGGTGAGTTCCCGTTCCGTCCCGCATGCCTAATTCATTTGCTGTACTCTCAAAAATGAACTGTTTTATAGTGTGTTTTCAGTTGCATGGCCTGATCACAGATAGATGCACCAAGCTACTGGGCAAATAGACATGAATGGTGATAGTTAAACCTTTAAAAAGCAGTTTCCTTGGTCTTACTTTAGTCAAAACAAAAATCAGATTTGTTTTGTTTTTCTTTTAAAGAAGGCAGAATTCTCTCACCATGCTGGTGAGTAGTTGGGCATGTCTAGCCCCAGGTCGAGAGCCTTTAATAGGAAGTTCCTTACATACACTGGTTGCTAATAGAGTATGGCATTTGTTTTTGAATGCAAATATATTGAGGGCAAAGTCGAATTGTATTTTATTTGGTCACAAAGGACTCTTGAGCTCTGTTTGGATAGATTAGTTATTTAATAAGCTTCAAGGTAAAGGAATGCGTATTTTGATAAAGACTTTTCCGTGACATTCTGTTGAACCATATTAGGCAGATTTGTCAGTGAAAGGCATGATAACCATAGAAAAGACAGAATGTATTTCATCATTTCATTTAAAGATACCAGTTAGAATGGGTTGAGCTTCTCATATCAAATGCTTTAGTAATTATTCTGTGTTCTAGAATAGAGCTGCTTTTCCCTTACATATCAGCTTATATGTTTACAAGCACTGTGATCTCAGATACCTAGAACTTTCTGCTTCCTGTTTTCCTTATATATGTAATGAAATGTAATGTATAAATGCATTGCTGTCCATAATGACAGTGTTCATAGTAGCCTCTCAATAAATAATAACTGCTCTGAGGACTGACTCTTCCAGTGCTTGGGGTGGATACTCTGTCTGAAAAGATGCTTCTTAAGAGTAGGTCATGTGCTTTCCCTCCAGACAGGGTCTCTTTACATAGTCCTGCCTAGCTAAAACTCTTGTATAAACCACAGTCCTCCTGCCTCAGCTTCCTGAGTGCTGTGATCAGAGGCGTATGCCAGCATGCCCACCTATCTTTATTTTTTTAAGAACTTATGAGCCAAAAGGAAGTTTTTAGAAATGTAAGGTATGTTAACTTTTGTCTGGCCCTCTTCACTGTGCCATGTTATATTTTGAGCAGTGTTTATCTGGGCATGTGTTCCAAGCACATGTGATTGCAGCACCCAGGAGGAAGCTGAGGCAGGAGGACAGCAAGTTCAATCCAGCTTGAGGCGTGTAGTAAGATTCTGTTTCCGCAACCAACCAGTTTTTTAAGGTTGACTGTTGTTTCACAGAACACATTCAGTCTCCTGTGATCTGGGAATGGCAGCTTTTATTGTCACATAGAGCTAGTTAACAGAAAATGAATCTCCGTCAAATAGTCACCTTTATAGTTCAGCATCATAACTAGAAGAATGTCAACACAACTGTTCTTAACAAATTCAGAGTATGCAGAGACAAATCCTCTGAAAGTTGAGCTTGCTTTTTATAAAGCAGGTTTCTTCTCAAAACTAGTAAGATACATGGATTTTGTTGGCTTAGAGTGAGCAGGGCATTTTAAATGCCACGTCCAAAATATTATTAAATGTCCTTTTGTAGTAAATGTGGAATTAAATTCCATTTGAGGATAAATTCCTCACTGTGAGTACAAAGCAAAGAGTTTTAGCATGTTAATAAAGATTGAAGTTTCGACATGCAACTAAAGATGGAGTAACAAATGTATGTTAAATAAGAAAAGTCCATTCCCCAACAGCTTATGTCTTCCTCACATTTAAGCAAAAGCACTTGTCAACCAGAAATGATTTGAGGTTGAAACAAGATTAAAAGAGCCAGATTAAAGAAGGGATCTATGAAATACGGTCGACTTTTAAATCACTGCCTGTCCTTCAGAGGACTGCTTTGTGGTTTGTTTGATGCCATCGTTAGCTCACGAGAAACTCGTTTTTAGTCACTTACACTAGACTGAAAGGTCCTCCTTTTAAATATGTTACATTACCAGGGTGCATGTTTTTTCCATTAAGATCTTAATGAAACCTCAAATTAAGGCAGCAAAATGAATATAGATTTGACAACTTCTTCCATGTTGTTTATGAGAGCTGCTTTGTTTCCACGGTGCTTGCTGCTTTTCCATGAGACTTAACGTTCAACCAGAGAATGTTTTTATTTACTGGTCTAAAACAAAACATTATGCTAAATAAGTATGTTTATAGTACTTTCAGTTGTAAGGCAATACATGTATGTTGGATGAACATGAAATCTTTACAGCTTCTTTTAGAATGTAAATTTCTTAGAATTTTCAAAAATTAGTTTTGGGTTACAACATTTGTACCTAGTTAAGGTTTTTGCTTTTGATATACCACAGTTTGCACTAATTCTTTATTCTTCAGTAAAGGACTTTTCAAAGTCTTTAAATAAATGCAGTTTCAGAGGAGTCTATTTTGAAATAGCATTTTCCCCTTTGATATCACAGCAGGCTGGTAATTAAATGGTGCAGCCACCTCTGACACGAGTAGTCAACCTAGTACTTTCTATGTTTATGTAGAATATTTGATTTTTGAATGACCATAGAATTTTTTTTTGTTTTGTCGAGACATAATCCACCCCATATTGTAGCTTATGTAGTCCAGGCTGGCCTAAACATTTTGAAAGTCCTTCCTGCCTCAGCTTGTTGTGATACTCAAAATGGAATTTTAATTTTCATGTTAACAATATTGTGTTAGTGCATAGCTTCTGTTTCTAAAGTGCTTTCCACAGGTCGTATGTATCCGTAGCAGACTGTCATGGTTGTGTCCCAGAAAAACCACCATTGTTTATGAATGGCCTGTGTATTACTTATGAAGAAGACTTTAAAGAAGTAAAATTTATATATAGAATTGTAGTCAGTTTTGTTTTGGTAAACATTCTCTGAGAGTGCTTGGCTGAACTGTAACCCTGCCAGTACTTCACAGCTTCACTCTGTGAAAGGTGGTGTTTGTGTAAGGGAGATGTCTTACTCCCTGTAAGGGAGACATCTTATTCCTTGCCGCATTTTCATTTCTCTTACACCTTTAAGAATAACTATGATTTCGTAACATAAGCAGATTTGGGTGGATTAGTAATGTTTTTAATTATTTAAAATAAAATAGTTCTAATTACCTCTTAAATCTAATTTGAGGGGGAAAATTAGAGAAATTTTCTAAATTCATTTTAAAAGATTTATCACATGGAAACTAATAAAGCTCACAAAGAAAACTAATTTTTATTCCTTTTTTTATCTGTTGAAGTCCTTAATGTTTGTTATCATTCAAACTCAGATACTGACAGTTCACTTTTGATTCGAAAATAAAAGAAATCTGACTGTTTCAGCTCCTACCACAGTGCCCCGCTCAGCACCTTGGGCTTCCTTGCAGCTGAGTGTGCCACCCTCTTCTGCAGCCTCAGGTCCCTCGCTGTGGTGTATGGCACAGTTGTCCAGGTGGAAATCATTGCCCTTTATTTAGTATAAAACAGGTGTCTCTAGAAGTGAGGGTTTTGTTTCTGTTTCTTTCTCTTATGTGCATTTGATTGTAAAGCAGGCAAGAGAAATTCGGTTTCATCTAGATAGTGAGGGAGGATCTTAAGATTTCGAACATTTGGGAAGTGGTGGGATATTGGTGAGCTGGTGGTGAGACTGGTTTCCATTCTTAAGCCTTTTCTCAAAGGATGTAACAGAATTAAATCATGCTTTTTATTTACTACTGTGTTTATTTTGCTTTGTGCTTGTGTTCTGTTTTTCTTGTGGATTCTTAGGAAGGGCTTGTTGCATGTAGAATCTTATGACTATTATTTTGTCGTGATTGGCAAATGTTGTGTTCATTTTATTTTTTTTTTATGTTTTGCTGAAAAGTTAATCTAAACTAAACACTCAATGTAGTAAAGAGGCAGGAGATATCAGTAGGATGCCGTCTAAGGGACTGTCTCTGTGCTGTGTTCTCCCATATGTCTCTATAAACTGTCAGCATGCATGCTGTGTTCTGCTCTCTGTCTCTTTAAACTCATGAAGGAGTCCATATAATCAACCCAGTTCTGTGTAACAATTAAAACAGAAGTATTTGATATCATTGTGTTTCAATATAATAAGTGTATAAGGTTAAGTAAATTGAGAGAAGTTCATTATACACACACAAGAGTCCAGTGTTTTCTACTGGGATTTGTTGATACCCCTCACTGAGGAGAAATATGTTGAGAGCAAACAAGAAACAAGGTTCCTGCTACAGACTTTGCTGTGTGGGTCAGGCCAGCAGTCTGTACTGCTGCTTGGTTTACAGGGCAAGGCCTTACTGTCCTGTTACTGGCATAATGTCTTTCTGTGTTTTGTTCTTCTGTCAACAGAAGGTTATTTGTGATGGAAATGCTCTGGGTCTTGTAGAGAGTCACGTGCAGCCTGTTGCAGATGCATACCGAGAAAGACTGTTTTTCTCCTTCAAGGCATTCTTGCATAGTGTTTTTGTTTTTTTTTTTTTTATCAGAATAGGAACAAAAAAAGCCAGAGTTAGAATCTCTAACTTTTGAGTAGATCACATCAGAAATGTTTTCCAAGTAGCAATCTTTTTATTACATTATCTTTTTATTTCTCTAGAAGATTTATACATGCACATATTTTATGTTTCTGTTTTGCATAAATGACAAAGCCATGCCAGATGTAGAGTCATGGTGGAAATAACTTGGTAGAAAGGACCGAGCTCCCTCCAGTGTGCTTCTTCCAGTGTTCAGCGCTGCAGAGCGTGATGAGCATGGAAGAAAAGATCTTTATTCAGCTTGACATTTCAAGTCATGAGATTGTTTGGTGACTTATCAGTGGATAAAGGATAAATGATAAAATACATGAATAAAGTTATAGATTTTTTCATAAATTTAACATAATTTTACCATATAATACCCTTTCATATAGCACATATGAGTTTGTATAAAATGTCACTGTATTGGTGCTGGCTTTCAAAGTGGAATAATGTGAAGGCTTTGGAAGTATATTAAAATTTGGTTGTTGCTAGGCTTTTTGGAATGTAAGATCATAAATATATAGAATGTTCTAAAGATACATTGATGCCCAATAATTTTTCCACTTCTCATGATTCTGTTAGAAAGCTGGTCTTTCTTTTTTTTTTTTTTTTTTTTTTTTTTTTGAGTCTGTTTAAGTACTTTAGAGGGGCTGGAGAGATGGCTCAGTGGTTAAGAATACTGACTGCACTTCCAGAGGACCTGAGTTCAATTCCCAGCAACCACATGGTAGCTCCCAACCATCTGTAATAGGATTTGATGCTCTCATCTGGCATGTCCAAAGATAGCAATAGTATACTTAGTGTACTCACATACATAAAATAAATAAATCTTTCTTTCAAAAGGTACATTAGAAGAACTATAGTAACTATTCTCAAGAAAAAGCATAGCGACTTGATATTATTACATGGTTAGATAATGCCAACCACAACAAAATTTCATCCAGTGATTTGCAAATTTGAACTTGTCTCTGGGTGGCTTGCTCTTAACACTGTAGCATCATGGGCACCTGATGCTGTAGTCCCACAACTGCAGACACTCTGCTAAGAAACTCTTTAGTGGAGGCTGGGGATTTAGTGCAAGCAAGGGAACCAGAATTCTGATTCCTAGCACCCATATAAAAAGCAAAGCATGGCATCAAATATCTGTAATTCCAGCTTGGGGATGGGGCTAGAGTGGGAGGTGAGGCAAATATGTGGATCTCTGCACCTTGCTAGCCCACCGTTCAGTTGGTAGGCTTTAGGCTCTGTGAGAGAACTGTCTCCATAACAACAATGACAACGTTGTAGGGTGCAATAGAGGAAGACTCCAGATGCTAATGTCTGGTGTCCAACATGGAAGTACAAATGTACATACACCTTTATACACACTAATAAAATTAAATTAAAATTTCTGATTGGTTTCTCTCTCCTCTTCCCCCTAGCCCTTGAATTCCCTAATGGTAGTCAGAGGAGCTTGTCAATTCAGTATTAGTAATTCAGTGATGGGGTGAGAAGTGTTGGAGGGCAGCGCATGCTTCAAAGTAATTCACAAGGAGAAGTGCAGCCAGAAGACTGGTGATCCAGATGTCAGAGCAGGGCACACATGTGATTGCCTACCTGGTGCGTCAGCAGAACAGCTATGTAGAAGGGAAAGTGTAGACCATACCCATGATGTCGCAGAAATTGTTCTTTAAAGACAGATAAAATGTCTTTTTTTTTTTTTTCTGTGAGTCTGATCACAATTGGTTTTTACATTTTGTCTGGATTTGGTGTGAACAATGTGTTCAGTATTAATAGTGGGTGAAAGAAGTAGACTTTTTATACACTATAGTGTGTACCACCATGGATATGGTTCAAGATGGAATGCCAGCTGGGCCAATCAGGGCAGCATCTGTTATAGTACACACACACACACACACACATGCACACGAGTCAACACAAGACTTTAGGAGTCTGGAGAGCGTCTCAGGTGTTGCAGGGACAGGGATTACTAAAGTGCTGTCTGTTAGCCGTATGTGGAATGTGCATTGAGTTCTACCACCTGGGAGGCCCACCCCTGGGATCCTGGCTTGCTTTCTCTAACATAGCAGGTTCTTAATCTTAAACACACAACAAGGGGACAGAAGATGCTTAGAGAATTATATTTGTAGAAGTTGTTGCAAATTTTTGCTTTATAACATCTGGAATGGGGCCTGATTTGCTCATGTATCTGAGAAATTCTCAGTGGTTGTACTGTTTGGAGATCATACTGTGAGAACAAATACAGCCCTTAATTCTACGCAGTAGGCAGACTTACCTAACAGTATCATGACTAAAGAACGGCAGTGTGGGACATTCCATTTCAGGTTTCATCTTGACTCCAGAAACAAGCTTTCCCATTCCAACACAGCTAGTAAGAGATAAGAAGATAAAGAAAGGCAACAGAAGGTGGCAGATACATTGGCCCACAGTAGGACCCACTGTAGAGCCAAGCCTCAGAGAACTACCTTTATGGTATCAATCCAGGCCTACCCTCTTGCCAGTAAGGTTGTTTTCTGGGTTAGGAATTAGAGAGATAATCTATGGAAGGTGGTTGTATAATTTCTATTTAGCTTTGAGAAATTTGATAATCCACAAGAGAACAGAAATCCAAGATTTGACAGAAGATGAAAGTTGGAAAGGAGAACCCCAAGGATATGATAACATGTTGTAGACAACAGAGGAACTCATGTTCTTAGTGGAAATCACTTGAAGCAACCTCAGTTAGAATGACCATTCTCCGCCATAGCAAAGAGAACAGATTTATGTTTGATAGGCTATCAGTATTTAGCTCTATCATAGTCTTTTCAATGAACAAAATAGTTAAATCAGGGATCCAGGAAGAAAAGAACCGACATCCAGGAATGTGGCTGACTCTCATTGCAGGAGGTCACTGCAATGAACTTGTAGCATGATGACACTGTAGCAGCAGAGTGTCAGGCTCTGCCAAGTCATCAACATTTCATGCATGCTGTCTCTGTGTGCTCTGTGGGTAGTCTCTTGTCTTGATGTCAGAAGGAACTTTTCATGCCGGAGGTGTGTCTGCCCCTTCTTTTACTCCATCTTTAAATATCCACTGAAATGTTAGACATCGAAAGGATTGACCATAATTCCAAAACCAGCACCTAGTGCAAAAGAATTTGTTTTGTTTTGTTGATACACTGTCTTACTCTGTTGCCTAGGCTAACACTGGAACCTGGGCACAAAAAAAGTATCTTTCCTGCCTGGGTCTCATATAGCTGGGACCACAGGCATGTGCCAGCATTCCCAGCTCTCTTAACAAGACTTTAACTTTGATATAATTTAAATTTTACCCCTTGATGTTACTGGTCAGTCATTCTTTGAGGGGATGTGCATGACTGTGCCTTAGAACTTGTGGGAAAATCTTTTCATGATTTGGAAGAATGAGGATTCACATGGTAATTTCTAAATGTTCTTTTGCTTTTTAAGCAAAGTTAAACCACCTCCACAAATTTCACCAAGCAAATCGATGGGTGGTGAGTTTTGTGTGGCTGCAGTGTTTGGGACCTCCAGGTCGTGGTTTGCGAACAACGCTGGTCTGAAACGAGAAAAAGGTACGTGATTTGCTGGTGCTCAGATTTGCTACTCAGCATTTCTACACTGAGGACAGGATGCTGGGAGCTCCTCTAGAATGATTTTATAACTAATAGCCTAGTAGTTTTTACTAAGATAAAAATTAATAAAATAAATAAATACTAATACCCTTTACTAGTCAATTCTCTTAAAGAATTAAAACTATTTCCTCACACAAATGGGAAATAAGTTTGCCCTCAACTGATATTTTCATTTTTTTTTTAAAGCAAAGTCTCTGTGTACCTTGTTTTTAAATTCAACATGTAGCCAAGGCTGCCCTTGAACTCCATCCTCTGCCTCTCTAATGCTGGCAGTTAAATTTGTGCACTCCCACACCTAGGCACATTGACTGGTTTTACTTTTCATTTATTTATTTCTAATTATGTTCACATATTGATCTCAGGGCTGACAGTGCTGTGACTACTCTATTTCTTCCACCTCTGCACAAGCTAATTCACACTGTTGCCTCTGATCTCTCTCTCTCTCTCTCTCTCTCTCTCTCTCTCTCTCTCTCTCTCTCTTCCTACACAGGGTTTTTCTGTGTAGCCCTGGCTGTCCTGGAACTCACTCTGTAGACCAGGCTGGCCTCAAACTCAGAAATCCGCCTGCCTCTGCCTCCCAAGTGCTGGGATTAAAGGCGTGCGCCACCACCGCCCCACTTGCAACTATTCTTTTTTATTTCAGTATGTGATTCTCTGTCTGTCTGTCTCTCTCATACACACACACACACACACACACACACACACACACACACACACAGAGAGAGAGAGAGAGAGAGAGAGAGAGAGAGAGACCGCGAGCGAGCCAGAGAGGAGTTTCTTTTATTTTTCCAGTTGTAGAGCTTGACTGGGGTCTGTGCACTCTGTACAGAAGAGAATGTCTACATTTATACACCAGGTGTATAGTTTTATATGTTAGGATTTTCCCCTGATTACTTTATTATGATTCAATTAGGTCACACACTGGCTTTCCTCTGATGTTCCACAGTTGGCTTTGTTCTTGGCAAAAGTGGCTCTCCTCCCTGTTCCCCATTGGCAGTCAGACCTCAGCCTCTTCCTTTGCTATCACCTTTCATGACCACTCCCTTGTAATCAGACCTTAGCACAACTAGTCCCTTCCCATGGGAAGGGCTGTGGAGCAGGCAAGCCTCCCATTTTCTTATCCAATCTTATTTTTTTGTTACTGCTTTTGGTTTGATGATGCTATCGGAAGGACTTTTTGTTATTCATTAAAACCTTCTGCAAAGCTCGATTTCAAATGCTTCTCCCGTCTGTCCTAATTACCCCGTTAGCTTGCTACTCCTTTATGTTCCACTGGCTGGTCATTGGCTGTTTCCTCAAATCAGCTGTAATTGATTCCTCTGACACAGAGATAAGATGACCCACACAGCTTTCATAAGACAGTCTCCTTGGTTTACTGTAAAACCTGAGATTTAGCATCCAGCCTGCTCGGGCAGCGAGTACATGTGTATTCCTTATAAAGTCATTTGATTACATTCAAACCCAGCACTGATTTCTCTAAAGATGGCTGGCCTTCCTTTACTACAGGAGACAACAATCTCATTGAGAAATGAGGAGGGAACTTTACTTTTTTTTTTTTTTTTTTTTTTTTTTTAATGTTGTTCCTTGTTTACTGGAAAATTTCGGTTTGCTTCTTGGCTCACTCATTTTTTTTAGTTGTATTTCAACTGTTGACCTTCCACAGACAAATAATGTGTTTTCCCATTTGTTTGTTTGTTTGTTTGTTTTGATCTAGATATTTTCTGAGTGTGTACTGAGTGTGCATTTGTGTGCGTGTGTGAATGTATGCATGTGTGCATGTGTGTGCTCAGACACTAGAGTGTCCTGCTCTATTTTTCTCTGCATTTTCTTCCCCTTTTCAGCACTGGGATTACAGACTTGTGCTTGACTGTGCCTTTTGATGGTTTTTTGGTTTTTTTGTTTGTGGGTAGGGGGTTGTTGGTTGGTTGGTTGTATTTGGAGGATTTTAATTCATGCTCTAGTATTTGTATAGAAAGCATTCTTATCTCCCCAGCAGCCAAACTTAATTCTACCAAGAGAAGATAGTTGAACTTTTTGGATAACTTAGTTCCACCCATATCTTTTCCCGCTGGTCAGTTCATTGTGTAAGCCAGGGTAATTAAACTCTGTGGCTACATTATTCACTTTCAGGTAGTCCTTTTGTGTCCTACTCAATGTCTTATATTTTCATAATATGTGGAAAATTTATAGTATAGAAATACAAAAGTTTACAACATAGTTTTATCTATACTATAATTTTTGAGCATAATGGTATAATTGTTAAAACTAATTGATGTATATCCCATAATGTTGGTGGCATGTTCACTGGCAGCTGCTTATGCAAGGCATCCTCCAAGGATATGCTGACACAATGGGACAAAGCTGTCCCCTTTGTTTTCATCTTTTCATGTCAGACAGCAGGGTCAGCACAGTAGAGGTCCCCCTGTGACTGCTCTGTGCTGTCTTTCCACGTCTCACTCTGATTCTCTGTTTGCAGATCAGTCCAAACAAGTTGTAGTTGAATCTCTTTACATCATCAGTTGCTATGGGACCTTAGTGGAGCACATGATTGAGCCCCGGCCCATCAGTACCGCTCCCAAGATAAGTGACGACACACCACTGGAGATAATGACGTCACCCCGTGCCAGCTGGACACTTGTTAGGTAGTTCTCCATCCCACCTCCCCCCGCCCCCCAACCGCTGCTTTGAAAAGATAAAAATGTGCCCTTTGTGAAATCTCAACATAAATACCTGGCTCTGAAGTATATTCATCCATAAGGATATGTTTTCTTGACCTTGGCTCTAGAATCTTGTACAAGTGGGATTATACACTATTGCCTGGCCCTGGCTTCTATAACCTTGGAAGCCCTTAGTCCCTTGCATTTCCATTGGATAGGGTCTGCATGCAGTGAAAGGTAAGCGCTGCAAGACCTGTGTGCACCCTCGGAATCATTCTTCTTTGTCAAGGAAAGAAATCCTGTGCCATTGCTTTCCATTTTCCCTTCAGCTGTAGCCAACTTTGTGTTACCTGCCTTTGCCTGCTCTGGTCACTAAGTGAATGGAATCTTGTACTATGCTATCTTTTGTGTCTCATTTCCTTCAGCATATTTTGAAGACCCATATTGATGCAATGTTATGTAGCTGTACCACATTTTGTTTGCCCATTCATTAGCTGGAGGACTTTTCCACTCTGTAGCTGTCACTAATATTGTTGCTTCAAATATTCACATGCACGGTTGTGCCTGGTGATATTTTGCACTGTCTCAGGGATGTAATCAGAAAGTATCTGTATTCGAACTTTCTGTGTTTGGGGTTGTGAGCCTCACCTTTACTCTCCAGCCTGTTTGAACTTTTTGTTGTCCCTCTGTGTATCCATTTCTTGGTTTTGTGTTTCCCTTATTGTAGTGTCAAATGCTCCTTGTAAATAATACCATTAAGGGAAATATAAACTAATACAAAGAGATCCTAATGTCTCCTTTAGGTGATAATCCAGGATCCAGTGGCGAGGCACTCTATAAATGTTTAAGAATTATCTTAATACATCTAATGAGTAGAATTTTTATAAGCTAGCAGAAAGAGGAAGAAATGAAACCTAGCATAAAACCCATTTAGTCTAATGAATTGTGCAAGGGAAAAAAAAATCACCCGGCATGTATAAAAGGAAATAGATAAAAATGGATATGAAAATGACCCCTCTCCTTTTGACATTTTAAAATACTTTATTGATTTTCTGGAGGCTCCAGCAGTCTTTACTAGTATTCACTGTGCTGGATTGATCTGGTCAATATCTGATTTATGGTCCTTATTCAAAGTTGGGCAGATGTGATTAAACTTTGGCAGTCTCACTGTTAAACTAGCTAATTAGGTCCAAAGGAAGTTATCCATTCATATAGCTCCTTTCCTCTTCCCATCATTTTTAGCTACTTTGCTTCATGTTGACAATGTCTGACGGTGGTCAAAAATGAGATAAGATGGCCTCCGTGTAGTTGGCATTTGAATACTGATGTTTCTCTTCTCTGTCTGTCTTACCAAGCTGACTGCTCTCTAGCTCGCTGAGGATCTACATTATCTGTGCAGCACATTGCCACATCTGTAGTGTATAAAGTTTTCCTCCTTTTGTGTGTCAAGTTAAAGAGCATTGATTTTTAATGGTTACACATTGATTTGTGTGAGTCTCTGTCAGGCTCTGTGGCTGATTTACATCCCATCTCTGAAGGTTGAATATTAATACTCTTCTGCTGTTTCCTTTAGAACGCCTCAGTGGAACGAACTGCAGCCGCCATTCAATGCGAATCACCCTCTGCTCCTCGCTGCAGAAGCAGTGCAGTATTACCAGCTCCTGCTGGCCGGCTGTGAGTACTTCTCATCAGCTTGTGCTTTCTTATCTTTTGTTTTTCCTTCCATATGATTGTCTCAGAATTTGCTTAGTAAATGGACCACAAGACCAGTTCATGGGCCATAGGGTGTGTGTGTGTGTGTGTTTGTTTGTCTGTCTATTTTTCCAGACAGGGGTTCTCTGTGTAATCCCGGCTGTCCTGGGATAGCCAGATTCATCAAGAACTCAGATCTACCTGCCTCTGCCTTCCCAGTGCTAAGATGTGGGCTACCAATGCCAAGCTAGGGCCATAGCTTATGCTTGTGTATCTTCAGCTAGCATTTTCCAAAAAACAAAACAAAACAAAACAAAACACTCATAAAACAAGCAAACTGCCTATAACATGTGACCTTGCAGGATATGGAGAACAGCTTTGCAGAGCTCTTCATCACAAGACACCACGATAGCAGCTTCTGCCTGTGGTGCAGCATTGTTTGGACTTCTTCATGCTCCTAGCTTTGTTGGGTTAGTCTTGATACTGGCATTAGAACAGGGTCTTGCACATGCTCTCTGACTAAGCTGGGATTTTGTGTTCCTTTTGCATTTGTAGATACTGATAGAGATACATCCAACCAGATGGAGACTTTATGTGAGAAGCATGAAGAGATAATTTAATATTTAGTATCCAGTTTGTCTTCATAGACTTAAAAATGCTTTACAACTATAATTAATTTTTTGTAGAATACAATGAATCCTAATTGAACTTGATGGCTCTGAGTATTGAATGCTTTTAGAAATTTCCTGTAAATCAACAATGGCATTTTTTGGTTTTTGGTTTATTTGTTTTTCTTGTTTGTTTGTTTGGGTTTTTTGAGACAGGGTTTCTCTGTGTAGCCCTGGCTGTCCTGGAACTCACTCTGTAGACCAGGCTGGCCTCGAACTCAGAAATCTGCCTGCCTCTGCCTCTCAAGTTTATTTTTCTTTGAGACAGTTTCTCTGTGTAGCCTTGGCTGTCCTGGAACTCATTCTGTAGGCCAGGCTGTCCTCAAACTCACAGAAATCCTCCTCCTCCTCTGCCTCCTCAGACTGCTGGGGTTCAAGGTGCGCACCACCACCACCCAGCTTTATTATTTCTTTATAAAAGGCAAAAGCCTAATTATTGAATTAAGTGTAGTTGGCTCAGTTAATCTTGGTTGATCTTGTTGATTTGATAGCTGTTAGTTCTGATTAGCTGACAGACTGTGATAAGTACCAAAAAGATAAAAGAAAGCTAAGCTAAAACCCACAACTGCATCTCTTCATTTTTCATACTAGAGAGTAAGCTAGTTGGTATCATTCAACTGTAGCTCCCCCTGACACTTTTGTCTTGTTCAATAAAGCCTACCTCTGCTGGTTATAACTGGGCCATCCAGGTCTTTCATGCACAGTAATGACACCATCAAAATTACTGTGTGTGCACAGGAGATTGAGCCTAAGGCTTTGCATATAGTAAGTGAACACTTGGTGAGTGTTCTACCACCAAGTGACATTTTTAAAGAGCTCATTCCTCTGGCTGTCAGATACTTAAAAGACAGGGATTGGGGCAAGTACTCCTGAAGTAAGATAAGATTTTCAACTAAGCAGGCCTGTGAGATGCTGAAGGCAGTCTTGGCACCAAGAGACTTTCGCCAAATGAACCATCTCCCATGCCTCTATTGCCTCTTTATATTGATAGAAATGATACAGGATCAACCTGGATTTTAAAGTTTTACATGCACACTTTGCCTAAAAGTGTGCATGGTATTTGCCTAAGAGTTTTGGGTTTGCCACTGTGTTACATAACTGGAGCTACTAGCTGCAGAATATGGACATTGGGACTCCAGTACAGTGAGGCAGTACAGTATCAGTTTAAATAGTGCCTTGATACACACACACACACACACACACACACACACACACACACACACACCATTTGCCCCTGTGAGAATCTCAGTCAGAAGCCTTTGTGACTCTCTTCATCTGCAAGTCCCCTCACAGAAGCCATCTGAAAAGATATTCTACACAAGTTTAATATTTATGGTTCTTTAGGTGTGTTTATTGTGTTTTACTTACCCAAGCTTAAAACCACCTTTGAGCCAGGGGCTTCTGATGTGTGATAGAACCTTCTTTTTCAATGTGCTGGACTCTGTGATTGGTCCTTAGCAATGACCAGGTGATGGTGGGGAGTTACCTTTTATTTTCCAACCTAAAGAGTTTGATAAATTTCTTTTAAAACTATTTTTACTTGAACTTTGTAGTCTGATATACACTTCATAAATGTTGCAGGGTTACTTTGGGTTTTTTGTTCTTGTTGTGTTTGTAGAAAAAGTGTAGCAAACTTCCATAAACTCAGGAAATGATATACCAATAGGCAAGGCTGATGTAAATAGAAATAGGAGAGAGACTATGTTGGAGAGGAGAGCAGTGCAGCAGGATGCACTACTCTCATAAACAGTTTGTTCCACACTGAAGCCTGGAGTCTCTGAGTGCAGAGATTGAAGACCTGTCCCGCGTACCGATGGCATCTCACCTACCTTTGAGATGAAGAAAGCAATGTAGCTTTTCCCTTTGCATTTAGAATACCAAAGTTAAGGAGCCCTGACAGTGGAGACCTCTGTGTTCATGGTAGACAGGATGACATTGAAATGGTTCATTCAGGTGTCACAGTGAAGGCTAAGAGGACATTGAGTTGCTTCATTGGAACATTGAAGATTGCTGTTTTTAATAATTTAAAAATAATAAGCATAATATAAACCAGTTGGTGTTGGCACATGCCCTTGATTTTAGCACTTGGGAGGCGAGGCAGGCAGATTTCTCTGAGTTCAAGACTAGCCTGTTCTACAGAGTGAGTTCCAGGACAGCCAGGGCTACACGGAGCAACCCTGTCTCAAAAAACAAAAAAACAGAACAAAAGGTTTTTAGGTAGTAGAGGTGGAAATCAAGACTATGGATATTCTGAGTGGGAGAGATCACTCAGTGGTGAAAAGCACTTAGTGCTATTTCATAGGACCTGAGTTCAATTCCTAGCACCCTCGTCAGGCAGTTCATAAATGCCTGTAACTCCAACTCTGGGCATCCCTCTTTTGGCTTCCAAAAGTACCTATACATGGTGTGTGTGTGTGTGTGTGTGTGTGTGTGTGTTATCTAAATATAAATAAATAAATTTATAAAAATTAATTAGAGATTAGGACTTTATTATTCATACTATGGTTTTTTTTTCAAAATCAAGCTCATTTCATTGTATATTTCTTTGC
Organism: Arvicanthis niloticus; assembly: GCF_011762505.2. Lineage (NCBI taxonomy): Eukaryota > Metazoa > Chordata > Mammalia > Rodentia > Muridae > Arvicanthis > Arvicanthis niloticus. Next base: position 36,518,669 of record NC_047663.1, on the reverse strand, counting down.
CAAAACTGAAACCAGCCCTTACAGTGCCCAGTAGCCATCAATCAGATTTGAGTACCAGTTCAAAGGACTTAGTAATTTGTTCTTAATCTGCTCTCTCCCTTCTAACTTGTAGATTTAAATCAGTGCCTAAGGATTAGATTTTTTTGAAAGCTTATTTAAAGGACAAATAGTACATAAAAAGTCACTCAGCCACAGAGTGTTATTCAGTTGCTTTAGTGGTCCCAACTCTGTGGTGGTGTAGGTGTCAGCCTTTGGACCACTTCCTAAATTATCCATGGTCATATGATTTCATGTGAACCCATCCATACTCCAATGAAAAAAATCATAACGATTATAAAGCATATTGAACTGAATGAAATTTATACTAGAGTATATCCATATTAGAATTTCATATCTTTTAAATAAAAAACTTGATTGTTGTAGTGCCATAGTTTGATAACTCTTAAGAAAATTATACAAAAGAGAAAAAAAATAAACCTCAAAATTTTGCACAATTGGTAGCTCCGTGAGGCTCTCTTTGTGTGGGGTGGAAGAAAGAAGAATTTATTTCTGGAAGCTTGGTACATGGTAACTCTTCATTTTGATGGAACAATTTAATACCTTTTTTTAAAAAGTAAGAGAGAGAGTGGTGTGTGTGTGTGTATGTGTGTGTGTGTGTGTATGTATGTGTTTGCACAAGCCCATGCATTTGCACAATTACATGAAGAACCCAGAAGAAGGTGTTGGATTCCCTGTCGCTGATGTTGCAAGTGGTGTGAGTCACCAGATGTGGGTACTAGGAACCAAACTTAGTACTTTTTGAAAGAACTGCAAGTGTTCTTAACTATGAAATCATATTCACCCACAAATGTGATAACAAATTGAAAAGAGCCTTTGTACAACTTGAATGCATGTTGCTGTGATAAATAGCATAATCATAAACAACATGAAAGGAACAGTTTATCATCTCAAAGATTACAGCCCACCATTGAGAAGCCAAGGCAGGAATCACTGTTTATGGTCTTGCTCAGCTATCTTTGTTATACAGCTCAGGCCTACCTACTTTGGGTGCTACTACCCACACCTACAGGCTAGTCTGATGGAGGCAATTTCTCAATTGAGACAAACTTCTAGGTATATCAATGTGACAACTAAATTTAGCCATTGTAAGTTTAAGCCTTCTCAGTGTGACACAATGATATATCCTATTAAGCTGAAACCTTTCTTTTCTTATTGATCCCCATGATCTCACATTTATATTGTAATATAATGTGTGATACAATTTTAAATTTGATTCATAGCCTTTAAGAATTCCAGTATTTTAAAAGTTGAATCCTCTTCAAAAATCTTAAGTCTCTTACAAGTTCTTGTAAAATAAAAATTAAGCCATGTGGTTTCTTATTTAAAAAGTTAAGAGTGAGAGCACAATTCTTCTGATACACTCAGGTCGCATCAAGCCCAAAATGTAATGGTGTAAAAAGAACCATATTTATTATCTGGAGCTCCCTCATGATATTTCAGGCTCCAAAGGGCTTGGGCAGCTACTATTTTCTTGTTTTGCCACCTGTAAAATACACATAGACACACACATACACACACATACACACACACACACACACACACACACACACACACACACACACACACACCCCTCTTGTCTGTGGTTGACATTGTCAGTGCCAGGGAAAACCAGCTAGCTATGCAGCAGTTTTCTTCTGTGCTGCCCTTTCTCAATGTCATGTTGTGTTGGTCTAACATCCTGGGTTGCCTCACAGTGTGGTATATGAAGTGTGGAGGAGCTCTCAGCAGTATTTCCTTGAATTGTTCATTATAAATGTTTGCCCAGTACTGGGGAGAGGTGGAAAAGGAAGGGTAAAGTGTTTTTCTCTTGTAGAGGAAACTTGTAATGTAGGGCTTATTTACAGAGTATTTATAGTCAATTGTTGGCCACAGGGTGTGTCATGGTGCCCTGTACAGTTTGACTCTTAATTGTGAATTACATTGGAATATTTCACTTATTCAAACTGTTTAGTTGGCATATGCTATTTCACAGAGGGATTATTTTCATAAAATGGCGTTTATTTTCTGTAAGAAACTAAATTTGGAGACCTATAGGGTCTCAGGGTCTCATTTGAACTACATGTGTTCTATAGCCTGATGAACCTTAGGAAATTATAATTCCCATTATGAAGATTGTATGAAATGGTTAACTTAGCCGGGCGGTGGTGGCGCACGCCTTTAATCCCAGCACTTGGGAGGCAGAGACAGGCGGATTTCTGAGTTCGAGGCCAGCCTGGTCTACAGAGTGAGTTTCAGGACAGCCAGGACTAAACAGAGAAACCCTGTCTCAAAAAACCAAAAAAAAAAAAAAAAAAAAAGAAATGGTTAACTTAAACTATATAAGTTTAAAAGTTTGTATTATATCCGCCCCGGTCTTGGCACCCATGCTTCCATTCATTTACTGATTTTACTTAGAACATCAAATTAATCTTTATGCACACAAATCACATTCCTGTCATTACTTTATTTTAAAAAACTGAAACGAAGTAAAAAGACAGTGTCTACAAGAGGTGTTGTCTAACCTGTAAGCATCTGTTAATGTTACAGAATTCCTCTTGTGCTCTCACAGGATCTCAGTGTTCTTTCAGATTCTTTTACAGTCTGTGATGTTTCCAAGTATAGTTCAGAGTAGGCTCTTTTCTATTGATGATATTAATATTTATTGCAGTGACGCGGCAGATTTCTCTGGTACAGGACATCGATCGAGAGAAAAGAAAATATTGGTCAGAAGTCTGTAGGCCATTAAGATCTGTGCATCTGATGTCATTTACTTTGTTCTAGTGACATTTATGGTTCTTAAATAGATCATTCTGCCATGGATTGTGCTTTCTCATAGGTGGGTAGGAGGATAGAAGATAGAGGGTATTAGCAATATGTGTTAATCGTGTTCTCCAAAAAAAAAAAAAAAAAACAAAACAAAACAAAACAAAAAAACCCACAGGGCTGGAATATAACGGCAGGGCTTGGCTTACCTGCAGTGACGTAATTCGTTGGTATTGGCAGGAGCTCATGGTTTGATGTGCCATCACTTCCATCAGTACAGTTAATTGCTAAGAAATGGCTAAATGGGAATTTGGGGGAATGCTTCAGCTGTCTGCTCTGTTAGTGTTAGCAGGAGCTCTGGCGCCATTTCAGGATCACTATTTGTATGTGTCTGTCAGACTTAGAATACAGTCGTTTCTCTCAGTTTCAGCCTTCTCTATAGAATTTCTGTCAATTGTTTGACTCCATTAAGTGTGCAGAGGAAATAAAAGCCTGAACAACCAATCCACCAGGGGCTATGGATAGACCCTTTCTTTGTCCATCCTCAGAGCACTGCATTAGGTCTCATTATCCATTTATAATAAGTGACCTCTGCCCTCTGGGTCATAGAAAAATATTCAGTGTGCTTTTCTGACACATAGGCCACCGTTCTCAGCAGACATAAAACAATGGCACATCTGATAGTCTAGAGGACTAGTTTACACTGCAGATTTTTAATAAATACACAGCCTGCACCAAGTCAGTATGATCAGTTTTCTTCCTTGCTCTTCCCTGATTCAGAATGGCGCTCTTGAGAACCTAATATAAGGAACATGAACTGAGTATTCAGTGTCGCTCTTTTTCATTCTAATTAAGAAAACATTGTCTTCTAAAAGTGTTTGTTTCCTTTATAATTTCACATTTACTGGTACAGATTTAGATATACTTAGATGCTGTTACAGGCACTGGTTTTAGATATAGTGAATGAACTGAGCTGCCATACTTCATAGACTTGGGATTGTTCTTAAGATTATTGGTGACACTTAAATCCAGTCTTTTGCCCAATTTCAGGTTTCTTTTATGCTATGAATTTGAAGCAGCTCCCAGGAAGCACTGCATAGCTAATGGTTTTACTTCCAGTTCACAGTTCATAGACAGACATGGATCATGAAGAAGATAGAAGAGTGATTTGATTTTTGTCTTAAGCATGGCCTTGGATCCAGGCACAGAATTTTCTCTCCAAACAAGTTACAGAAAACCTAATAGTTGTTACCATTCTCTCCATGGCAAGAATTAATATATTAACTAGATTATAGCACTGTTTGACAAACTGCTTACTAAATACATCAAAATTGATTGGGCATTCTGTTTTTGAATTGACAAATGGCTGCATTAAGAAGGGGAGGGAAAGCCATTAATTATAGGTGCTCTCAACTATGGGAAATGTAATCATATAAATATGGATCTCGCTACAGCTAAGCTCTCCCCTCCCAGCTGTGCTCCTTACATGTGCTCCTTAGGTGTGCATCCACACATCTGTCCTGTAAATGACTTAACATTCTTCTTCTGTGTAAACACTATGATGTTCTTTGACTAACATCATAGTACTTTTTTTTCTTCTGTTATTCCGGAAACTCCAAGAGAGCTATGTAGCTCAGCACTTTGGCTCCATTCTCAATTGTGCCCTGCTCTAAGTTTGTGTCTATTCTTGTTTAACTCTGCAAAGAAGGTTGGGCCTTCCTTTTGGGAACAGGACATTTAGAAAGAGGTGGTTCCATTTTCCTTCAGTGAGTACTTTGAGTTAGTGTTTTCTGTGTTTTGCATTTCTTTATAATTTATATCTTTATAATTAGACAATGAAAACTCCTTGACAGCTCTACAGCTTGTACAATCTTTATTCATGATTTTTGTAACTTATCCTGAAACTCGTAATAATTCAGAACTTAGGAGGCTGGAGAGCAAGCTCGACAGTTAAGAGCATTTACTGTTCTTGTATAGGACCTGGGTTTGGTTCCCAACACCCCCACATGGCAGCTCCCAACCATGCACACCAATTACAGGGTGTGCCTTCAGGTATACAGGCAGAACAGCCATATACATAAAATAAACTAAACAAACCTCTAAGTAGTTCAGAACCTAATCTAGTAAAAAGAGAAGAACATGGCACCATACACAGTGGAGCAGAGTCCAATCAGCCACCTTTTATTTTTTAACAGAAAATTTTGATGTAATTTTAATAAAGTGGACTCAAAGGTAACTGCTGTGCATTTTAAACAAAATCTTCATACGTTCTTTAATTTCTAGGATTACTAGTGTTAGTTCCTTCTTTTCCAAATTAGAGTGGAAAGCTGGCTAGCATTGTGTAGGTCAGCAGTAGTTAAGCACTTGCTTAACAGACTTGAAACCCTGGGTTCCATCCCCCTAATAATGCCAAAGTAATGATAACAATCATTAATTTAAAACTTGTCCTTTTAAAAATGGGAATCGCCAGCCGGTGGTGGCGCACACCTTTAACCTTAGCACTTGGGAGGCAGAGGCAGGCGGATTTCTGAGTTCGAGGCCAGCCTGGTCTACAGAGTGAGTTCCAGGACAGCCAAAGCTATACAGAGAAACCCTGTCTCGAAAAACCAAAAAAAAAAAAAAGGGGGGGGGGAATTAATGAGGCCTTTGTTAGAGGTTTGTTAGATTAAATGGGATTGCTCATTTAATAAAACACTTCACATAGAGCTTGCGCAGGGCAGAAGGGTGCTGTTGTTACAAGCCACTGTGGAATGAGTCCTTGGCTCTGCCAGTTCCTCGGACTTTATAACAGACACACTTGAGTGTCTCAGTCACCATCTCTGTGGTAAAGCAGCAGCAGAACAGAGAAGGCATCTGTGTGAGATCTGAGTAGGTCACTCAGCAAGTGTGGCTCTGTAGTATTCTGTGCATTTTCCAAAGTATAAAACAAAAACCATTTTATCAACTCTTACCTAAAATGCAAATTTCTTTTCCCTCTTTTGTCTTTATGCTTTGATTGTCTTCATTCTCCTAATAATTTGGAAGGAGTTTTGCTGTCCGTTTATCCTGAAAGTTTAATTTCTAGAATGTTCTGCTGATATTTGCCTGAAGACTTGAAAACGTTCTTCTAAAATGAGTAGAGTGTTAATTTTAAAGTTCTGAAGCATCAGAAAAACATTTGTTTCATTGAGTGAGGGGGTTAGAACAGCTTTCATTTTTAACTCAATATTTTTTAAGTTAACAATGAGTAAATTTGTATTACACTAATAACTTATTTTCCCAAGAAAATTAAAGTTTTATGAAGAAAAAAAAGAAATGTATGAGAAATAGTAAACATGAAGTAAAGAACAGGAAAGGCGTGGTGGAAGAGGAAGGAAAAAAAGGTAGTTAGAGGACAGAAACTAACTGTCAGTGCCATGGGGATGACCACCATCAGACAGCAGGCATGGGGATCACCACCGTCAGACAGCAGGCATGGGGATCACCACCATCAGACAGCAGGCATGGGGTTCACCACCATCAGACAGCAGGCATGGGGATCACCACCATCAGACAGCAGGCATGGGGTTCACCACCATCAGACAGCAGGCATGGGGATCACCACCGTCAGACAGCAGGCATGGGGATTAGAGCTGATGGGTTTTTTACATAAAGGCATGGAAGTCACACAATAGTGAGGGTTACACAAAGATGTTTTAGAAAGACATTGTTCTGATTTAGTTCAATTGTGGCTCTTTGAATAATCTAGCCTTGTTCATATAGCTCATTCCATAGCTAAGAAAAGATGACGTCAAGATGACGGTTGGTCTTCCCATGCAAAGTCACAGATCCTGTTTGGAACAGGGATGCATCTCAAGTTCTGTGTTTTATCCCCAGCATTGGAAAAAAAATAAAGTTAGGAAAAATAATCATAGAAATATTCAAGCATGCACAAAATACAGCAGATTGTTTTGTGGATCTACCAGGTACCTGTCCTTGGTTTTGTTTCTTAAAAGGATTTCTTCGTGCATGTGCGCATGGTGTGAGAGGGAAGTCTTTTGCTGTGCTTTTCTCCTGAGTACTTCACTATGCATCTGCTGATAAACTTTATAGCTACAGAGATGTGGACACAGTGGTTTGGAGAGCTCCTGGTGGGTGGCATTGTGTCACAGTAGAAGATCAAACTTTGAAGAGTGCCCTTAGGTGATTGTTAGTCAGCATGATTTTCTTGCTTCTGTGTTTTTAACTGATCTGTTTGGACTTAAAGGAACACATTGTGTATCTTTAATGATTATTTATAAGGATTCTGAATATGTTCCGTTGTATGGGTTAAAAGTATTGGTGTCTTCCAGGTCTAAAAGCTTTTTCTTTTCATGCCAAGATAACTTTGCCTCTTTCACTTAGGCAAGAGAAAATGTCTATTTATTTCTCCCTGCTGTATAATGACCTAGACTTTTCTAGAATAGTATTCAGCAATAAACAAGTAATGTATGGAAGATACTACATTAACTCTGTGCAAAATGATGTTTGCTTTTGTAAATGGTCCCTTTGCTCTGTTTTTGTTTTTGTTTAGTTTTTGTGGGTGAGTTTTATGGTGCTGGTGATCAGGCCTAGGCCACTGAGTTTCCAGGTGAATTTTTTTTTTTTTTTTAGCAAAATCTTGATGTCTGATTATTAAAGAGCCAAATGAGTGTTTCTTTCATTTTTCATCAGTTCAAAGTGTATACCATTTCTTACATAATTCTATTATAAAATCTGGCACATTTATAGTCTTTGGCTGTAAAATTAAGAATTGATTATTGGTGTAAGAAATGCAACTGTAAAGCATATGTGTGAATTTAAGTAATTGGTTGTGAGGCTGTAGCTACTATTAAAGATAAGCTACTGTTACTGATCTATTCATAGGTCAGTCTCTGTCTCTCTGTCTCTTCCTCTCTCTCTCTCTCTCTCTCTCTCTCTATCTCTATCTCTATCTCTATCTCTATCTCTCCCCCTTACATCTTTCTTCTTTTGTCTCCGTCTGCTCTTCTTTTAAAATTCAATTCCTGGGGACTAGGTGCAAATCTTTGCATGTGCTAGGGCAACACGTTACTGTTGAGCTGCACCCTAGGCCTCTTTTCCCCACTGCTCACATCCCCGTGGTGGGGCTTTGAATGTCTCTGAAGGTCAGAGGACAACTTTCTAGAGTCTCTTCTGTACACCATGAGTCAGTAGGAGGAGCCTCAGGTCATCTGTATTGACAGTGAGCTCCTTTATCTCAGTCACCACCCCCTTCTTTTTTTACTTTTATAAGTCTCATCCTGTTGCCCAGGCAACTCACTCTGTAGTCCATAATAACTTTGAACTTACAATTCTCCTGCCTCAGCCTCCTATGAAGCTAGGATTACAGGTCAGTGACACCAGGCCTAAGTGTAGCTCTTGGTTCTTTATAGAATTTAAACTTGGGTGCTTCTACATCTAGCAAGTACCTATTTTCATATAGATACATGGTCCATACAAACTCAAATGCATCACAATCTGTTTGATGGAAAAATCCTCCCTTGTCCCTTAACCCTCCTCAGCACTTCCCAGGAGGTTAGTGGTGCATCCTGGTCTAATGCTGCTCTATAACTGTAATATGATAGTGTTAATTCAAAAGCTCTAAGCAAGATTTTAGTTACTGAAGTAAGGGTGGACTTGTTTTTTAGTTATCCTGCTGTCATTGCATTAAGGTACATGTGTTGAAGTTTTCTGCTGAGTGAGTTGCAGATGCATGTATTAAGTTGGCATTGTGGACATCTCATTGGGTAGCTGTTCCTTGACCTTAGTTGCAGGTGTCTTAAATACATTGCCAAAGTCTGCCTGTTCCGTTCCAAGTTGTGTGTTGGGATGGTTTTGAACTTTGCTCAGCAGAGTTGCTGATCTGGCCAGAACAGCAGTCCATTAGGCTCTGTGATGTTCTTCACTTGATGAGATCTTTACGGTCATGCTGAGCCCTGCCATGCTGCCTCCAGATATCACTTGTCAAGACAACACAATGCAAAGTGACCTCTAGGGCAACAAGAATAACAAACTAGAGGTCCTTTGGTCATGCAGTGGAAAGAGACTTTCGGAATCTGGAAAAGGAAACTGGTGAGAGAGGGATAAGATGTACCCGGAGTTGAAGGCTATTCAGGGAAGTGTATTCTCTTGTAGACAATAAGTATATGTCATTTTTCTAATTATACATTGCTGGTGACTGTACTTCTGGGAATATGGAAGAAAAGGAAAGTGAAACCAGAGATGAGCAATGACTGAATGCTAGAAAACTTTAATAATTAATCAGTGAGCCTCCATGGTACCCCAGGGCCAAAGTGCAGGGAAGATCATTGATCCACTTAATATAAATGTTGGAGAAGCTTGTTACTGTATGTATTGTCACACCACTGTTGTTGGGCCGCTGTAAAGCATTCTGGCTAATAAGCAGGTTCTAAATGAGCTTGCACCTCAGGAATTCAGTTTGCTCCTGGTGCTCCACTCAGGGTGTCTGTAACAGTGGCTTCTAGTTATTTTTTTCAGGTATTTTAGCTGTGTTATTTTTTAGCTGATGACTTTCTCCTTTTTTTATAGTCATTGAAAAATAACAAAATGTGTTACTTTGATAGGTATAAAATGATTTATTTAAGTGTTAGCACTCTGGTTACTACTTTAGACACAGATTGGTGGTGGTCATGTTTTCTTCTGGGATGGTTGGCTCATTGAGAACAGCCTTTTCATTTTGCTGGTTGTTTGGTTGTGCTGGAGACTTAGTTTTTAAAGGCAGATTTTCATTTTTACAGTAAGAAGCTGCATTAGTTCGGCCCACCAGTTCTCCCTGGAGGCCAAAGTACTTTCTCACTGGATGCAGAGTTTGCTTCAGAGCACTGTCCTATTGTATGTTCTCTAAATAGACGCTGCTTTTAATAAGAACCAACTATATGTGAAAGTTTGTCCTTGAATGAGAGTTTATCACCATTGCCCTTTGGGTGAACCTTCAGTGGGAGCTGCTTCGTTCAGAGCAGCATGATGTCATCGGAGTCACAAAGTTTTCTGTAGCTAGAAAAAGACTCATTGTTTCCTGAAATAGCCTAAAGGAATAAAATCTTCTGGCGCATTATTGGTTTCTTAGGTCCTCACTAAGGACCTCAGCATGAAGGGGCTTTTCATCATTTCTCTGGGGTGGGGATTTCATAGGATATGAAAAACATACACTGTAACCCTGAATCTAAAGTATATTCACAACAGTCCGCTGCCAGCCTGACCTTGCTGGTGCTCCTGATACATATAGAATGTGGATTTCTAATTGTTCTGTATGTTCTTAAGTTGATCTTAATTTCGTTTAGTTTTTCAGCATAGCTTTAAATTTGTAGGACCCTTCACCTGGAAAGTAAGGTTGTGTGAGGTCAGCACTTCAGTTGTGTTTGATGAGCCTTCCTCCCTTATCTCAGTCTCTTTGCAATTCGTTTATGTGTGTACACCTACATATCACCATCTGACATTAAAATACACTAGGTGAGGTTTTGTTGTTGTTTTTGTTTACTTGCTCTCTGCATGTCTGCTTCTCTGAGATCACACACTATAAACAGTCTGCTTCACAGTTACCATATAATGATCTGCTCATCCTGTGCCTGCCTGGTGATTTCTAAGTGCTATTTGAAAGTAAATTGACAGTATTTCCTTTGCATGTAGCTTGATAAGATGCACTGTTAATTCTTGTAAAAATAGTAGGGGTACACACAGGGAGCTGTACATCTTGAAGTGTCTTCTTTTTTTACTTTATTATCTAAAAACATCTGATAAAAGACTAGAAAGACTGCATGGTGTTAAGAGCACTTGATGCTCTCATAGAGAGAGGTTCCAGCTTTACAGTGTGGCTTACAACTATGACTCTAACTCCAGGGGATCTTACTCTCTTTTCTTATCTCCATGGGAAGGTAACGGGCATAACATGTGGTACACATACATACATGCAAGCAACACACTCATATAAGTAAAATAAGTAAATCTAGAAAAATAAAAAGGCTGATAAATGTTTGTAAAAGTGCTAACAATTTTTCTTCAGGTAGTTGGTATGTATCTTGTTTCATTCAAGTTGGGTTTGCAAGATACACAACTTTAAGTAGGATCAAGAATAGTCTCATTTTTGGTGCTATAGAGACAGCTTGATTTATAACAATGCTTATGGCCCTTGCAGAGGACCTGGTTTCAGTTCTTAGCACCCACATGGCATCCCTTGTTGCCTATAGCTCTAGTTGCTAAGCATCTATTCGTACTTCTAAGCTCCTTTTTACCTCTATCGACTCTTGAATTTATGAGGCTAACATACATACATATACTCAAGTACACACACATGCATAAAAATGAATTAAAAGAAGAAAACTCTCATTTTAAAATTAAAAGGTTCTTCTTTATGTACACATTATTAGAAATGTGAAAAATTAATCATTATAATCTTTTCTAATGTTGCATCTGAATTCTGTATAAAAAAAAAAGCTATAACATGAAATACGTGGTGACATTTCATCCGTTTTTGTTATCCACTACATGGCCCAGTTTCTAATGAGATTATTGGTTATTAATAGACATAGTACACCCTAGCATTCATTCTAGTCTCTGCCTCCTGTTTTGTGTTCCTCTGAACTTCACCTGTTACTTTTACACATGTACGTAATGCTCTGCCTGCCCAAGTGAACATCTTGACATGGTGGTAGACCAGATGTTTTTCTTGCTTTTCTGAACTCCATTTAGCAGTGGTGCAGTTTCTAACCAAGAAGTTGAGATTCTGTCATCTCCAAACCACATTTCATATCACTCAGCATAGGATTAGTTTCATTTCTAATCCTAAGGAGTGGTTAAAAAGTGTATAGTCCTGGTTCAGTCAGACTTCCTTTTGACTTTTTTCTTTATTCCTACTAGGTTCAACATTTGCAGTTATTTTTCCCTGTGACCTCCGTCCTAAGACATAAATGTCTCCTGTGTTAATTTCCTCCCTAAGACATAAATGTTGAATATCCTCCCTGCTGGGATTGGAGAATGTCCACAAGTATAGGGGAGAAAAAAAGAATACTCATTTATTTTTTATAATAAATTTATTTTTAGTTTTTATATACATTGGTGTTTTGCTTGTGTGTATGTCTGTATGAGGGTGTTGGATCCCCTGTTAAGACAGTTATGGGCTACCACATGGGTCCTGGGAATTGAACCCCAGACTTCTTGAAGAGCATTCAGTGCTCTCAATGGCTTAGCTATCTCTCCAGCCCAGATATTCATTTAATATAAAAAAACAGTTTATTTTTAATTTTCTATATTGTGATATTTCCAGAGCAAACTGGTGAACAAAAGGCCTTCTTAAAATTTCCATGAAGGAGATTCAAATTCATGGTTTCCTTGTCTTTCTTCTGGCAGTTTAAAGGAGACTTATTTATTGTCACTTTTTCGCATATATGAAGAATTCATTTCTGAGTTGTATATTTGGAATATTTACTACTTCCTTTGTAAAGCAGACAGGACAGAGAGACTCCTCCTCCACCCCACTTCCTCATCCTCCCCGACCCCTGTGGGAAATTCCAAGCATACCCGTAACCAGATAACAATAGCACAGTAAACCAATAAACTGCCAACTCATGACCCAGTGTTGTTCTGGCTGTAGTTCCACTCCATCCAGGCCCTAAGTCCATCCCTGCCACCATAATGTCCACAATTTCATGGAGTCCTAGTAAGTGTCAAACCATTCTGTTCCCTTCACTTACTCTAGAATACAAAGCTTCAGCCTTACACTTAAGGCAGGACAGGAAATTGAGGGTTCCTCTTGGTTCTGTCTGTGACAAGAATTAAACAAACATCAAACAAAGGTGATGAATGATTCAGGAACATTGTTCTTGAAAACATTAGTTGACTTACCATCTGTACAGTATATAACAGAATTAATTCCAAATGAAGGTTGGAACAATGGAAAATAATGGAAAGTTGTTATGTTACTCTTTTGTTTAAATGATGTGGCTGTGTGGCTTTGTATTTGGGCTTCCTGATAAACAGCAGCATGCCTGTCTGTGCTAGAGAGCCATGATTTTGAAGAGCTAGCAGTTAATGGTTTGGACTATTGCAAATCTTACATTTCGACACTATGCTTATGTCTGGCCATAACCGCTAAGTTAGATCTCATTTCTTTTCTTGAAACAAGTTCAGATAAAATTTTATGGGCTTGTGTTTTTTAAAATCTTGCCTTGGGCCATACCTTGTTGGTCAGTCGGTCTTCCTCACCATTGTCATCATCATCGTTCTCCTCATCCTTCTTGTCATCCTCCTCCTCTTCTTCCTCCTCCTAATCTGTTTCTTTATGATTTTGTTCTCTCCATACTCTATCTGGCATCATAAAATCAGATTGGCATTGCCTTTACTGTTCATGGGAATATGTATTAAGTATTTCATGGAACTTGTAGGAAGAATATTTAAATTGCTTGTTTTCTTTTTAGCAGTTTAGCCTAAGGAAATTTTGGGTGTGAGTTAGATTGTTTCCTGTCAAAATCTTTGCTTCTTTATTGCTCATCTCCTGCCTTCTTTCCCCTGTACCCCATATCCTTTTTTTCCTGTTTCCCAGTTAACCCCGTTGCTTGTTTTCTCTGAAGGGAGAAATCTAGTTCTACTGTGAACCTAAAAGTGCTTTTAAATAAATGAAGTCATTTTGAAAGTAGTAATTGTACTGTCAAGACGAATGTGAGGATGTGGACACAGGAGTTCAGAGACTCTTAGACATGTCCTGTTGTCTGTGCAATGCTTATTTAGCATGCAGGAAGCCCTTCCGAGCACTGCAGAAACCTAGTGTTGCTTCAGATGCTGGAATCCCAGCAAAAAGTCAAGCCTGGGCATGACATTCAGAAGGCAGAGACAGGAGGATCTCTATGAGTTCTAGACCAGCTACAGGTACACAGTTAGACCCTGTGTAGTTTAAAATTATGCTTAGTTTAGCTGCATAGTGACTTTGTGGCTAGCCTGGGCTGCATTTAAAAAAATGTTTTTAACAAGCAGTCACCAATAAATGAAAAAAGCATCTATTGCTTTTTACTAACTAAAGGTTCCCTTTGTAGAAGAATACAGACTAATTTCAACTGTATCTTAGTGCTGAAGAATTATGGAAATTACTTGACATAGCCGAGAAAGAGAATATTTGAATAAATGAGTTTCTGCTGTGATTGAAAGTGTTTCTCAATCAAGTGTCTTGCATTTTTATGCTTTCACTGTAGATAAAAGTAATGAATGGGTTCTGGGTTCTTTGAATCCATAGCTGGCCACCCTCTAACAAGTAGTTGTATTACCTCAGTGAACTGTAGGTTGTGGGTGTTCAGATGGATTTAGTTGCTCTTTTCATGGTCTTCTCATCACTAAATTTCTACAACTGTTGTTTGCTTGTTTGTTTTTGTTTTAATGAAGCCTCTTCCTGTTGCCCCAGCTGACCTCACAAGATCCCCTCCAGCAGCCTTCTGAGTAGCTGAGTAACATTTACCAAAATGTCTGGCCAGCAATTACTGTTAATTGGAAAATATTTCTACGAACTTGCTTGATCATTAGTTCTTTGAATTGCTCCTGTGTTTTATGTTATAGAATTTATTTGAGCTGATTGTGTTATTATTTGTATTTTCAATGAACAAAGGTTAAGTTCCTTTTTCTTTTTCTTTCCCCTTTCTCTTGTAGTGCTTCCTCCTGGAAGTCCTGGCCCCATTACTCGACATGGGTCCTATGACAGTTTAGCCTCTGACCATAGTGGACAAGAAGATGAAGAGTGGCTTTCCCAGGTAAATATATTGGGTCTACTACAATAAGGGAGAACAGAAATCTGTGTTTATTCTTTTTCTTACTGGAAAATGGAGAGAATTGGTCACTAGGTATTATGTGTATTTCCATATTAAGAATGTCTCAAGTTGGGGGAAGGTTTGAGTGATCAGGAGGGGATAGGGACTCTATAAGAAACCCATCAGAGTCAACTAACCTGCACTCTGTGGTGCTCCCAGAGACTAAACCACCAACCAAAGAGCATACATGGGCTGGACCTAGGTCCCCCACAATTAATGTAGTAGATGTGTAGCTTGGACTTCATGTGGGTCCCCCAATAACTGGAGAGGGGGCTGTCCCTGACTATGTTGCCTGCCTGTGGATTCTCTTCCCCCAACTGGGCTGTCTTGTCTGGCCTCAGTGGGAGACGATATGTGTAGACCTATGGTGACTTGATTTGCCATGGTTGGTTTGTACCCATGTTGTTCTCCCTTTCCTTAGAGGAGAAGGGGAAGAGGGAACTGAGAGAATCTTGGGGCTGCAATTGGGATGTAAAGTGAATAAATAAATTAATGGGAAAATAATGTCTCAAAAATATTGCTGGAAGTTTACACACATTGGATTATATTGACATTTTTCTCTGCTCATGCAAAGGTTTGCTTTGATGTAGTGCATACAAAATGTCCAAATACTTTTTGTAAGGGAAGTTGAGCATGATTTTGTGCATAATTCCTGCTGGGATCCCTTTCCTTGCCGTGCTGCTATCATTGGCCTCTAAACCATTCCTAAAACAGCTTCAACCCGCCACTCCTGGCCTTACCAGGTGACTGTGTCTTCAAGTGAAGCGCTTTGAAATAGAAGAGACTGGGGCAGATTTCACAGTGGAGCGATTACAGTGACTTTCTTACAGATGCTGTTGTGTCTGTCTCCAGTCTGACATCATTGGGGAGGATAATGACCTGTATCACATTACCAGTATGGCAGCTTTTATCAGACAGGTGCCTCTGAGAAGTGGAACCCTTTGTGGTGTTCTGAAAGCTGAAGTGGCTCTAGAAACTGGAGGAATAAACCATTTCTATGTAGTGTGTGTTTATTCCATTACCACAGCTATGTTCACAGATGCTCTGTAAACAGTGGTCCGGCTCCCCACATGCTGAGGTCCTTCCTCTCCTTGTGATGGAAAATCAAAATATCCCATTGTGCACAAGCTTGGTCCAAGAGTTCTGGCAAAGAAACCACTGTCCTTCACTTCAGCTTTTCTATCAGAAGCAGGGGTAATGTGTGCTGTCAGTGTTAAAGTGTATACAATATGTTTGTCCTGCACACAACAGGAGCGTGAGCATGGCAACATCTGGCTATCGCCTCAGTGAGATTGCACAGGCATCTGTTTACCTCTCGGCTCTGTGACACTGTTGGTTTTGAGCTTAAAATACACACAGTTCTTTATCTGTGGCCTAATTTACATTGCTCAATACAACTCCCAGAAACAGAAATCACTGTCCTTGATCTGCATCTTTTCCCCTGTCATTAGATCGGGTGCCTGCACCCTCTCAAACACGCACACGCATACGAACACGCACACGAACACGCACACAGTCGCACTCCAAACCTTGTCAGTTGTGTTTGTTCAGACTCAATTGTCATAATCTGAGAAATGTAATTAAATAAAAAATCAAGACAAGGACTCAAGGACTATGGGAAGCCATGTCATAAAGCCTTTTCACAGAGGTGACTACAGCAGTGTCAAGTCTGGCAGAAGTATATAGTTGATTTTTGCTGAAGATTTGTATAAGCTGTTATTTATAAGATCGTTTTTATAATGATATTCAGGTTCCTCCTGTCTTCAATTTGCTTTTTTTCCCCACACTATTGAGTATAATCCTGGCAACTCCCCCACCCTTTACATAGAGTGTGATGCTTATAAAAGTTTGAATTACTGTTTTACTGTGTGTAAATTCCTGTGTCAATGTTTATGACATTTGAGAAAACATTTTGATCAAATGTCAGTTACATGAGAGAAAACATAATAGCTCCTCTATTTAAAAATAGATGTGAGGGTTGGAGAGACAGCTTAGTGGTTAGGAGCACTAACTCTTCCAGAGGTCCTGAGTCCTCAGCTCCTGCATCAGATGGCTCACAGCTGCCTGTAACTGTGTTTCTAGGGATCCTGTGCTTATCTCTTGCCCTGACTAGGCACTTTAACACATGTGACATGTCCTCACACAGATACATACACATAAATAGCAATTATATAAAAATTAGATATAAGAATAATTGAAAGAAACATCAATATATATTACTGTATTAGTCAGGGAAAACAGCTTCAACTGTGAAATTATTTGGGACCTTTCCTTAGCATTGTATAGCCAAGAATAACTGCACAGTTTGTAAGGACTTGAAAGGATTGCCCTTAGTTGCTGTTTTTGCATGCCCACATGGGGTAAATACTGACTTAGCTGAATTTACAAATGTGTCAGCCCCTGAGGATCTGATGGTGGTTCCATGAGGCAGACAGCCCATGTTTGCAGTTCTACAGCTCCTTTTGCTTTCATGGAATTTTTATGTTTTGGATACATGATGTGGTGTGTATATTGTGGGTATGTTAATGTGTGTATATTTGTACAATTTTGGTTAACTTTTTCTTGAGATAATATAACTACACTATTTCCCCTTTCCCTTCCTTCCTTTCAAACCCTCCTATGTACAACTCTCTTCACCTTCCATTTTCTTTAAACTTCATGGCCTCTTTCTCTTTAATTGTTGTTGTTGTTGGTGGTGGTGTTACATGTTTTATTCACAAAAACATAAATACCATCTGTTCCATCTGTATAATGTTGCTGGTGTGTTTTCCAGGCTGACCATTTGGTATTAGATAATCATTTGTGTGCTCTTTCTTGTGAAAGACTGTTTCTCCCTCCTCAGTTGCTTGTAGTGTTTTGTGTAGAGTTAGGCTTTCTGAACACTTCCCCTTCCATACTACCATGGCTGTTGGTTTTATCCTTGTGTAGGTACTGTTTAAGCAGTCATATTGGTGAGACTTCATGGATATACCCTTTGTAGGAGACAGAATCTCACAACAAGCTTCCTGTACCTCTAGCTCCTAAAATCTTTTGGTCCCTTCTTCCATAATCATCCCTGAGCTTTTGATGTAGAGATATGTTGTAGATATATATTCATTGGGACTGGCTCCACAACTCTGCATTTTAATATTTTATACTTTTATGTAATGGTATTACCTACTTACCTGTGGGTAAGTTAGTTGAAAATACAGTTAGGGATTGTGCTGGCCTAGCAAAGTGGAAGCCATAGGTTGCCCTCAAAATTGTATGACTGTTTTAGTCCCAGATAGTTGGCTAGATTTTCGGTACCAGGGATCATTTTCCTTTTTAAGCAAGTCTTAGTCCAATTAGTGAGCAGTTGCTTGACACCAAGGCAAATGTGCCACTAGTGTGTCCTTAATTTTTTTGTACCATGCTGGTTGGTCATTTTTGTGGTTCATAGGTGTCATAGCTGGTTTGTATAGCTGGAAACTCAGATGACAAATTCTGGTACATGGAAGCTAGTCCTCAGGGAAGACACTTTCAGGTCAGCTCAAGCTCAAATCCTTTAGGTCATATGTCTGAAGTATGTGGTAGCTTCCTTTCACATCCGGGGCACATACAAGGGCAATAGTAATAGTCTAAAATGTTTTGTGAGGCTCTTGGAGGACTCTGACCAACAATTCAAAAGACTTCTTATCCCTGTTATTGGAGGTTTGGTTATAGTATGGCTCTTGTGGGAACAATTTGGTTGTTTTAAGATTTTATTTTAAGTTGTTTATGTATGGGGCTTATATGCTTGAGTATAGCTGCCCTGAGAATTCAGAAAGAGTACTGGCATCTAGAATTAGTGCTGTAAGCCATTGTAAGGCACCCATTGTGGATATTGGGAACTAACTGAAGTCCTCTGCAAGAACAGTGCATGCTCTAAGCCACTGAGCTGTTTCTCCAGCCTCCTACAGTTTATTCTTAATGTTGATGAAATCCAGTAAAGAGATTTCAGAAATGTCCATGTAGGTCATAATGTTGATTGTGTTTTGCTCTGGGTGCTCTAACTATCTTGATTTCACGTAGATGGAAAGTGGGTGTTAAGGCCATAGTACCTTGAAACCATGACTGTTTCTCTTTTTCAGGTTGAAATTGTGACACACACTGGACCCCACAGACGCCTATGGATGGGTCCACAGTTCCAGTTTAAAACCATCCACCCCTCGGGCCAGACCACAGTCATATCATCTAGTTCTTCTGTGTTGCAATCTCATGGACCTAGTGACACACCACAGCCGCTCTTGGACTTTGATACGGATGATCTAGATCTTAACAGCCTCAGGTAGGAGAGGGGAACCAGGAATTACCTGCAAGACAGGATTCAAGTCTTCCTTTGAAATGAGTGTCCTCTCAGTATTCACGCTTCTTTTGACATAGTGTCTTGTTGCTGACTCCATAAGTCATTTGTTGTCACTGCTTAGGAGCTTATCAGTGCAGCACTTATTTTAATTCTGAAACAGAACACTTTAAAAAGCCAACCAGTTTATGCTTTGTGTGCATACGTGTGGATGTGCTGAAGGGCTCATTTTAGTGTAATACAATATCCACTTATCTTCTTGTTCAAATCAGACTGGGATATGGCTAGGTGCTAGTGGGTTACCTTAAATGAGTCTAGTTTGTATCTCTGTCAGGAGAATTATCCTTCAGTTGATAAACTTTGACTTGGTATAGTTAAGAATACCTGCTATACATCTAGATTTGGCTTTAAAATAGCCTTCTGACCTTCCTATTGCATAACTTTTAAAATAAAATTATCGGAAATTATATTTCAATCACATGACAAACATGCTTTTATTCTTTGTCAAGAGCAGTAACAGTTTTTAAAAAATAATAAAACTAAGCTAAATGTGATGGCACATACCTTTAATTCAAACACTTGGGAAACAGAGACAGCTGGATCTCTGTGAGTTCGATGCCTTCTTTTTTGAGACCCTTTCTCAAAAAATTGCTACCAGGCTAAATTAAATTAGACTCTCAAAATTTTAAATGGGATCTATGTGTAGAGGGGCAGAGCCAAATCGAGCATAGCAGGTGTTTTTAAATTTTGCATAGGATGTTCTTAAGGCCTTGTCCTCACAAACTAGTCTTGAATGCCGAGCTTATCAATGCATGCAACTACACCAAGTCAAAGTTTATCAACTGACTGGTGATTGTCCTGACAGAGATACAGATTGGACTCATTAAATGCCCTCCTGACTTTCCCTGTGGTGCTCTCCAAAGCATTGACCATTTAACCATTTAAACATTAACTCTTTCCTCCTCTCCAGGCTGTCTTGCCTTCACTATCCCCTCAGATCTGCCAGTGAAGTCAGAATCCAGGCTGTCTTCCTGAGTTTTTAATTTTTATTTGCTTGCTTGTTTGTTCAGCGACTGATTCTGTAGCTCGGGTTATCTTGTAGTTCACTGTGTGTAGTCCACATGGTTTTGAACTCAGGAATATCCTCCTGCCTCAGCTTCCTATTGAATGCTGGGATTTAGGGTGTGATATAGTTCACCTGGACTAGGCTTTTTCTTCACTTCTCTTTTCTCCTGTAACACGTGTTCAATGAGTTATTCCATTTATATCCCACAGTATATTTGGGAATTTGAGACTCTGTCCCCTTCTGGGCACCATGGAAATTATGTATGCTTTTAGTCCTTCTGACATCGCTGGTTATATGGCAGGACATTGACTTTAATGTTTTTTTCAAACTGTGAAGTCCTTTTTAAAAAAAATTACAATGCATTCTTTTTGTTCATTACTCTCTCCTTTGCTCTATATACCATTAAGGTTGGTATTGTACTGAGTGTGGTTGCCCATTTACCTCTAGTTCTAAATGTATGGTTGCCTTTAATCCTAGCAGAAATGCAGTAGATTTCTCTGCGTTCAAACCAAGCCTGGTCTGCATAGCTGAGCAGATCCAGATCCTGCCTTGCCTCTAAGAGAAGCCCATCTGATGTGAGCAGTAATGAATTTTCTTGGTGGGAAATTCTTGTTTGGTGACTTTGTTGTTGTGAACAACAGTAGCTGCACAAACTGTGACAGCCAGGTCGCTATGTAGTGTGATCTGATTGACCACCGTCTGTCATCTCTCTTCTTCATGCCCTGCACTTTCATTACCTAGGACATCTCATTCTGAATCTCAGCTTTCTTTAGTGGCAGTTCATGAGTAATTGTATCTGCAAATACACCTCATGTTTTACATTTCATTTCTGTTGCTCCTAAAATAACACTGTGCATACATGCAGTGAAATTTCACTGTGTGACTTGCCAGAAGTGCATACATGTATTGTTCTTCTACATCGCCTGGCATGCAGGCCTTACAATAGTAGTTATTATCTTAATAGTAGTTGTTCTAAAGCAGGTGGAGACTCAGCATTTATATATTATCTTTCTTTTGATAGCATTTTGATATTGTGTTTAATAAGCCAGTTTGCTGAGGTTCAAGTTGATTATTACATTATTATTGATAATTTTATGGACATTAGTACCTGCATTGTCTGACCTCTGTGTCACAACACAGCCTTTTATCCTGTCTTATCCTTCTAAATAAAGTAACCATCAGTAATGATAGGTATGGTTGTCTCAGTTCTTTAAAATCATGGCTGAATGTGGTTGTGCACATCTTTAATCTCAACTCCTGGAGGGTAGAGTCAGTATAATCTCAGTGAGTTTGAGGCCAGCCTGGTCTACATAGAGAAAACACACACACACACACACACACACACACACACACACACACACACTCACTCACTCCTGATTTATTGCTGTCTTCTACTGAACTTAGCTTTGATGATGTTCATGAATTTGAAGAGTGTCTGAGCTGTTCATATGTTTGCTTTGGAAAATATTCACTGTAAAGTATTTTGCTTCTTTTCCAGTTCTGTTACTTTTTTTTTACTTCAAGTTTAACTTTTCAACTCCTTTCTTAATCCACCAAACAACACAAGTTAGGAAGAAGTAGTAGAGTAGGGGTGGAAGGTGAGAACGGCTTGCTCTCAGAGCTTTACTGTTTTGTAGGCGTTTGAGACTGTAGCTCCTTTTTCTGTCTGATATTAGAGGCTATGGTTCTTTAATAAATTGAGCCATACCAGCATTCATGATTTAAGGTCTGTTGTAGGAAGTGACAGTTTCCTTGCCAGTAACATATGTGAACTAAATTAAATTGCATTGCAGGATCCAGCCGGTCCGCTCTGACCCAGTCAGCATGCCAGGGTCATCCCGTCCAGTCTCTGATAGAAGGGGAGTTTCTACAGTGATCGATGCTGCCTCAGGTAGGGTGCTTACAGAGCATTTCTTTGCTCTTAAAATTTATTTTCTTATACGCTTTAGAGGATGATGCTCATTTTCTTTCCTCTTTTGTCTTGTTGTTTGGAGTTTTCTATGTCTTTATACAGCAGTGTGCCTCAATTTGCTACTGAAAACTGCCGGGCACTGAAACATTCCTAGTGTTTGTGAGTGGGGGTTGGAGGGTGGAACTGGCCCTTGATTAAATGTAATGAACATAGTATCGAAGGCTACGGGGCTGATGACTGTTTGCCTTTGATCACTTGAAATGTCAAGCAGCAATCTCGACAGAGAGCATAAATACAATGTATGGATTCAATTGACTCAACCTGTGGAGTATCAGTGTGCCTGATGTGTGGCAGCAGAGACAGTCCAAATGCTGTCTTAGCTAGTTTCACTGTGGAAACCGTGAAGCTTAGAAATTCATCAGCTTAACCCTGCTGTGTCTCCTGCAGTTACTCATTTCCTAGCGTTGCAATCAGCCTGTGCATGTGTCACATTGACTTCTGGAACAGGAACCATTGCTGATTTTTTTGGTGATGGTTTTATCCTTTGTATCATAGAGATGTTCTCAGCGTAGCCTGGTGAGTCCCTGAGTTGTTTGTGGTAGTGAGCTTCCTCATGTCTAAGCTCAGTGAAGAAAGAGAGAACATTGCGGAGGTGGGGAACGTCTGAAGATCTCACAGGAGGGTTGTGTCCCAAGTCTCCTACAAGTGGGTTCATCAGTAATTCCACAGTAGTCAAAAGAGTTGAGTTAGAGCAAATTTTAATTTTTTGGTGGCTTCACAATCACCACAAATGGCTGATTTGATTGAGGCTTAAACTGAAAGAGGGAGGAAACCTTTACAGAACTGCTGCTTGCTCTAGCTCAACATGCATAGACTTTGTCTGTTGTCTTATTTTTATGAGTTATTTGTTCATTTTGGTTCACTGATTGTACTTCAGATTTTATCAAGCTCTCTGTATCCTGATTTATACCTTAACTTCAATGTAGGGTTTTGATTAGAAAGCTCATTCTTGGTTTTCTGCTCAAAGTTGAAAAATATGCCTGTTGCATGCAACAGGCAGGGAGGTGGGTGAGCGCTATACTGGCATTTCTGCATCAGACCATCAAACAACTTTGAGAGCAGTGGAACAGTCATTTCGGTAGTCTTGATCTGTCAGTGCTGACAGAGTGTGCTGGTTAAGATGAGGCCTTATTAAGCCTTTATTATATTCTTAAACTCTACAATATTATTAATTTTGCTCTCAAACTATTAGGTACTAGTAATGTGTGTTGATAAAATCATTACCTTGTGTTAGGCATATTTGATATGGTAACCTGAAGTAATAATACATATTATATAGATCATAAAAATAATTTTTTGCTCTAGGTTGTTTTATGAATACAGAAAAAGTTCAGTGAACCATTTAATCCATTGTATTAGATATTGTTGTTTGTTTGTTTAGCATAAACAAAATTTAAGTTGGTTTTTGAGTAGCATTGAGTAGTAGGTTTTCACACTTGATCACTTCCATCACTGTCAAAGCCTGAGAGTTTGTGGGTTGTTGTTCTGTGGCCTTGAACCTCTGAAATTGCCAACCTTCTTGGTGGAGAAAGGATTTTGGGGTGGCTAAGCCCTGTTGTTCTAGGCCCACTTTCCCCCTTGAAATCTGTTTTCTTCATGAAGCAGCCAGAACAGTAAACATGTATGCACAACATGTATGCAGCTCTCTCCAGCTCTGAGCAAAGAGACCTTGTGCCAGATCAGACTGCCGTGGGTAGTTCTCCTGGCCTACCTCACGTGGTTCGGCCCTTTTGATGAAGAGTCTGTGTTGTCCATCACTTGGATTGAGTGTATAATATTCTGTTATCCGGCCTCCATCTTCTGGAATCAGACCACTGCTATTAATGGAAATCCTGTTCTGCCATGTTTAGTACACTGAGACTAAATGATTGTAGTTCTTTGTAGAAAGATATTGATGGGTAAATTCTAATAGAGTCTATTTTTTAAGGCAATAAATTTGCTGAAATTGTCCCTGAACCAGGAAGTGCTGATTTCATTGTAGCCCACACATTTGAGTTGTGTCTTTGGAGTTTGATGAACTGTAGCTTACAGAAGATCCCCATCGTGGGAGCTCCTTCTTCAGGCTTCATTGCTCTGTACTTCTTTTTCCATTTTATAGTGCTTCGTGTGATGTCTTTACAGTTTTCCAATGGCGTGTGTTTTAGCTGGCCTTCAGTTTCTGGGATAGAACCTTCTCTATCTAACTTTGTGGTGGTGATCCTTTTTTTATATAATAACCTAGTGAAGATAGAGAAATAAACTTTAATATGTTATATATCTATATCTATATCTATAACCTTCTGACAGATAATAAATTTCAAAGTGAAAATATCTTATTTAAACCTTGTAATTGGGAGCTGGAAAGATGTCCCTTCTCTTAGGAGCCCTTGCTGCTCTTCCTGAGGACAGGTTTGCATCACCCACATAGCATTTCACAGCCACCTGTCAATCCACAGGATCTAGTGTTCTCTTCAGGCCTCTGTGAACACTGCACACACTTGATGCAGGGACATACATGCAGCCAAAATCTCATACACACAAAATAAAATAATAAAGGAAGAAGTTTTTAAAACCTTGTATGTGGACTTTTTACTTTAGCTGTCTGTGTGTGATTGTGGCACTGCAAAAAGGACAGTGTGTTGAAACCAAAAGAGATAATCCGGGTAGTATTCCAATTTGCTTAAGAGTTTTCTTCACAATTTACCATGTACTAATTGCCATTTTATTTCTTCATGTAGAAATACATGTAGAAAACAACACATGCTTGCACGCACACACACACACTAAAAGCCTGTTAACTTCAGTGGTTTACGCACAGGGAAAATCTTCGAACATGTGCATGTTAGTTTCTCATTGAGTCCACAGGTGATTGATAAGCAGACATTATTTTGATTGTGAGATGTTTCCCTCTTAAGATAAAAAGAGCACCATTCTGGAACAAAGTCTTTGGGGTTTTACCCTAAGGTGTGAGCTCCCAGAACAAATAGATCTGCAGCTGATTGCTCATAGTCACATGCCCAAATAATTGAAGAAGCTCTGCTTTTGAATCATAAATATTTTTTAACAAAGCCTTAGGTTAATTTCTTCACATTTTCTCTATAAATTCATTTTTCTTTAAATACTTAAGAATTTTTCTCATTGTTTATACCTATTTTAACTATTTTAATTGGTGTCTCATTTGAACTTAGTTCCCTCCTCCCACACTCAGTCTTTCCATGCCGAGCCAACCGTCCTGCCTCAGCCCTCCCAAGTCAGGGAGCACAGACACATGCTTGTTTGTTCCTCAGTTTGTCCATCCTACTTTAAAGACAGTGTGGTGTTATCTTGTCTTGATTTGCATAGTTAAATTGAAGCTCCTCTGGAGATCCAGGTCATCCTGAGTGTGTCCTGGTTTGCACAGAGATTGATGCTTACCAACAAAGAATTCCAAAGACTGAGATTAAAGAACAGCCATTCCGGCTCTACATGCAGAGGAGACGGAGCTTGTAAGTTGATGCACAGTTGCCATTTGGATCCTAGTTTGACCGAAAACAATCTAAGGTGCGAATGAGAAGGTCTGCCAGTGCAGCCTTGTGAAACAGTGCTCACAGAGCTACACTGACGGGGAGAAGCTGCTGCATTTATATTCATGGTCTTTAAATTCTCCCAAAATCTTCAGTTAGTCATCTTTTCTACCTATCTTGTTCTCTGAGTTCTCAAGTGGAAAATGAGAATTCCTACACAGAATTTGGATTCTCTTTACTTCTAAGAGATGTATTCAAGTCATTTCCAAAGGTGATTCCCAAATTTAAAATACATAATGTTCTTTAGCAATACAAAGGTAGTTCTTTGAGTAAATGATAAGGCTTGCAAGTCACATTGCATGTGATTATAAAGTGACTAAAACTCTAGGCTTGTCTCTGGATCTTCTAAGGTTGTGTTGAAACAATAAGAGGGTTAAGGAGAAGGGTGAAATTAGAAGATGGCTCAGCGCTTATCTGTGAACAGCCCTTCCAAGGAGGAAAATATCAAACTCAGTTAAGACTAGTGTTTTAAATTAGGGATGGTCAAGTGTGGGCAACATATCTACTCTCATTCTTTGAAACCTACCATCTGTATAAAATTTAAAAGTAAGTTTTAGAGAATAGGTCAAAACAAAGCAAAATATAAATTTGAGCCTAAGAAAAGCACGAGGTTGGAATGAACATGTAGGTGGAGGCCTGAGGCAGTGTGACACACCAACATTGAGACTGTTGATCTTAGTGATATGAGTGTTAAATTGTTAGTGCAATGCTGTTTTAAATGGACTCCGAGACAACCCACTGGAACCTGGGCTCCTGAGACTCTGCTGCGTGTGCTTGAGGATGGCCAGACGAGGCTGAAGTAATCAAAATGAAACCGGTTGTTCTGAGAAAAGACTAGTTCTGGAAGCTTGTGGTGCCAAGAACAAGGACAGCTGTGACTCCTTTTACAGCTCTACCTATAAATAAGTGATTTCAGAATTAAAGCACTTCCTAGGTGTGTGTCTCCCACAGCTACCTGTGAGGGTGAAGCAGGAAGATTGCTAGAACCCATGAGTTTGAGATCAGCCTGGACAACATAACTTGAAGAAAATGGATGGAGTTTGAAAAGGAACTGAAGTGATATTTTGTGAGTCAAAGGCATAAAGTATATTACCAGAGATACTTTACTGATCCAGACATGGTGGCATATGTCCATGACCATATGTCCATGTGAATGCACCTACTGTCTTTTTCTTTTCCCAGGTTTGGATGATGGCTTTCAGTTTTGATAAAACTGGACACTGGAAAGAGGAGCTGATTTTTCAAGTGTCTCTGTCAGCATGAGACCCTTGTCTCACAGTAGGTTTGTAGGATCTTTGCCAATCTACAGAAGGAAACACTATCAGAAGCAGTTCATAAGCATCAAGATGCTCACCATTGTGCTAAGTGTCTTCATGTGTCTCATCTCATTTAATCTGCCTTAATTAGGATCACAGGTCCATTTCCCAAATATCCCAAGAATAAATCCTAAGACACCTTTCTCCTGATACTTGGAATTACTTAAAAGTGCATTATAATGACACCTCAGATAAGTCCAAATCTCTTTCTGCCCTACCTGATCAAATATTCATTTCAAAACCGTGTGTGCTGAAATGAGCCATGTGGGAGTCAAGAGAATCAGCTATTCAGGTGGTGAAAATGTGTGAACGCAGCTGGCAGATGACATTCCAGAACAATGAATTCCCATCTTGTCCTTGTTGCTTCAGGCAACAACTGACAGGCCTGACTTGTCATTGGCTTTCTAGTTCTGGCACTTATAGGAATGAAATTCTTAGTGTCACAGATACTTAAAGCCATCCCTGTTAGGATGGATACAAAATATCCTGGAGGGTCCTTCCTCCATGGAGATGTAATCAATATGGTCTGGAGGTCTTGGAGTTCTTGACCTGAACCTATCATTGTTTGGGCATTCTGTGACAATTCAGAGTACTGGGGCTCAGTTATGCATGGAGACCAAAAACAAAGAAACAAAAAAAAAAACACACACAAAAACCAAAAAACTAGCCTTTGTCTATGTTTTTCTTCATTGCAATTAAGAGGCTTTGAGTGGCAGTGTAAGATTAGATGAGATTAGAACATTGTACCTTTGGGACATTGGGTGCAGAAGGAAGTTTATGCTTACCTATCAGCTCTGAAACCGTTTTGACACATGCACAAGTTATGACTTTAATGAGTAGCTTGTAGTTGTGAAGTTTTCAAATTTCACTGATCCAAATATCTAGATTTGAATAGAGGCTTTAATAATACTTTTGATTTGACATTCTCTGTACCATCAAGTGCCACACTGAAAAAGTGAGTTGGGAAATCAGACTCTGTGGTGTGATCCAAGGGCAGCCACAAGGATAAGGATGGGGTTCCTTGTTCTGTGGACCAGTGCTGTGGATTAGTGAGGATTACCAGTGATCACAGGATCACTGGGCCTCATGAAATAGTGAAGCACAGGGAGCAAAAAAGGGTGGAGAGGGAGATGCAGGTGTGGACTCTGTTCTGTCTTTACTTACCTTATGATTCAACCTTGGGCAAAGGGTAAGCAATGCCTTGTAACCTCTCTGGGCTACCAAGATAGTTCAGTGGATAAAGGCCCGAGTTTGATCCCCAGAACTCACATGTAAAAAGAGGCAGTCGTTCACCATTTCCACACCCCGCAATACATGCATAATGCGTGTATTTTTTTTAAACAAGAAAATCTATGAGAATAAGAATTTCTTCATACGTTTTACATGCCACTGAGCAAAGATGGTTTGAGCCAAGTCATTGATTCCCGGTTACCATCAAGTGATTAGAAGTTTGTAATGTGGAGTCTCCAGCTCCATTACACCACTAAGCTTGGAAAACTCTCGTGGCCTATATTCCTTTATTAATTAGGTTTGCCATTGTACTATGGTCATTTTTCCTTTGTGAACAACAAATTGCAGAATGTTTCAAGTTATATTTTTATATAGTTCTTTTAAAGCTGCATGTGCTGGGACTGGACAGGTAGCTTGGCTATTAAAAGCTCTTGCTGTTCCTTTAGAGGCCTGGCTTCAGTTCACAGCACCATATAGTGGCTCACAGTTTTAGGGAATCTGACACCCTGTTTTGACTCCAAGGACATGAGGAACATATATGGTACACATATACACATGTAGGAAAAACACTTATAAATAAATAAAATTTTAAAATTAGGGAAAAATTCCACTTATTTCCACAGACCATTTCCTATTGCAAGCAACAATAAAAATGAAGGTTTTAGAGCACTGCACTCAGTGGAGCCTTAGCATCCGGGTACCCCATTGACTCTAACACACTTCTGCTTTCTAGGATCTGTGGTCAGGGCTGGGAACATCCAATAACGTAAGAGATGTGTCTTTTCTGGTCATGTTAACTTGACTTTCAGCTTTCCTTGAGGGATTCCAAAAACTATCATTTCAACATCATGGCACAGAATGTTGACATTGAAATCTGATTCCAAGTTCCATTTATCTCAAACTTTTTTTTAAAGAACTTTCCAGAATTAGTAATAGAATTACAAAATTATATTTATCGGTGTATGCTTTTGTTTTAGGCAACACCAGGAGAGAGTGTGGTTGGGTTTTGTAATGTGTGGAATCTTGTTTGTTAACCTGGGCTAATCTGGAAAGTGCCTGTTACCCTGTAATGCTCATGGTTAAGACTTGTCCAAGAAAATCACGATGGTGTCCCCTTGGCTCCTCAAGCTCAGACGGACAACATGGGGACACTGCCTCAAAGATAAATTTACATGCATGCAGATAGATATGGAAACAACCCTGGAAGTTACGCCTGACATTTCAGCAGAGCTCCCCAGATAGTCTTCTCTAGATCATACTATTTCAAATGAAGAATGCATGCATGCCAGAGACTGGGTTTACCCATGGTTTTCTCACCATGCAGAAGTCTCATAAAACCCCTTTACACACCCCTCCAACACCCCTGTGTCTGATTTTATTACATGAGAAGGGCCTGGTCCTGAGTGAGAGGACCTCAGCCAGCGGTGGTGAGCTCTGTTCTCAGCCTGACTTGTTACTCTGCTGCCTTGGTTGCTGCTTCCTCTCTTCATAAATAGTACTCTTGCATTCATCAAATATTAAAGTGACTGACTAGGTCATCACCTTCTTTATGTTCTGTTAACCCCTAAATAGTTCCCACATAACCATAAAGATTAATTAATTCAACATTTCAGGATAGACCATTGGAACCAAATTTTTACATTTGATGCAAATAGTAGTTACCTCTAGAAGGGGAACTGAGAGACCACTGTGCAGCAGTGAGATGTGGAAATCTTCCTTCTCTTGAAGTCTTTTAGACTACATACATGTAGTATTTGGGTAAAACAAAATTTAAAAGTTTTTTAAATGCTTATAGATTTTTTTTATTATGTTTTACAAAAAAAAGCAGCCTAGGTCAAGATACATGAAAGGACTGTTGCCTGCTATTCTGTATAACTAATAATTCGGATTGGTTATTCACCAGTGTGCTTCTTGGACTTCCTTGCATCCTCTAGGATCTTGGCTAATGTGTTGATCAAGACAGTCAGTTTTTTACTCCTGAAATAATCAGCGCGTGTATGTGTGTGTGTGTGTGCGCGCGCGTGTGTGTGCACGCGCGTGCATATGTATGTTTAACACATACACATGCACACACACATACTTTTAAATATTCTTTTATTTTTATTACATGTGTACGGATATTTTCCTTTAGTGTATGTCTGTGCACATCATGAATGTCTGATGCCTGAAGATGCCCAAAGAATCCATAGAGGACAGTGGGTCCCCTGGAACTGTAGTAACAGAGGGTTGTAACCTACCATGTACATGCTGGAAAGAAAGAAAGCCTGGGTCCTCTGGAAAAGCATCCAGTGCTCTTAACTGCTACTCCAGCTCCACACACCATTTTTGTTACCCAGTTTCTCATGGCCTTAGCCACCCAGTATGCTTATACTCAATACTATATATAGTGTGTGTATCCTAGAAGGAAAAAAGTCAGATCAGTTCCACCTCAGACAACCATTGACAAACCTAACGTTCTGATGATGACAGCCTCCTGTATTAATGGCTCACTTGGGTTCACATACAGGTCACAGGGAGACCTTTAAGTTAGGAACAGTTCCTAGTTCCAGTTAGCACTGTTATACATAAGGGCTCTTCACTCAGACAAGATTTCCCATTGAAGTAGTGCTCTCAAGGTCACATGTCTTCTCTTTCACCCAGTGAGAGAATGCAAACTAAAGAAATAGCGGTGTCTGAAGCTCACAGTTCATTCTCTCTAGCAAGGGCCGAGGGCAAAGTAGGCAGTGATGCTGCTTCCCTGAGAAATATTAATTGCTTTTTCAAAATATGTGTTAAAGCTTTCAAAAAAGCCAAATGCACAGTGATTCTAAATGGAGCTGACACCTTGATCCTCAGTTGTGGAATAACATATGAGCGGGAAGTCCCAGTGGACTGCCAGGCCCTACAATATTTATCACTGTAAAGATCTCAGAGCTCTTAGCCACTTGGATCCCATCCTCTGGACCTGTGTTTTCACATGTTAAAATGATGGTTGCTTTTTGTCTTGTTGTAGTGTCTATTCAGACCTGTTCTACCTCGTCCTCAGAATATGTGATAATACTTAGCTTTTCATTAAGTTTAAGAAAGAAACCAGGGAAGAAAGTATACCTGGGTTGTGTGTATGAGTTTAAGCTCAGCATTGGGAACAGAGGTAGACATTTCTCTCTGAATTCAAGGCCAGCCTGGTCTATGGGCTGCAGAGCAATACCCTCTCAAAAGAAACTGAAAATAGACCAAAGACATAAATACATTCATTTTTCATTTCCTGATCATTGAAGTTTGGCAACTCCTAGCCAGTTTTAATTTCTCCACTTTTTTATATTTGCAAAAGGCTAACTACTTGGTTGATGTGTTCAAAATATTAATAAGCCTTAGGGCTCTGTGGTAATGTCTTCATAGGCCATTGTTACTGCTGGTGCAAATCCCACTGTAGTTTGCTTTAACAAATATAGTTTCAAGAATAATTGTCCTAAAGAATCTCTGAGGCCTCAGATGTAGCTGAGTTTGAAGAGTACTTCCCTAGAGTGCAGAAAGCCATGGGCTTGATTCCCAGAACCAAAGAAACTGCATGGTCCAAGTAAAAAGGTTCAGAAGTTTAAGGTCATTCTTGTCTTCATAGTGAGTTCCAAGCCAGCCCAGGATACAGGAGTCGCTATCTAAAAAAAAAAAAAAAAAAAAGCATGAAAGCACACACCTTTAATCCCATCACTTAGGAGGCAGAGGCAGGTGGAGTTTGAGGCCAGCCTGGTCTACAGAGGGAGTTCCAGGACATTCAGGGTTACTTAGGGAAACACTGCCTTAACAAACAAACCAGCAAAAGAACGTATTGATATATGCAAATTAGTAGATGTCCTTTTAAAAATGAAAACACTGGTTGTTTTTTTAAAGCTTTTAAGTTTTTATTATCTCTTCATATTAATGAAAAATGATTTGGGCTGGCTTATTACATAAAATATTAGTGTCTTGCTTATAAGTCTTAGTTCTGTGTTATATACTAAATTATACATGATAATTATGCAAATAGCACATAATAGCAAATACTATCAGGATTTACCCAGCATCTCTTCACGTTCTTTCCCTCCTTCCGTGTAAAATCCCCTGAGATAATGGCATTGTTGTTAGCTGTGATTCAGGAGCATTAACTTCATCATACCACCTCCTTTGAAAGGAGAATTCAAAGAAATTATAATTTATTTCCCCTGAGTGTCTTTACACAGGTTTTCACAAAAAATACTGTTGATGAATGCACTTTTAGAATGGACAGATCTGTAGTGTAAATATGTGATTTCTGTAATTAGGTGTAGGTTTGATTCTGTTCCCATACCTGATGAAGTTCAGGATTTTAGTTCTTAATACAAAACAATGGCAGTTGACAACTGCCATGACTTCAGTCTCAAAAGCTCTGACCTCCTCTTGTGGCCTCCGGGCCACCAGACAGGCTCTTGGAAAATAAGTTCATGCACTAACATACACACATATATAAAATAAATATTTTTTTAAGAATACTATCTGTCTCTTGTGTTGTGATGATTATTAGAATATGACATTTAAAAGCTTTGGCTCACAGTTCAGACACCTAAAGGGCTCATTAAAGGTTGATCCCACAATGATGAGCTTCCACTTCTTGTGCGTTATATGTGTATAATACAGTCTATTCTGTTGTCCCAGCTAATCCTTGAGAAAACAGAGATGTGGCCACTCTATTTAGGATGGTCCCTGGGCAGTTCTGTCCTAGAGCCAGAGTTAATCCCTATGTCATTTGAAGATGTCTTCAAATGAGAAGAAACTGGATTCAAGTCATACCTGTTTTAAAACATAAATACAGTTTTCTCATCCTACAACAAGCAAATCTAGGGTGCCACTAAGATAACGGTAGCAGTGTCCCCTCTGCTGATGCACTGCTTGAGTTTCTGTGTCTTTGTCCCAACCTTGTTTATCTTCTCTCCGTCCCCAGTGCCTGTCTTTGTATTTTGATATTTTTGTTTTGTGTCCGTAAGGAGAAGTCTCTTGAGGATGCTGGATGTTTAGTATCTGTCCCTAAATGGACAGATTTTCCCTGGGCTGTAAGTAAAACTCTGTTCCTGGCATGTTCTTGGCATATGGTTTTTGCCTGGGCGGGGTTGTTGAGTGGGATCCCAGTGGTGCCAAGGCGTCAGTGCCCTTTGTTCTTGCTGGTGAGAGTATGGCATTAGTGGTTTCAGCTCTTGTTGACCCTGCTCTAAGCCAAAGCTTTATGGCCTTTAAAACACAGTGTGGAGTTTTCTTGTGATACATTGGAATGAAAGGAAAAAAAAAACTTGTCTAAATTTACAACTGGTTTCATTTACCAAAATGACTATTTCACTTGGAAAGTTTTGTCTTTTCTGAAGAAACTTCAGGAGTTGGGTGGGCTTGGTGTCCTCTTTCACCCTCCACCTCCCAACCCACACATCCGTGTTAGCAGATGCTAAGAACTTTATTCCAGGCTTGGGAGAGGCAAAACTTTGAGAAGGAATAGTCAAGCCATGTATTTTTGCTTTTGTTTAAAGAAACATTTTAAAAATGCAATCTCTAGAATGTTTCTTCACTTTATATAACTGAATAAAGGAAAATATTCCAATTGAGATGAAAGTGAGAAAGAAGATCACCATAGGATTGCTATGTCCTGATGGCAGCAGCCAGGGCAGCTTCAGGAAACCTGGATGCTACTGTGATCTGTGTCCTTCATATTTGCACTTAATCTCATATTTGAGTTTTTAGAGTAACTTAAAGTCTTGATAACTTAGGATTCATGTTAGTGCCATGACCTTCAAATTAGATGTTGTTGAAGAATCTTTAAAGTGCTCCAAATTATTACTCTTCTAAGACATCTTAGGCTCTAGAGAAATTAAATGTTTCTTTTGTGCATAAAAAAAGAAAAGAAAAAAAAAACCCTACTTTAGACTTAGAGCTTAGGTTTAAGGAGATGGTTTGGCAGTACAGAACACTTATTGTTCTTCAGTAAGTCCCAGGTTTGATTCCCAGCACTTCTGTTGGGTGGCTTGCAATCACCTGTAACTTCAGCTCCAAGGGGTCCAGCTTCCTCTTCTGGTCTCCTTGGGCACTGCATTCACACACATACACCCATACCTATGTACACATAAATACAAATAATAATAAGTAAGTTAAGTCCTCTTGACCCAAGCTTCTGAGGAGACCCCTGTAACATTTTTGAGTAGCATAAGTCCTGTTTGTATCATAAGGAGTAGCTGAGAATTTGAAGCTTTGTAAAGCTTTGCTTCCACTCTTGGCTCAGCTATGGCTCTTAATGGGGCCGTTCTTCCCTCCATCTCTTTCTTCCCTCCTTTCTTATGAGAATAAAACAATGAGTTGGGTAGTATTTAGTAATATTTACTGAAAACTGCCCTGATATAGGGTACAGCTTTTTGGAAAACTGCCTTGCTCTGGCGTGCTTTTCCAACCAGGTGTTTAACCCAAATCTGAACTTGGCATCCTTTAGGCCTGCAGTTCTTTTAAACCAAATGATCACAGTTGAACCTGGGTGGAGCCTAGTTTCATGTGTGAGGTTTTCAATAAAACCAAAGTGGGTAGAAAACCAAAGCCAGGAAAAGCGGTGACTGTGCTGACACCAGAGGAAAAACCTACAGGCCTCTTACACCTCGTGGGTTCAGAGTTGGGGCAAAATGCATCAGAGGAGGTACTTTGGTTGTCCTGGACTTGTGGAGACAGAGGCAAGCTGGGCTAGAGTGGTGAGTTTATTTTTAACATATGCATGGGATTTTAGTTTTATTAGTGGAAGAGGGGTGTGTGTGTGTGTGTGTGTGTGGTGTGTGTGTGTTATAAAATTTGGAGTAGGAATGCAACTCAGTTGGTAGAGTATGTGTCTAGAATACAGAAATCCCTGAGTTTAGTGCCCAGCACTTTTTTTTGTTTGTTTGTTTTTCCAGACAGGGTTTCTCTGTGTAGCCCTGCCTGTCCTGGAACTCACTCTGTAGACCAGGCTGGCCTCAAACTCAGAAATCCGCCTGTCTCTGCCTCCCAAGTACTCGGATTAAAGCTGTGCGCCACCACTGCTTGGCTTAACATTCAGACATTCTTGTCTTCAGTTCATGGCAGTTTGAAGTAAAACTGCTCTGAATAGCCACCTAGAGGTTTTCATTTGCCTGATATTGATTTATAACTCTGTTTAATTTCACAAAACTGCCTAACCATTATAGTGGCTCTATTACCTTCTGTTCCCATGAGCAATACGGGAGTTCGAGATGTTGCATGAGGCTTACTGAAATGAGTTCTCTGGCAGAAGCTGTGTGCATTCCTCTTCCTTCCAGCCCTGTGTGCATTACCCATGACTGCAGCTTTGTTATTTAGTGCATGCAGATGCAATGTATTTATCTAGTGCTTATGTTGCATTTCTTTATATAGCTTTGTAGTTATGGGTATTGTAACATAAATACTTATTTTTTCACCATCTACTATTCATTATTCACCAATTTGGGTAATATTTTCACCTTTATGGCTCTTTCCTCCACTATTTCTAATGTAGTTATCTTTTAAATTACCTTATATAAACTTGGAATGGCATCAGAGAGTGATGTCACATGTAATTTAGAAATTGAAGCATAAGAGGAAAGCTTGTTTTTATTAACCTTGGCCTCGCTGTCTGCCCACCCCATCCCACCCCCGCCCCACTGGGCTCCTTCCTCTGGGTTCTTTGTGTCAGGAGAACTTCTGTAGTCATTCTTCTAGAGCACGTATTCTGGGAGTAAACTCACCTAATTTTTCTTTATCTGAGAAGCTCCTAATGTGCCATTAATTTCTGGAGGATGTTCCAGCTGGGTATGAGTTCACTGTCTTCAGTTCTTGCCTTTCAGCACTCAAAACATCTTGTCATATCAAAACATCACTCTGTATCCCATAAATATGTACAGGTATGTGTGAGAAAAAAATAAAGCATTGAAATATACATGTTGTGGCTTCCTTCTATCCTGCCCTTCCTGATAAGAGTCTGATAGCATTTGGAGTGTGCCCATCCGCATCTGTCTCCTCTCTGCCTTCCACTCTCTTTCCTTGTCCTTGGTCTTCAGAAGTTTAGCACTTGGGATGAGGCAGTGGCTCAGTGTTAAGCTCTTGCTTAACTTACACAGTGCCCTGGGCTCAATACTCAGTACAGCCACAAACTAAAGCTAGCAGCTGAAGGAATGGCTCAGGATGGGCCCCTGTTGCTCTTCCAGAGGGCCAGGGTTCAGTTCCCCAAATCTGATTGAGCCTCTCTGCAAACACCTGCACTGGCATACACACATCCACACATCTCTATGTGTAGTTCAAAAAAGAAACGAATCAGAATTCCATTGTCTCTTCTAATGGGCTTTTTCTTGAGTATCTGTTTGGCTTTTTCAATATGTAGATTGCCATCTACTGTGAAGTTGGGTAATTGCCCATCGTTGTTTTCCTCCTATCTTTTCACCCTACATCTTTCCTTAACTCCTGCCATGCATGTGGTGACTGATAACTAGGACTGTTTCATTTGATGTTTTGTTGTTTCCTTTGTTTTGTGTTTCAATTTGCCAATTCTTTCCTGTGTCCCTCCATTCTGCTGGCCTATGACACCTGCACTGAATGATTCTCCTGCCTCAACTTTCCTAGTAGTCACTAGTACAGGATTGTGTGCTGTCTTTTCATTCTAAAATTTGAAAATGTATTTATCTATTTCTCTTCCTCAGACTCTCAGGAGAAAGGAATTTTCTATACCCCTGCCTCAGCTTTCTGAGTCCTGGGATTATGCATGTGCTATCACACATGACTAGGTGAGCATTCGTTGATGGCAGCAAAACCATAGGTGAGGGTGAGCTCTAGAATGTCCATCCATTCTAGGGACTGCCTTCTTTAGCCTCTGGTGCCAGCTTTTGAGATAAACATTGTGGTTGGTCTCTTCTTACATGTCTTGTTTCTTAGTCTACATTAACCCTATAGTAGTTTAGCATGGGTTTGTAATTATCTCCTCGAGTGTTGACAGTCTGACAGTAACTTCAGTAATCTCTGCCCTTAAATGATGCTTTGCTGGGAGTCTCCAGACACAGCACTTCAGGCTGAGTGAGACCGACAGTGAAGTGAGGTGGAAGCCATTATCTCACCTCTGTGCGCACAGCCTGTGGCCTTTTCCGGTCCCATAATAAACAGTGTCAGCTCTGAGGAACTTTTCAACACCTATTGACAACAGTGTGTCCCTAATTCATTCTAAGCAATGCCTTTAAAAACAAGCTACAACCCTAGAAAAGAAAAAGGGGAGCTATACACCAATCTCATATGGATCTTCATGTAGAAACCTCAAATACAGTTCTAACCAAATTCAACATTGTAACAAAAGTCTTATCTACCATGATCAAATAGGACTTTTCATATTTCCTGTTACTATACTATATCACTTTTAGTTTGTGCAATAAGAAAAGTGTATTCTCAATGCTAAAAGGTCCTTTGATAAGATTAGCACTTCTTCCTGTAAGTTATCTAAGATAATTAGGAATAAAATCATGGATTCCTAATGAAGACTTGACACATTAAATCACAGATCAATATTGACTTCAATGGGAGATCTGTTTGAAATTCTTCTTTACAATTATAAGAAAGCTAACCATACAATAAGCATTATTATATAATTACTGTGGATGTTCCAGATAATGTATTAATATATAAAACATAGAGGATGCTAGAGAGATAGCTCTTGTGGAGGACCTGGTTTAGGGTCCCAGTACCCACATGACACCCACAAAGCACCCACATCCATCTGTAACCCTGATTCTGGGGCTCTGGTCTCTGTGGGCATCTGCATACACATGGTGCATAAGCTCACGCAGTCCCAAATTAAGTAAGTAATGCATTTTATAAAACCTAAAAGATATAGCTATATCTTTTATATATAACAAAACTCATCGTTTGTAGACAAAACATTTTTTTTTACCTTAAACATTCAAGACCATCAACTTTTAAAAACTTCTTAACTGGTCATATTATCACT
Source organism: Arvicanthis niloticus (assembly GCF_011762505.2). Classification (NCBI taxonomy): domain Eukaryota; kingdom Metazoa; phylum Chordata; class Mammalia; order Rodentia; family Muridae; genus Arvicanthis; species Arvicanthis niloticus. The sequence goes on along the minus strand of NC_047663.1, from coordinate 36,480,667 downwards.
TTTTCCATATAAGTCTAGATACTCTAATGTTTATGATCTTATCATGAGAGTACCAGAAGACCATTATTCTTAGGAATGATCCTGAAAAAGAAACCAGAGACTATATAGTGAAACTATATATATCTTATAATTGGATGCTAGTTTGTTCTAGCACTAAAAAGTTGAAATAGGATCATGAATTCAAGGCCAGCCTGGGCTACACAGTGAGTTGGAATCTAACCAGCCCAGTAACTAATGCCTTAGTTAGAATTAATATTGCTGTGATGAAATATTGCCCAAAAGCAACTTGGGCAAGAAAGGGTTTATTTAGTGTTCGTTCCTATCCCAGATCACAGTTCACTGAGGGAAGCCTAGTCTGGAACTCAAACCAACCACACAGGAACTTGTATGTAGCAGCTGACAAAGAGGTCATGGAGGAGTGCTGCTTACTGCCTTGTTCCTCGTGGCTTGCTTAGCCTGCCTTCTTCTTCTTCCAGAACCCAGGACCACCAGCCCAGGAGTGGCCCCTAATGGACAGGGCCCTCCCCAATCACTCAATCACTCACTGAATTAGAAAATGTCCTCCAGGCCTGCTCTCACCCTCTTTTGGAGGTTCCTCCTCTCAGATGATTTTTGTGTCATGTTGCTGTAAAAACTAGTGAGCACAATATAAAAATAGAAATAAATACTACATCTCTTCAAAGTAATATATATGTATATAGTACATTCTGAATATACAGGCTACATTTTTTAATGCAGGTATTTCTTAATTTAGAACTTTAATGCATTCTCTATGAAAATACCATATTTAGCCGGGCGGTGGTGGGGCACACCTTTAATCTCAGCACTTGGGAGGCAGAGGAGAGGCAGGTGGATTTTTAAGTTGGAGGCCAGCCTGGGCTACAGAGTGAGTTCCAGGACAGCCAGGGCTACACAGAAAAACCCTGTCTGGAAAAAAAAAGAAAGAAAAGAAAATACCATATTTAGATTTCTGATAATCCTCAGTGCATCTAAATATAAATAAGTATAAATAGCCAGCAATTGATAGCATGACAGTGAAGAAGACATTTATTTTCCAACATTTTATGTCAAATCATTTCATTTACAAATATAAACAAACAAATATAAACAGGACAACAACAATCAAAACCAGTGTACAATACAGTCTGTGAACTCTCAAGATTCAAGGCTATAGCTTTGTATGATAGCTCCTCAGAATAGAACTTAAATTTATGAATGAATGAATGATGAGGTATATTTTCAATGTCATGTTAATAACATCATGAATATAATCAACAGCCCTTGGTGTCCTGAGTGTCTGAGTGTACACACACACACACACACACACACACACCGCATCCTGCATTAATGTGAGCTGGGTGGCACTGTGCACCTATACTCACAGCACTGCCTGTACTTTGAAGGCAAAAACAGAAGGATCACAGGTTCCCAACTGGTTTGAACTGTTTAACAAGACATCAAATTTTAAAAGCAAAGTAAAACTCCTCCCTACCAATATATTTTTGTTTTACCTTTATATTTTTCAAGCTATTTTTACATAATATACACTTAATACTTTTTTATTTGGATACTCATAGCTATTTTTTTTTTTAAAATATGTTTATTTATTTGTATGTGTTGATGGAGGGAAGACTTTTGCACATGAGTGCAGTGCCATCAGAGACCAGAAGAGGGCATCAGGTCCTCTGGAGCTAGACTTACTGTAAGGCAGTTGTGAGCTGCCTGTTTATAAGGGTGCTTGAAAAACACGCTTAACCACCAAGCCTTTTCTGCAACTCCTATTTTTAGCACTTCTAGGTGTCCCTTTTTCTTTTTCTTTTTTTTTTCTCCACATTTAATACAGTCATGATTTTAAATAGCTAAAAATCATGTATGTGACTCATTCTAAGCAGACAAATTTTGTTGCTTTTGAAATGGCTTGGTGAGTAAGGGAAAAGTTAGCAGAGTGTGATGTGGCTTGAGAATTACAAGCACAGGAGCCTCCTCTTGGCTTTGAGCCAGGTAACAAAGTCTTCTATTGATTCCTGTGTCCAGACTAGCTTAAAGGAAAGTGTAGTGGACTTGGAAGCATCCTATGGCTGTTGGCTCAAATAGCCTTATGAGGAGCATCCTCAGATGTGAAGCCATGAGGGAGTTCTCTGAGTACATGCATTTTCACACATCCGCACCCAGCCAGGCCCCAGAGTGAGCATCAGGAATGCAGTGCAGACCAGGATGAGTGCCGCAGAATCTTGGCAGGTTAGGACAAACATTATCTTGCTCCCATATGGTTTTTTAGGGTCTTAAAAGGGAAACCTTACCCATTTCCTTAAACTGACATGCTGAATTTCCCCACATACTCCAAAATCACTCTCAGTGAAAATAGATTTCAGAATACATATTTGACATTCATGTATAGCATCTGTCGTCAGTATTACAGTGCAGGCCATGGCTGGTGGGGATCACAAGCAGTTTGCATTTATGTTTAAATGGCTTATCTTTGAAAACCTGGCCTGACAGATGAAGACTGTGAAAGACTGCATATTCTGAGCCTGTCCTTTCTGCTTTTTCTCTTGTGCCCCTTCTGAAGTGCAGTGTGCACATCAGCTTCTCTGCTGATGATGTCCTCCAGGTGAACACACCTCTCAACATTTTTCTTGTCTCTGATATCCATCTTGCACATGCAGTATGAAAACTGCTAAGATGCCCTTGTGCAGCTGAAAGGCTCCTACTTTCATAAGTAATGATGACATGTATGTGGAGAGAGAGTCTGTTTTTTATCGCTTTTGAGCAAGCCCAGTCATTCTCACAGGGGACTCGACACACAGTAGGCACTCATTAAATGTTGACTGACCTTTCTCCTCTGTTGCCTCATTCTTCAGTTCCTTGTCCCTCCAGAGAACCGTGCATAACCTGTCCAGTAGTTTGGTTTCTTCCTTACATGTTTATTATTAGAAGCTAAATAAAGAAGCAACACCTATATCAGCAACTTAGGGGGCCCTGGGACAAGGGTAGCATTTTTTTTTTTTTTGGTGGATTGTCACAGACACACAGATGGACAGACCTGCTCTTAATTCGTTCTGTACCACACCCTGGCCCTCCTGATTCCAGGGAAGCATCTCTGGATGAAGCATGATGGTTGGTTTGCAGGCTTTAAGACTGGTTGTGGTGGTGTTTTCAGCGTATCAGATGTTGTTGTTAACTTGTATCTGCGCCTGTATCCACTCCCTTACACATCTGGACACTCAGTCTGGAGCCAGGTCAGGTATTTTTGACCTCATTTTTTTCACATTGTTTGTGTTTATTTATTTAGCACCAGTGGTTTCCTGTTGGATTATTTAGATAGCAAAATCATTTCTCAGGGCAATAAGATTTTGTTCCACAAGTTGAAACAAGGGATGGTCTTATTAATAATTTAATAAGTCAACAATGGTTGGTCTGGGGTTCTTTGTTCTGCCATGTTTAACTACTAAAGCCATGTAGCTTTCTTGGTGAGAATGTATCAGTCTAGCAAAGGAATGATAATTCAAAGCACATAGTTTGTTAATGTCATAGTGTTTAGAATGTTATTGTCAAGTACTTGATGCAGAGGTTTGTCTTTTATTTCGGTTCTTTATATTGTGCAGTTTGTTGATGTTGAGGTGTGGCTCTCACATGCCCTAGTTTATTGGGGGTGGAGGGTGGAAGTGGAACGGAATGGGAAATTACCTTGATTTTACTTGTTTTTTTGGGGGGTGGGGATCTAATGTTCTTTAGTGAAAACTTACATGAAGTTGTTCTTCGTTTTTAAAACAAGGGCAGGTTTTAATGCTCTAAACATCATAGTTCTAGTCCATTTTCTGTATGTTGCTCAGCATCACTGATCTGCCTGCCAAGTGATCCTCAGGTGTGGGGTTGCAGCAGGTAATTTCCTCAGCAGTCAAGTACAGATGCTTTTCTGTGTTAGAAGATGCTATCGGCTCACCTGGCCTCCAAGTGACAGAGAAATCCTTTGTTTATTCATTTAGTAGGCAGATTAACCCTAATGAAGATTGGCTTCCTGGAAACAGATACAGGTGATAATAGCAGATCCAGCAGAAAAGGAAGAGCAATTCCCTTTTCTTTCTTCACTTTTAAATAATGGCGGCTTTCATGGGCGGGTGCCTTAAAGGAGAAAGGAATGCAAAATATTTGAACCAAAAACACAGATTTGAAAAGTCCACCTTTAGGTTTTAGTTTGTATGTCTTCCTATGCAGAGAAGACTCTGATTTTGGAAAACAGTTGGAAAGCCTTTCTATTTTCATTACTTTTTATTCTGAAAACTATTTCATGGTGTTTGCCCAGGGTGGCCTCAAATGTTTTACATTTAAATGAAAATACTCAATCACTCTGTGGATTTAGGCAGAACTATCCTGTGGAGATGGCAAGTGCGTACATGTCCTTGTACTTAGATAGTTCTGTGAGTGAGACTGTAGTGTCCCCAGCCTCTTTGCATATGACCTTAAGCTGGACCATTGTGTGCGTTTCTTTTTGATGTGCATGCTGCCTCAGTTCCACTACTCTGTCTTCTCAGGAGCAGATCATTTATAGAGGTGCACCAGGAGTCATCAAACGTTCACTTAGGGCTTTGTTGTAGCTCTTGGCGACTTTTGCTGAAGTCATTTTTACAATACAGTTTCTTGGATATTTGATGTAATTTTCAGTAACATCTAATGAAATACCAGAGCTGCAAATGCAACTGTTTTCCTGGTGAATTACAGCATTTTTCCATGAATGGCTTGGGAGATCCATTATTCCCAAGGCAAAAATGTACAGGCACAGATGTAAAACTTGCTTTATGCCCAACCAAACTTTTCCAGGTCTCACAGCTATGATTTATTCTATGTTCTCTCCAAAGACTTCCAGAATGTCTTCTTTTACATAACTTTATCCATTGGAGGAAAAGTTAAAATTCTTGCCCTCCCCGTGCTAAATGCTGGGGATGAGCTTTTCAGTGCGCTTTCATGGCTGCCTGTAAAATCTCTAGAATTTCAAGGAAGAAGTAGAAAAACAGAGTTCACCTTTGCATGAATGTTTAAAATTTATGATTTCTCTAGTTAGGGGCTTGAGCTTCTGCTCGACTGGTGCTATGGAGAGTTGTGTATATGTGAGATGTGTGGAGTGGAGCAGTAATAAATTCTGAATGAATCTTTTGGTTTTTACTTAAGATTACTTTATCCTTAAAACTAATGTTTCTGTAACCTCTGACCAAGTACAGACGATCCAGCATACTTCCAAGGGTGAAATCTCCCCTTGCCTGTTGCAAGTAGCTTAACTCATTCCAGTTGTGCTGGTGACTGCCTTGCGTGCATCAGAACTGTATTCATAGACTCCAGACTATCACCAGGCCAAAACACTGTTCTTTAGTATTACTTACCTTCTGAGGGGGAGAAAAAGAAAGGAAAGTGATTGTGGCCCGTTATCTTTGTGCAAACCACACAGCCTTTTATTAAATGTCTTTTCCACCACCACCACCACCTTTTGTGTGTGTGTGTGTGTGAAAAACTGAAGGACAACAGTCATTATACGATTTTGTATTTTAAGTATTTTCATAATCCAACATAAATTGGCCCACCCAAGGATTATGTCTGTCTTGTAAGATGTGTTTATATAGTCATTGGGTGAAAGATTGCAGAAGTTGAACCACTGGTTTTGAAAGTTGAGCCAGACCAGGGAAAATCAGGATACAATTTGGCACTTACGGAGACGAAATGATTTCCTTTTTAGCTGTTGATTTCTACTGGGAAATGTATCCTTGGACTGAAAATTGCATCCGGAAAAATGTTTATGTAGCGTTTTTTCAAGTGACTGATTATTCTTCTAACCTTTAACATGAACTGTGTCTAATTTTGGTCTCTCTTAACTCTTTCAGGACTGGGGCTTTTCCTTTATGGGAGGCAATACAAATTCATGTTATCACTTTGGATACAGAAGCATGTTATTTACACGGCCCCAAGATTGTCAAATGTGTTAGGATTTGTTTCTGGGCTATTTTCCCAAGCAGTCAGTAAAATACCCTATATTATCTTCCCTTATCACAGGCTCGCAAGTTTTATATTATGGCAAATCTTCAGAGAATAGGTCAGTCCACTTGAACAGCCGTATGTCCTGCATCTCTCCCTATCTAACCATCACATATGAGGTAGAAACTCTTTGACATTTTCATGGGTGATATTTGACCTATGTTGTACTGACAAAGATCAGTACCAGCTAGATTTCCTCTTGTACACTTCGTGACCTCTCTGGCTAAGCTTTTGCTAAATATTGTCTATTTTGGGCTCTATCTCTATGCAAGGGTCTGGGTTGATGGAAGATTTAGTGTTCAGTTATCTCGGATGACTATGACAGGGTGGTCTTGGTGATTGTCTCTGTCCATTGCTCCTGATCCAGTAGGTGCTGTACAATGAATGGCAGCCAGCTACATTGTCTACTTGTAATTAATTCCTCATTCTCATCACGATACCATATCATATCCTTTTTTTGTTTTGTTTTTGTTTTTGTTTTTGTTTTTGTTTTTCGAGACAGTGTTTCTCTGTGTAGCCCTGGCTGTCCTGAAACTCAGGAACTCACTCTGAAGACCAGGCTGGTCTCTAACTCAGAAATCCACCTGCCTCTGCCTCCCAAGTGCTGGGATTAAAGGCGTGGGCCACCACTGCCCAGCCAACCATATCATATCCTGATGATGAGCAACACAGTGTATGCAAAGCCCTGTGGGATCCAGTGGAACTCAAGCTTCACAGGGATTCCAAGGCCCATTTGTCTGAATTTCCCAGAGATGGAAGTAAACAAGTTGCCATAGTGCAGAGTAGGCTAAACCCTAATCTGAAATCTACCAGTGTACTGTTCAAAACATTGGGGTATTGGAGTATTTAGGAGGCTTTGATTAGGAAATTTTCATTAATTAAGCCTGCATATATATTCTAGAATGCAAGCAACTCTGACCCTGAGCTTTTTAGATTGAGGACTGTTAAGGCTGGCATGTTCACCATGGTCTAAAAACCATGCTCAGAACCTGCTTAAATGTCCTTCCCTCCCTCCCTTACTGCCCTCCCGTCTTTCTCTTTTTGCTTTATTGTTGAAGAAAGGAGACAAAAACGAGAATTATATTGATAATTGCACATTCACACACTACCTCTGCTATCTGAAAATAAGCTAAGAAGCACACTCCTGAACTCTGTGTACAGGGGAAGTCCTTCTGTTAGGTACCCCTTTGAAAGGAGAACCTGCACCACATTTGTGTGGCATTAGGGAAAATACTCCTCAAAGAAGCACCATAATTCCCTCTGAGCTTGGAAAATGTGATTAAAGAATTCGAACGTTAATTACCCCAAGTTTGGCTTTTGTTTTAAAGAACTCATTCATCTTAGAGATTCACTGATAATCTAAGACTGACAGCTAAATCCGGGTTTGTTTTTTTTTTTTTTTTTTGGAATCCTTCCACCAGTAGATGTGTGAGCAAGGATAAGCACATAGAAGCAGTCCTACAGGAGGCCTGAGTGGATTTGGTTTTGAGTTCACTCAGGTTCTATGCATGGCTCAGAAGCAGGAGGTGGGATTAGTGGATGTGGAGAACCTCATTTAGGTCCAGGCTTGACTCCGTGATACAGAGAGTGAAGTGCCGAGTGTGTGAGGCACCAGGAGGCATTCAGGCAAATCACACTGCTTCTATTGCTGCATACAGCCATGCAGTTGTATTTCAGAGACAGAGAAGTGATGGACAGATCTTCAGTTCTTCTCTGTTCTAAGTCACTGGATGGCCATAGAAAGTCCCCAGCACTTGAAGAAAGGATGTAGAAAAAGAGCAAACCAGTGAGTCTGTAGAGTCTGCAGCAGAACCTCTCGGCTTCTTTGTGTTGCCTGTGCACCATCATGTCAAACATCTGGAAAGCAGCGTGTCTGCTGTCTCCTCCAGCATGATTGTGCATCTACATCATTGTGCTGGCTGGTACATTTCTTTTCTTCTTTTTTTCCCAGGGGCGAAAAGGGCAACTTTTGGTCTGTCACAAGGTCAAGTGATGATTAGTGATTCCATCTCCCCTAAACACATGGCTTGCCCAGGAAAGCTAAGTCAGTTTCCAAAAATTTGGTAACCATTAGAGTGCTTCCTAAGTCACTTCCGGATGTCAGGCCCAAGGTGGAGAGGGGACGGGGCTGGATTGAGCGCTTGCCAGTTCTCCACCGAAGGGATTTGGTTTGGCAGCTGATTGAGCCTAGGAAACACTCACGCAAGTGCAGAGCTAGACAGGAAACGCTTTTGAAAGTGCTGTTTTGATAGAGGATCATGAGATCAGGCGACTAGCTGTGAACTTTCCATGTTGCCTAGGCCTTGCAGCACTGTGCTGGGGACCTGAGGGGAGAGATAAAGAAAGGAAATCAAAGCAGTGAAAGGCCTAGGAAATTTTCTGGGGAGTGTTAAAAATTACAAATTTCTTTGAAGTAGAGGACCTTACTAGATGATTCATTTCTTGTTTGTTGTTCACTATTCTGAGGCCACCATTCACCTTTCCATTCTTAACATGGTTGTAAACCTAGAAAACAAGCAAGCCTCATCCTTTCCAGCCATGTTTTTATAGCTCTCAGAAGATCGCTCTTCCAAAGGAAACATCACAGTGAGCAAAGGTTGTACTTTTGGGAGATAGACGTTTTATAATGATCAATTCTGACAACTTGGCCTGGCTGCCATGTGTCTCCCAGTCTTGTCGGTGGGTGGGTATTTGTCAAGAATGAGAATATGTCTGAGTCAGGCTGCTTTATAGCAGCCAGATTGGATTTTCAACTTCTAGGGTTTTCGACATCTTTGAAGCCCTCTGGCAGTCTAGAGGGCTGTGCTGTTCACTGGGACCCTGTTGGAGAAGAGCTTCCTGCCCACGCTTTATTCACCAATGGACTTTTAAAAAAATTATTACTACTTTTTAAATGTCTTTTTTTGTCCATATTTTAGAAATAACTCTTTGATTCATCCCAGTCTCTCAGAGGTCTGCGGGAGCAGACTCCACTGTTGCTCATAGCTGACGTTTCAGCTGTGTAAGGCAGGGTTGCAGATAAAAATGAAGAAGAAAATCCCCATCTGCTGGCAGGGGGATGTGCAGCTCTGCTTAGACCAGCAGTGTCTCGTGCTTTGTTGGTTTCGTTCATAGACCTGATGCCATAGTGCATGGCCTCATCACCCACACTGACTGCTGCCCTCCTGCAGACAGCTGGCATTTCCCTCATGGAGGTATGTTGGTGCTGGCCCATGGTATCTGCAAGTTGTAGCCATACTTGGGAGACATCTGAAAGACCCCTTCACCTTTATCAAGTTTATGTGACCAGTCTTTAATTTACTGTGACACCCCTTGGGTAATGCTCATTCAAATGCTTATCAGTACTTAATCATCATCACACAAGTATTTGAATTCTGACTCCCAGTGCTCCTTAAAAAGCCAGCAAACAAAAATATCTTACCAGTTAATTATGAGAAACTATTTACTATAATTTCCTTGTCATTTTTAACTCTCTTGTATCCAAAAGAATAATCAATACAACCCATAGACCCCATTCATCAGAATAACCACACAACTGATTCTTAATTACTTGTTGCCTGTAGCACCATATCCAGATTGGTCCCTTGGCCGTTAGTCTCTGTAACCCTGCCGCTTTCCACAGTTCATCATGAATAACCAAAAAACCTTCTAGCCATAAGGTGGTGTTTTTCAAGTCACTTCTGCTGTTGAGGACCTTTGCTTACCTGCTATTTTAAAACCTGACATGTTTGGAGTAGAGTCTAGATGGTGCTTGCTTTACACCCTCCCCAGCACCCTAAGATCTTTGCAGAATTTTTCATCCCAGAATCACAACAGATATGAGTTTCAGTTCCCAAGAGGAAAACAGGGGCTGGTTGTTTGATATAGATTTGAAGGTGGCCTTGCTTTCATGATTTTGGGTCCTTGGCTGTTTGTTGTAGGGTTTTCAGTAAAATTGTAATAACACACATACTTGTGCCTCTAAACCACAGTTGGCTGACATGGAATAGATCCCCTGGGTGTAAAGGGCAAGGTCTGTGGGGTGCCCAGCCATGTAGGAAGTGTCACCTCCATGAAACCTTACAGACATGAAGGAGCAGGGTACAGTGTAGTTGGATCAGTGACTCTTAGCTCCTACACAGGTGTGGTGACATTTATTTAAACAGTAGGTCTTTGGCTGAAGGCTACCTGTGATGTCTTTGAATATCAACATGTGTACACTCTTTAACAGACAGATAGGTTAAGAGTGTTTCAAATTTCACTTAGGAAAGCTAACATTTATTTTGGAAGTCATGGCCTCAACTTTTAGCTTGCTTATTTGCATAATCACCATCTCTGGTGATTTTATAGCAGAATTTTTATTCTAGCACCCTATAAGGATTTACCACTATACTAATTTGTTTTCCTTCTAAAAATAAAGGAAGTTAGTTTTCAGTATTTATATAAATCTTTTTAGCACTGGAGCCCATTAAGACACCTAAAAAAAAAATGTTCAGAAATTGAAATTTTCTTGAATTTAGGGAAGTCTTAGCAACTCGATAGTATGCATAAGAAATAAATGAAGTATGTTTTAGAGATAAAGAAATGGAGCCTTAGAACCTGGCAGGTTAGGGCATGTCTGTGATCCCAGCGTGTGGGAGGCAAAGGTAGGAGGACTGTGATGGTGAGTTCCAGTCTGGGCTACACGGGGAGAAACCAGGTTAATAAATAACTCATATTCAACTTTGTGCCTGCTACTACTCCATAATTCGTATTTTTTCAGCTTTTAACCCATTCATAAGACCTGAGATTCTGTGTGGGACATAGAATTCTAGGTTCTAGAACAGCAGTTTTCAACCTGGGAATTATGTATCAGATACCTGCATATTGGATACTTTCATTATAATTCATAATAGTAGCAAAATTATAGTTATAAAGTAGCAAGAAAAATAATTTTATGGTAGGGGATTTGCCACAACATGAGGAACTGTATTAAGGGGTCACAGCATTAGGAAGGTTGAAGGTCACAGTATTAGGAAAGTTGAGAACCACTGTTCTAAATGATCTTCTGCAACCAGCCAGCTCAGATAACTTGAATAAAGAAATCATCAATGATCTTTAACCAATTATATTTAACTTGGTTTATTTCCAAGATACTTTTCAGTGGGGGAAAATACTATGTCTTTATAACTTTATGATATTGATTATACTTAAGTAAAGTAAATACTAGAAGGCTCTTAAGACATAATGGTTTCTTTCTTAGTGATGTCACTGAATACAGGTAAGAAGGAAATTTTGATGGTAATAGTCTAATTTATCCGAGGTTTCATTCTCTATGGGCTACCAAGTTTTGATTTAGGTATGAAATTATTGAGGCTACAAATTATAATCTATTAAACAAATTCATGATCATTTTGTAGTTGAAATGATATTCCAAACTCCTATAATTAAGTCTGTCCAATTTCTGTTTGCCTTGGTGTCCCGCTGCCGCCACCCCAGCTTTTTCCTGCACTGGGGCCTTTCCTTCTTGCAACCTCTGGGCCTTTTCAGCCTGTGGTGGGCACTTGTCTGTTTTTCTTTCCCTGAGAGTGCTGAGTAGTGACTTGCGGTGTGGACTCTGATTTATCACAGAGCAGAGCTGCCCCTCAGGGCCTGAGCAGCAACACTCATGAAGGAACCCTGATTAAAAAGAGTGGTAATGAAGACAAATGCTTCAGAGGGAGTTGAGAGAAAACCAGTCCTTGGCATTCCCCACAGCCCCTCTGAGCTTTTGAAAAGGAGGTAGTGGTAGCCAAAGGAAATATTTCTTCTTTGTTGTTTATTTCTCATGGTGATGGAGCCGGCTCTCCTTTCCTCCTGGGTGTTCTGATTCTCACTTGTTAACTACTTTTCATGCAGGGTTGCAATTAACCCCTGGCAGATGTCTTGCCTGCTCCCCTCCAAGCCACTCCATCCCCAAAGAAGTTTTAATACTTCGACCTATAACCGGTTTAAAATTCTTTAGACTTGACACTTCGCCTACTTTCTCAGATCATTAAATCACACTTCTCCTCATATTTTCTCTAGTGATTTTTTACTAAATATGATGTTAGATGCCCATAATCACCTTCCCTTCTTAGTATTTTTACAAGAAAGAATGCTGACAGAAGGAAAAAGAAAGAAACAAATTCTGGTCCACTGACAGTTTTCAGCCTGACTGGGTCAAAGCTTCACAGGTAACAGTATGCCAGTGACTAATGACACCGTCCCATAATTACTTGAGAGCACAAATGAGAACTTTTCAGATAAGTGCCATTTCTTGAACTTAGCCTTTGGGCATCTTATAAATCAGTAATTCCAAGTCTGTTGGTGGGTGGCCCCGTGCCTACTGCTCACCAAATGTACGCCAAACTCTGCTTTCTCTTGGAATGTTCTCTAACACTGGCATACATGGCAAGGTCAATGCTAATAGAGATTAATTGTGCTACATTTGCACAATGAATCTGAAGATTTCGTTGAATGGTCAAAATTTCACCTACAGCTCTACCTGGGGAAGAGTGGGTGTGCCTTGGAAGCCTGGCAGTATTCTAAGGAGAAAGATGAATGCACCTGTATTAGTGGAGATAGACAAAGGAAAAATCAATAGAAGACATGGTCCACCCCTCCCATCCACTGTGAAGAGACACTACCTTCCACAGACAGGAAAATGCCCAATCCTGGCCTAGGACCATGCATCCTAAAGCATTTGAGTTCCAAAGCAGGCGGTGGTTCTGATTGTCTTTCTTTCTTATAGAAAAAGTCTCCTGAGTTTGCAGAACTCTGTCAGATAGCCAATGCTCAGATAAACTATAAATCTGATCCAGTCTGATGAGCACAGGAAGAATCATCAGCGTGAAAGATGCTTTGCAGGTAGGCCTATGGTTAAAGTGAAAGAGGACACGCCTTGAGGGTCTGGAGACCTTTCAGGTTCAAGTGGATTCCTACCGGAGTCAGGCCTGTCTGTAGGATTAAAGTCTTCCCAAGTGTAAAGGCAGGGTCAGCTAGGTCTGAGTGTAGGGTAAATGATGTCAAGTGGGAGGTCTGGAGGAAAAGTCAAAACTGTGCTTGTCTATTACCCTGCAGATGAAGAGTTGCTACTGGACAAATAACCCAGTTTCTGGAATAACACCAGGAGCAGACTCAAGGGCAGCAGAATTCCATATAAATTTGAGCAAGTTTGCTTCATTCTCTTCTCTGGGGAAGAAAGAATTGGTCATTTTGTACTAAACTGAATTTCCCCTCAAGTACTTCCAATCTGAGATCTTAGTTTACTACTGTTTATTTTTCCTGGCTTCAGACTGGCATAGTAAGATTTCAGGGATGTCTGAATCTGTCTTTGAGAATCAGAAAACCCATAAGAAACCCAGCTAGAAAAGAAGGAAGAGGAAATAGTTTGTTTTTCAGCCTCTTCAGCAATTGGATTGGAAGGATGCCTTCTGTAATCTCCCTTTCCCTGAAGATGGATTGGAACCTTCAAAAATGATTATCCTTTATCCCTTAATATATATATATATATATATATATATATATATATATATATATATATATATATATTATATCCTTTAGTATAGTGTGTCATAGACATAGTTAGGATTTCCATGATCCATGGAGTAGAGTTGGAGACAAGAAAACATTTAAAGACCACAAGGTACTTAAAATTGAGGGATATAGCAAAGAAGTGGGAGATACACTCACAAAGGGAAGAAAGTTTGCCTGAATTGGAAAATAAGTAGCATTAGCTTTAGTCAGGTGAGTACAGGTTAGAGCAATGTTAGGAATTAACATAGGTGCTATATACACATGTCTTCTTTTGAGAAATGAGAGACATACAATATCAATATTAGTTAGATTGGTAGTAACAGGGAACATGTGTTATTTTTAAAAATATGTGTTAAGTACAGTGGTCTGTGTTCCCTGGACACTTCTTTATTTAATCTCTATTTTATAAATGAAGAATTTGATGCTCTGAGAAACTTTGAGAAGTATTGTGCCTCCATGACTACCACTGAGGCTGACAGAAACAAGACCCAGAACTATGCATGCCTGCATCTACAACCCTTGTTTAAAAGAAAAAATGTGGGTTAGTTGTCACATAGTAATAAACAGGTAAAGAGATGGCATGCCTTTACAGTAAACACTTCACGTAATGCTCTGGTCGAGTTAACCATCTTATCCATCACTTCTTTCATTGATAATATCTTTGTGTGGGCAGCATTCAAAATCCTCTTTACTAGTTTGATATTTTCAAGCAGTCACTGTTAACTAGTTAGTTTCTTGTGCTTTAGAACACTGCAAGTTATTCCTGCTATCCAGCCAGGCCATAACTCATTAACTGCTCTCTTTATCCTTTTCCACCATACGTCCCAAACTAAGCCTTTGCCTTTTATACCAGGTTGTGTTACCTCATCTATGAATTTGTCAATTATTTCATTTTTAAAATGAGAATATGGGGCTTAATAGTTAAGATCATGTACTGCTCTTACCAAGGACCTGAGATTGATTCCCAGCACTCATGTAAAGGAGCTCACAGCCACTTGTAACTCCAGCTCCAGGACACCTGACACCCTCTTCTAGCTTCCAAGGGCAATAGCACTCAATATATTTGCAAAGAAAATGAATCTTTAAAATGAGAAATTCTGACTAGACAAATATCTGTATTTTTTTTTTTTGGTTCTAGAATTATAGAGAAATATTACAAAGTTGGGGAAACCATCATGGGAGGCACATTTAGAAAGAGGAAGAAACTGAAATAGTATAATTACAAGTTAATGAGAGCCAATGTGAGTTGAGTATATACTTATGTATAATTAATTAAATGTAATTAAATTTATAAACATCTAATACCATTTCTTAATCATTGTGCCCCTAATAAAGACTGGGCTGTATGATATAGTAAGAGCATTGAGATTATTAAATAACTCCAGGTGCCCTCTGTCAGATTCATATAGGTCATTCATTCTAAGGTGGTTAGTCTTCTCAGACTATAGCAGGTGATCCTGAATGGTTTCTCATTGGCTGGTGCTTTGTGACACTTCCCTAACTCTCACAATTCAAGGACATACTATGTTAGTTCTGGGGAGCTTGTTTAAGGCTGACTTTGCCCCACTAATCAGATCACATCAATGTCAAGTGCCCACTAATTAACACAAAATTTGTGTCTGCATTAGGTAAATGTCATTTCACCACAGTGGCCTGAAATAAGCCCTTCTATTCCCCTGAGTAGCATACCATCTCATTGTAAGTATCACAGAGAAGATAATGACAGGTCATGTGTCATGCTCATTTGTTCTTCAGCACAAAATAGCTGCGAGATACCTGGTGCTCCCAGAGCTCTGGGGGCAGCTGCACTGCTGTGTTTATTATTTGACCACTGAAGTTATCACCTTGAAGTCCTGTGTGCACACTATAGCAGGGACTGGCAAGCTACCACCAGTTCATATTTAGCCCAGGGGCTAAGAACAGTTTCATATTTTTACAGGGTAGGAAAAGAAATCAAATGAAGAAGAGTTTCACAAAACCTGACAATTCTGTGAGATCAGATGTTTGTGCTCATCCCTAAAGGTTTGGTGACAGCAGCCACAGGGTTGGCATTCATGTGCTGTCCATATCTGTGGCCACCCTCCACTTGCAGAGTTGAGCAGTGTTAACAGACACCATATGGCCCAGCTAGTCTCACTGTCTGGATCTTTACATAAAGTGCTTGCCAAGCAAAGGTCAGCTCCAGACTTGATGTACAAAGCCTCTTCCCTTTTCTCCCTCCTTTTCTCTCCCTTGCAATTCTGAGTAATGGGTTCATCCTAGACTCCAACACACTCTCTGTATGTCTATGTCCATGTCATCCCGTCCTGTAATATGGCTTCCAATACTTTTGGCACAGCATCACTTACTCTGTGCATCCTCAGCCAGCATCCTGGCTACAGTTTGCTTTGGCTATAAACATTTCAAGATAGGGCACATGTTTTGTCATGTTTTTGTCTCTAGAACAACGCGAAGAACCACCTGAACATGAATGTAGGGTGTTTGGCATCCATTTGCTTGTGATGCTTATGTCAGAATACCAGATCTTGTGTTCCCAGACATCAATATAAATGTCTCTTGATGTCTTCCTTTTGAAAAACCACATAACTTCAAACCTTCAGTATGGCTCATGTGAATGCTAAATAAATGAGATACTGTGATACTCAGTTCTCAGGAAATTGTGTACTTCAAATGTGTCAGTCATGAATTATATGTCAATAAGGCTGTTTTTAAACACCTGGTATACTGGCATTATTGTGGTTGGTTTTGTTTTTCTTTTTTTCTTTTTTCTTTCTTTCTTTTTTTTTTTTTTTTGTTTTTCGAGACAGGGTTTCTCTGTATAGCCTTTGGCTGTCCTGGAACTCCACTCGGTAGACCAGGCTGGCCTCGAACTCAGAAATCCACCTGCCTCTGCCTCCCAAGTGCTGAGATTAAAGGCGTGCGCCACCACCGCCCAGCTGGTTTTGTTTTTCTAAAGTCATTGCTAGTATGTCTGATTATGTTACATATTATTCACATGATGTCAGATATGCAGCATCTTATTTAGAATTCCAGATGCAGGAAGATGACCTAATTATTGCTTCTTATTTGAGAGAAAGCACACAATCCAGTACATTGCTCAAATGGCACACAACTAGCAAGTATCTACCAAGGCTCAAAGGACTCAGTGCTTGTTTCCACAGCCTGGGGCTGCTTGACCCTGTTATGTATTGTTCAGATGTTTGCCATGCAATAAAACCTTTTAGGTAAAAATACATGTACCTATTTAACATGGCATATGTACATAGCAGATCTGAGCAACTCATATCCCAAACTACAGTGGTATTGATTTTGTTCAAAAATATAAAATTCCATTTCTTACCTGGTCAACTGTGCACATATTCTGTACATAGTTCTGTCACTTAGATTTCCATCCCTGGAGCAATTGCCCAAGAAAATCAGCTTCTAAAGAGAAAAGTTAACTGGGGCTCATAGTTTTGGAGTATTCAGGACTTTTTGCTTTAAGCCTATGGCAAGGCTGGCCTTGTTGGCAGGAGCATTTGGCAGGACAAAACCTCCTGTTCGAGGGAGCACGGGAGGAAGAGTCCAGGGTTTCAGGATTTCCTTCAAGCACATGTCTACAGGGAAGCCCATCACAAAAAGTCTCCATCTTTTGAAAGTGCTTCCACCTAGCTTTTAGCAAATAGTCTCAGGGACATCACCATCCAAACTAGGACAATAGAGATGGGTTCTTTCCAGTGGCATGGTGTCTCAGTGGTTTGTTTTGAGTCCTCAGGGCTGATGTTCTATTGCATGTCTTGATCTGCTTAGGTGGTAGAGAATGAACAGTCTTACTCTCAGTGTACAAAACTTAAAAGACAATGAATGCATGGCATTATCAGTGGTGCTTTGGGACAGTGGTGCTAAGATGTGACCTCTGCAACTGGTAGTTGGGGTGTCACTGTCTCCTGGAACTTTCTGTAATGATGGGAGCACTCTGCTGTTTGCACTGTCCTCTGTGACAGTGCCACACACCATATGGAGCAGGTTTATATCATTGTGATTACATGTAGCCATAAGCAGCTAATAGCTATCACATTAGCTAACATAAGTGTTCAGATCTCTACATCAGCAGAACCACAGACCTTAGTTCTAATAACCTGGGGAATATGTTAGAAGCTGGACACGTCCATGCTGTAGAAAGAACAGATAGCAGTACTGAGTATTGGTGGAAAGCTTGGAGCTACCTAGGTACACAGTACTGATTTCCTAGGTACACAGTACTGATTTCCTAGGTACACAGTACCGATTTCCTAGGTACACAGTACTGATTTGAGCCTGCTCATGGAGAACAGGGCTCTGGCCATGCCACATGCATGTCTAGGGTTTCTTCAACATTTTTTAGTCTCTTTGAGTAAAAAGTTTTGTGTGTCTTTGTATTTGATTATTAATACAAAGTAATGATCTACTTAGTGGAAGTGTTAATACATTGAAGAAAATTTGGATTATATGATAGGTATGATTTATGAGACACATAAGAAATATTATTGCCATAAGAGACTTCCTTATTTGAAGTTTAAAATATGTTGTTTGAGCATTTGGGGGTTTTTTTGGCTTCTTGGCTCATGTGGTGACTGTTTATGCATTCAATGGGAAACTAACAGTTTTTCTTATTGGGACTTTTTTCCCTGAAGAATTTCAGAGGATCCCATACCTTGGAACATTCTTTTCATGCCCATATTATTTATTCCACAGAAGCCAATGGAAAGTTACCATTGTGATATGCTGTCGCCAGTACTACAGGCTTAAAAGGAAAAAGGGCTTTATATATACACACACACACACACACACACACACACACACACACACACACACACACACATATGTCAGTCATTGTCCTAATTTCACCATACTCTCTGGTAAGTTTAATTTTGTTTGATTTAAGGTAGGGTCTAATTGTGTGTCCCAGGTTGGCCTTGAGCTCAGTGAACTACCTAACTCCACCTCCTGTGTGCTGGAAAGTGTGCATTCCCTTACCCAGCTGGAAGTTACATGGAAACTCATTTTATATTTTTGCTTAAGAGCACTCATTAAATTATTATGCCTAGAAAAAAAAGTATCTAAGGTATAATGTAAACATGTTAGCTTTTGAGTCTTAGATTCTCAAGAATAAAGTAATATCCCTTTTATTTGTATTTTCTCCCAGGCTGACTTCAAATAACTTGCTTGTGTTTCGAGTTCTGGATTATGGATTTATTTTTTAATCTAAAGAGTACACATTTTTCCTTAGAGTAATAGGTCATTTGATCTAAATTAGGGGGGGGGAATCTATGTATAAACCAGGTGTGCTGGCTCATGGGATTATGAAATCCCAGCACTTGGAAGGCTAGACCAGGGGAATCGCTGTGAGTTTGCCAGCGTTACATAGCAAGACTGTTGTAGAGACAGAAGAGAGCAAGCACAAAGACCCTCCCTTCTTTGAGGTAATGCCAGGAGGTTATAAGCAGCTGCAGTTGGCCTGAGAGGTTCCCAGTACCATCTCTGTATCTGTGGGGTTTGTGTCTTTGCTCACACGTGCCTTCTGCTTCAGTTTCCCCTTTCTCAAGAGAGGATTGGCTCTGTTCTAATGACAGCTAGTAAGGTGGGATCAAGGTGAGTGGGGGGATTGGGAGGCTTTGGAGGAGGAGAGTCGTAATCAGAATATAATGTATGAAAAAATCTGTTTTCAATAACAAATTATGAGAGGAGAGAGATTGGCTGCCCCTTTCTTTCTATTCTGGACTTATATCACCTGAGGTGTGAGCAAGCCTTGTCTGTAACCTGAACCATAACGGCCTCTTGTTGGCAAAGCTGATGTAGGGGTTCCATTAAAGGAGTCCCTGTGTGTACTCAGCCTGAACAGAGGTGTGAATGGTTTTACTGATGAGCTTTCTCAGTGTCATAGGAGAAGCAGAGCACAGGTCGGTGAGTCACAGAGCCATGGTCCTTGCTCTGGGAGGCAACTAAAAAGAGAAGAGGGCATAGTGTGTGGCAACAAAATCCTGGTGACCATAGAACAGGCTGACAGAGCTCTCTCAGCATAAAACAGGCTGACAAGAATTCTCTCAGCAAGGGAGGGAATGGCTGATCAGAGCCTTTCCTCAGTGGGAAAAGGGCACCACTGAGAGCTAGACTGTGAGGGATGGGGGATGTTGACAGGTGAAAATGAAGATTGAGGAGAACTCCTGCTGGCGAGAGCTGCACATACTGGACTAATTTGGCAGAAGGACAGGCCTGCCTTGGATGCATAGCAGAGAAGATGAGGAGTGGGATCTGAATGTCAGGGGAGGTTAGGACCAGACTGGATGGAAACTGCTAGAAGCATGGGGATAAGGGACAAGAGAGGAAGGTTTGGGAATGTGGAGTATCCTAGCAACAGGATGGGATACATGTGGGAAAGATGTTGAGAAAGAATGTCCATTTAAGAGCTTAGTGTATTCAGTTACCAGATAACCAAAGCTCCTGAGTCACAGCTTGTAAAGCCACATACAAGTTCCTTTTTCCAAATTCCTTTGTCTTTTGGTCTTTGGCCATTTCTGAAAGTTAGAAATGTTTAAAAAAAAAAAAAAAAAGCCAGAGAAATCAACTTTCTCATTGTACAGTCAATGGAGAGCTTCTAGTTTGTGGTATTTAAATTAATAGCCAGGTAGATAATTCTTGGACAAAATTTATATCCATTTTTTTCTGTGAAACATCTGCATAACATTCAGCACCCCACGGGTTACACCTGAGTGGCTTGATCATGGTGTTTTGTTGCTACAATAGAAACCCCACTTTAGACAATGACAGTGTCGGGTTTCAATGTCAGAAGGTTGGGCTGCCTTGAGAAAGAAGTGAGCATAACTTTTGTATACATTATCTCATTTAATCCTCTTGCCCAGCTTTTGAAGTTGGAGGATTACGTTTATTGTAGAAAAAAGACTCCAGAGGGGTATATAGTGTGACTAAGGAGACAGGGTTAGTCATCAGCAGGACCAAATGTCACTCAGATGGGAGTGACTGAAGCTGGTGCCTTGCCTCCTCTTTGTCTTTACATGGCACTAGGTGACGGGGTTTGATAAGGGGGGACTGAAGTGGATTTTGGCACTAGAGAATTTTAGGAATGGAAGAGATGTTGACTTTATCAGTCTTTGTATAAAATAAAAAATCTGGTGTATCAGTTAAATGGCCTCTGTTTTTATGTTTCCAGGAATACAAGTTTGTACTAGCCAAAGAGTCTTCAGTTGGGGGTGGGGGGTGATAGATGATTTTGGAATGCAAGTGAAGGCAGGAAGGGGAAGCCAATATGAAATAGTGTGCTTGGGTTATCTGTAGTGTTTTGTGTACTGTATTGGACAAAATGGAAGTGATAACATGTGGATTTGGAGGCTGAAAGAGGGGTATGGGTGGCCCAGTGTAGCAGCTTTTGGGGTCCTGTTATAGACTATGCTTTATCATGTTTTGTTTCTATCAGTGTATTTGTGAGCGTCGCTTGAATCTGTAGGAGTGTCTGTACTCAGTATATTCTTACAGGTTCTTAGAGATTGCTGTCAGAAGTATTTTCTCCAGCATTTACTCTTGACTTCGTCATTGGTGAGAGTCAGGTAATAGTGTCTGGCTGGGATGGCCACAGCATTCTGACACTTGTCCAGTTTGCCTTGTTAGTAAGTTCTCTGACTTTATTTTTTGACTGCAGTCCTTGGTTGCATTGTTTCCTTAGTAGAAAGCAAGGTTAAGAGTGCTTAGTAATTGGAGGCAGCTGCACTTGAGAATGCTCAGCCAGACTGTTATTTCAGCCTTCACTAGTAGAGTTCTTAACACCAGTTTGACCTTACTTTGAAACATTCTTAAAATACCATACTTTAATATCAATTTATATACTTTCATATTAAGGCAGGTCAAGGTCTCAGAGTGGGGGTAGGGATAAAATTCTGACTTCCCAGTAATACAGAGTAAAGATACATTCTTTGATTTTGGTTTTCAAAGGTATTTAGGGGAAAGAATTTGGCTAAAATTTTCCTCTGGACAGGGTATAGTGCTTGCAAACGCCTGTTAAAGTGTAGGTCACAAAAAGGTACAAAATGTACCCAGACTGCTGGGCTAGAGACTGATCCTCATCCTGGAACATCAAGTTGGGACTCCGTGGAGTTTTTCTATATATTAAATAATGAATTCTCTTACTTATACCAATTCTATTTTAGGCAGTTAATAACCAAATTTTGTTGAAGAAAAACATAAAAATTAATTTTTTTCTAATCTTCCGTGCAAGATTTCCTAGCTCCTCCTTTCTAGCATTTCTGTGTTGCCCTCCCCCCACCCTGTTTAGTTTCTTGGCCACTGGCCATCTCAACTCTAGTGGAATGTATAAGGCAGGGTAAGTTAGGACTGAGACTGTTTTTGTTTCAGTAGATTGAGGGTCCTGAGGGCACTCTTAGGACTTTACTTCTCTTTCTGAAGACATAACAGCAACTCGTATAAGGGAGGCAAGGGACTCTGCATGTCCAGTGAACTTCCACAGATGTCCAGATACTGTGGCTGATCCTGTGCTGGGAAGACTTAGGGCAGTAGCTCAGACTTGTTTACATCTGCTATATATAGGAACCAAGCAGGAGTTTTAAAACAAGGCATCCCTCCAGGATTTCTACATTTTTGGGGATTGTGGAATTGTCAGTGACCCAATAAACAGGATTTTTTGTTTCGTTTTGTTTTTTAACATTCAAAATGTTGATTCCATAATTTGTTATTTTTGTTATTAATTCTTTTATAAGAAAATCTCTGAAAGTTTGCAATCTGATGACCGTCAGTTGTCAGTACCTCACAGAACTCATTCGGCAATACAGTATTTTCTGCCTGTTTGTTCATGTATCACCTGTAGCTATTTTAAATAACTTTATTTTCTTGACATTTTTATACCCCCTTGGAAGTGCTTCTTACTGGTTGTTGAGGCAGCCAAAGGTTAAAGCTATTTTCTTAGTAAGTTGATTTATATCAAAGAATTACTTCATATGGATGAGCCGAGATCCTGATATTGGTAAGACTTCAGTCCCAGGTCAGCATAGCCTTGACAGGAGCAGCTGGGGATGAAGTGACCCAAGCCTGTGTGGCTCAGCACTGTATGTTTTAAAACATAAAAATGTGAACGTGTTTAAATTTTTCCTTCTCTTCCCTTATCAGAAATATTCATTTAGACCATAACAACTGTTAGAACAAGATAACAACTCAGGCCAGCTGTCAAGTGTTTACCATTATCAAACCTCTCCCTGGAGGAAGATGCATCTTTGGCTCGCCTCACCGGCAGTAATTTAATTTTTCCTTCATTCTGACTCGGAAATGGCAGCATTTTTCAAAGCTTCCTCCCACTGATGGCTGAAATTTTCCTTGTGAAATGATTTCCACCAGTCTTGCATCCTTCTTGCTCCTGCCGTCCTCACCTTTGCTGATGGCTCTGCAGCTCATCACCAGCTATGCAAACTGACAGTTCACATCCTGGGGCAGCAGCAGGGTCTGGCCTGCAGAAGGGAGCAGCCTGACCAAATTTACGCTCACGAGATCTCTTAATTCACAAAAGCATTTGCTCTAGTTCCTGCTCTCTGCTGCGGGGCTCTGGAGAGACGTGGGGGCTGGGGAGGACCTTGGGGAGAGGGTTGGGAGGGGGGAAGAGAGGCTCTCTTCACACTCTGCTGAGTACACAGACTTTGGAGATGAAAAACAGACGGAGAGAGGCATCTCCAGCCATCTCGCTGATCTGTGCAGGAGTTCACTCAACTGTATAGTGTAGCACCAGGCCCTTGTGTCATTTAATGTTGCTTTTAACAATGGTGCTTAAATGTTTGGCACAAATAGCCCTCCACTTGACTGAGGGTTGACCAAGAATATGAAAATTAAAAGGAAATCATACTGTTACATGTTATAAGCAGAGAATAATCAGAAATTGTGTTCCCTAGAGAGTTGTTGATTTTTGAAAGAATTTTTTAACCAGAGTAGACAGAGGAAGTTTCAGATTTGATTGAACTTCATGTATATGAGACATTTTTTTTCTTGCCTGACTTATTTGAACCCAGGCCACTAGTTTGCACAAACCACCAACTTCTCTGACTTCTTCCAGGCTACTCCTCCAACAAAACTGCCTGTTATCTTCTTGGGTTCTGAATGGTATTTGTTTTGTTTTTGAAACAGGGTCTGAATAGGAAACCCTGGCTGTCCTGGAACTCTCTGTGTTGAGCAGGCTGGCTTCAAACTCAGAGAGATCCACCTGCCTCTGTCTCATGAGTGCCAGGACCTTATATCCTCCAGTGGAGCTGACTTTTGTCCTTTTTCCAGCAGCTGGGCTTTTCCTCCAGGAGAAACTGACTCCTGTGTGTAATCACCACAAAGCTGGGAAGTTTAGCTCCCGGCCTCTTACTTGTACTAGTCTGGGCTTCCCAGAAACTTGCTTTCCAAGGCATATTGTCTAATGTCACAGTCACCAATACAGTGCAGCCCACATCCTCATAGCATTCCCAGGCCCACTTAGTGCTGCCCTCCACTGCTGAGCTCCCCTGGCTGACTGGGCTTAGAGGCTGTTGGTTTTTTGGCTTCCATATGGAACCAAAGTTCATGAAAAAGTGAGAGAATCCTGAGATTTGGGACAGATTGGATTCTAGACTGCTTGACTGCTTGTACACTAGTGTTCTGCTTTCTCCTTTCTCAAATGCAATACAAAGATGAAACTGTCAGTAATGGACAACCAGGCCCCCAATTTGGACCCCACATATTGAGAATGTGTGAACTGTGACAAACACTATTTCTAAGGGAAACCAATTGAAGGAAAGGAAACTGCACAGTGTGCTCCTATGACAAGACTCTCTCTCTCTCTCTCTCTCTCTCTCTCTCTCTCTCTCTCTCTCTCTCTCTCTCTCTGTGTGTGTGTGTGTGTGTGTGTGTGTGTGTTTGGAGGGGCATCCCAAGAGAGTATTGGAACTTCCAGAATGGTTGTTAAAGGTAGTTCTGAGTCACTGAACATGGTCTATGGGAACCAGCCTTGGGGCCTCTAGAAGAGCAGCAAGCTCTCTCACCTCCAGCCCTGTCTTTATCAAGGCAGAGCTAATGGGCACCTACTTCTCAGTACCTGGTCTTCAGTGTCAGTCACCTGGTTCCTTGGATCAGAAGAGCTATCGCCTACTGTCTGAAGAGAGACTTTCACATTCCCAACACACCTGAGGGCTAAGAGTACTTATTCCCAAACAAATCTAGTTATTTACCAGATTTCACAAGAAACATTATATAATTCTTACTGCTGTGGAAATTTTAGGCAGAGACACACTGAGGTTTTAGGAAACTCTTGAATATAGAGCTGGGCATCATGGCTCATGTATGTCCTCCTCAGACTCAAGACACTGAGGCAGGAGGTTTAAGACCAGCTTGATCTACAAAGTGAGATCCTGTCCTAGTTAGGATTACTATTGCTGCAATAAAACACCATGATCCAAAGCGAGCTGGGCAGAAAAGGTGTGTTTTTTTGTTTTGTTTTGTTTTTGTTTTTTTGTTTTTGTTTGTTTGTTTGTTTTTTTTTTTTTTTTTTTGTTTTTTTTTTTTTTTGGACTGCTGTATCACTGTTCATCGTTGAAGGAAGCCAGGATTGGAACTCAAGCAAGGCAGAAACTTGGAGGGAGGAGCTGATCATCAGCCATGGAGGGGTAGTGCTTACTGGCTTGCTCCTCATGATTTGATCAGCCTGCTTTTTTAATAGAGCCCAGAACCACCAGCCCAAGGAGGGTCCCACCCACAGTAGGCTGGGCTCTCCTCCTCCCATCAAACATAAATTAAGAAAATGCTGTACAGCCTTGCCCAGTTGTATAGTAGCATTTTCTCAAATGAGGCCCCTCCCCTCTGATGACTCTAGCTTATGTCAGATTGACATAAAACTTGACAGCACAAATCCTGCCTCAAAAAAATAGTATAAAATAAAATGAAAACTTATTATGTGCCCCACACATTCTACTGTGTCCAGAACTTGGTATATTCTCTGCCTCATAAGTATCCTAACCATCTCTATGCTTTCCTCAAATAGATTTGGCATTTCAACTATTGAAAACCCCCTTTTGCGTGCTTACTGTGTACTGAATGTTATGTACTAGACAGTTCTTGAAGCATGTGTAAGAGGGTTAGAGCAGGGTAGGCCAGGCTTAAGTGGCAGGGCTCTAGCCTGCTGCCTGGCCATCCCACAGTGCTGGTGTGGATTTGTAGGCCCAATTTTGCTAGACCCTCTATTAGTCAAGAGAGACAGGGGATTCACATTTTTATAGATGGTCTCGTTTTAAAACAGTTCAGTGGGTTTTGTCTTATGTTCTCCCAGCCTCCCTATAGGCTCAGTGCCATGCTTGACTGCTCACAGAACAGTGAACAAGGAGCTTCATGGGGAATCTACCACATTGTTCTGACTCCCTCCAGACTACTGTGCCTCCCTCCGTCTCTGCTCTTCAAGGCTTGTAGCTTGGTGCTCTTTTAGTACCTGCTGTTTTGTCCCATGGAAGCCCTTAACCAAACTGCCAGATCATACAGTATTGCACCACAGAGTGTTATCTTTGTAGAAGCAGTTTGGTATAGCTTCGGTGTAACTAATTATAAACATATCGTGTTGGTGACTGTAAATATCAAACAAAAGCTCTTTCAGCTTTGCTACACATTTGTTCGGTCAACCCCATGCTCCTTGTCTAGATCTCAACATGAATACTCCGAATCATTAGCAGAGTTCTTCAGATTTCATAAGAGTGGCAATTTTCCAGGGCTTCACATTGCCAGGGAAAGAGGAGGCTTCCTAAGTTCTCAGGATCTACTAACTATTTAATCACTTTTATTAAAATCCTAAATGAACCCTGTGGCCTGAAGGAGTTAACACGCCTCCACAAACCTGCTGGTAAAATAGGCCCATGGCTGCTGTTGTCCACAGCTGTACAGGGCTGGTTACACAGCATAAATTGCATAGAAATACACAGGCTCCACGATTACTGAGAAGAATTGTATTGCTTGCCCAGTCATATATTTTGATCTTTATTGCAAGTAGTTTATTCCTGTGAGAATTGAGGGATTAGCCCTGCTTTTAAGGTAAAAAGTGTATCTGCAAGGGTAAAAATATAAAATGAAAATAGATTTTTAATGACAACTGGGGTTCTTAGCATTCGTTTCACATGCATTTTTCATCCTGAACTTTTAAACAGTTTTGAAAAACATGAGAGAGATTTGTGAACAAGGGCAGGAGAGGGTCAAATGTATCAAATCCTTGAGTTCCAGCAAGCGTAGGCTTCATGGAAGAGCAGAGGGAGGACACACATGCTTTGGGGATGTAAATTAAAATAAGCCCCATTCTGTGGTAGAGAGGAGACTCGGGTGAGTCCTGCTGTGGCCCAGCATCTGTGGCATTTGCCTTCTTAATAAATTAAGCAAATATTAAAATAAACATTAATTTTATCAGTCTGCATTTTTCCTCTGTGGATGAAAGTGTCTCAGGAAAAATCATAAAAGAATCTGTGGTAGCTCAGAGAGGTTAAACTCAACAGTTGTTTTCTTTGAAGTCTCTGGCCATGAGGTTAATTGCCAAAACTGCTTGTGGAAAAGGTGGTAACAATTTAACAAGACTGTACAACTGCAGGGACTTAGATGAATATCAGGTGTTTGCAGATGTTTTTTCCTAACAGGAAAGGGGGTGGGTAGGAGAGGCGGAACAGAATGAGAAGCAGGGGAAGAGAGGGGTCTGAATAAAGTTCCAACTAAACAGCCAATAATTCTTTGTTTGCTTAGGCAATCATCCTGTAATTGGCCAGGAGGTTAATAGGAGTCTATTGATTGGCCAGGAGGACTGCTTACTGTGGCTGTTTTTACAGTATGCTCCTAGACAGGAGGCTGCAATTACTGGAGCGCTCATTGCCACTCTGTAGGGCCATTGCTGCTCTGATTTATGAAACCCGATCAGGTTACTGTTGGCAGTTTAT
The DNA here is from genome assembly GCF_011762505.2 of Arvicanthis niloticus. NCBI lineage: Eukaryota > Metazoa > Chordata > Mammalia > Rodentia > Muridae > Arvicanthis > Arvicanthis niloticus. The sequence continues at coordinate 36,453,188 of NC_047663.1, read as the reverse complement.
GTTTTAAGTGTTGCCTTCTGGGTCTTTGCTGCTTATGGGCCAGTGTGCTACTTCGCATCATTTATTGTGGTCATTTGAATAGGTAAGCTTATTTATGACTTACTGCAGTAGGAATACATTAAAAATAATAACCACCACCCAAGTGGACTGGAAAGTGGGAACAGTCGTAGATGTATGAGAGAGTTCTACCTGTAAAGCACCACCAGTACCATCTCCAAAGATGAGGCAAGTCTGCAGTATGCCTTGTATCTGACCCTGCAGAGACACCAGCTCCCTAATGGATTATTAGGCTTTGCTTCCTCTTTGTGTAATTAATAGTAATTAGGTTTGGTGGCAGGTATATTTAGAGTTAAGGAAACTGAGGCCAAGTTCAAAATGTTTTCGAGTCATGAGGCTGCCTCCAATCCCATGATAGGCCTCCTCTGTCTTAACACATTCCGACCTGGTCCTGACCTTAGTGTCACTAATATGTCTCTACCTCATGATTTTATTTCATTCACTGACCATGACTATAAATCCTTCCCATGGGCTCCGGATCTCGAGTCTTCATCCTTGCTCAAACCTCCTTTTGTAGTTGAGTTCTTTGGAAGCCTGGTGAAAGGGGGGTGAATCGCAGATGTGACCCTCAAGCAAGAGCTGTCTGTGGCGTCACCTCTAGACCATCAGCTTTCACCTGCCCTTCTAGTGTGTCCCTGAGAATGACAGTGACAGTAAACACTGATTGTTCCTGCTGTTACTAATAGTTCCTCCTCCTTTCTAAATCTTCCATTACCCCTGTTATTTTAAAGGTTAAGAACTTGTCCACACCTCCTCATTGCCTCCACAGACCCACTGTTCAGCACCTGTGGATGCAGCGCTCCTGTCATAGACCACAGGATTCCGGGGCTCTCTTCCTGCAAGACAGGGAACTCTTTTTTTCTGTATGAAGTATGGCAAGTACCAGCCTTAGGCAACATAGTTCAACAAGGTCAGAGAGCCTCTGCCAAAAAGTGGTTGAAGCCCCCTCTGGGGCTGAATGACCCTTTTAAAGTGTTGCAGCATTAGGAAGCTTGAGAACCACTGGTATGGAGGATTATAAAACCAAGAAGATGTGGCTGCCATACACATGCCTAAAGAATGCTGGCCATGACATCATTTGAGCAGTAGGAGAGGAGAAATGCAGATAATTCTAAACTTCACTAGCATTGTCCTGGCCTTGCCAAGATCCCAGACCCAGGGAGCACTCTACAGTGCCACATCCCTGAGGGAGCACACTCTACAGTGCCACATCCCTGAGGGAGCACACTCCACAGTACTATATCTCTGAGGGAGCACACTCCACAGTACCACATCCCTGAGGGAGCACACTCCACAGTGCCACATCCCTGAGGGAGCACACTCTACAGTGCCACATCCCTGAGGGAGCACTCTACAGTACTATATCTCTGAGGGAGCACATTCTACAGTGCCACATCCCTGAGGGAGCACACTCTACAGTACTATATCCCTGAGGGAGCACACTCCACAGTGCCACATTCCTGAGGGAGCACACTCCACAGTGCCACATCCCTGAGGGAGCACACTCTACAGTGCCACATCCCTGAGGGAGCACACTCTACAGTGCCAATCCTCAGCCTCCCCTGTGCTTGTTTGTTTGTTTAGAACTCAAGAAGGCAGTAAAATATTGAAGTTATCTTTCGGGGAAAAGGCGGAGGGAGGAAGCTATAGCTTCCGAATTCATGGGTCCTTCACAGCATCCTGTCTCCCTACAGTGAGTGACAGTGAGCCTGGCTGAGGCAGGCCTGCCTCCTCTTAGAATAGATGCCTTCTTTAGGGAACCATTGGTTGATGACCCAGCTTTGTTGTTGTTTTAATACCACATACTTCATACTTCATACCCTTCCTAATTCATTTTTAAAACACTTTCTGATCAGGCATGGTAGACACTCCAGAATTTCAGTGCTTGGGAGGCTGAAGCAGGAGGATTACAAGTTCTGGAATAGCCTAGGCTGCATATAGAATAAATAAAACAAAACACCTTCTGTCCTTCTATATCAAGGCACAATTTTCTTGAGCTTCTGGCCTTCTTAGCTCTGGAAAGAACTGTCAGTGTTTTCTCCATCTGTTGGTTTCACAAAATAAGAGGCCTTTCCTTCCTGACACCATTACTACGCCCTAGAAGCCCCTCTCTGATCAGGGTTTTTCTTCTAAGGTAACCTAGCTCCAGCCACACTGATCTCAAGGGCACCACTGGAACTTTTCCTCCTGGTTCATAGGCAACAGTACCTTTTCTCTCTGTTTTCTTAGTTTTACACTTTTTCCCTAGCTGTGTGGTAGTGGCCAACACTTTTAGTCCCAGCACTCATAAGGCAGAGTCTGGCAGAATTGTGTGAGTTTGAGGCCAGCCTGGTCTACAGAATGAGTTCAGGACACTACACAGAGAAACCCTTCTTACATTCATTTGTTTGTTCAGGAAGGGGATGCAGCATCAGGGCTGAGGCACATGTGGGAAGATCAGAGGATAGCTTGCAGAAATTGGTTCTTTCCTTCCACCCTGTGATTCTGGGGATCGAACTCAGGTCGTCAGGTTGTCAGACTTGACAGAAAGCACCTTTATCTGCTAAGCCATGTTACCTCTCACTCATGCTATTTTAACCACTGTTTTTATTCTGAGCCTCAGAAAGGAAGAGGAGGCTCAATGTACTTAAAAGATGTTACCCCGAAACATTCCCAGTCTCACTAAATCCCAGTGCTAACCACAACTTCTATTCACTCAGTTAGGGATGGCAGAGGTTCCCTAAATGAGTCCTCTCCACCATATAATACATCCTCTGTGGCCCTGGACCCAGTGTTGCTCCTGGCTGGCCTCAACCCCTCAAGCCCATGTCCCTCCAGTTCAGCCTCCCAAGTGCTGGCTGACTGGCATCTTGTGCCTTTGCAATCTTCCGTCACTTTCCTTCCTCCCTCTTTTCCTTTTGATTCATTTTCCTAAACCTCACAGGCAACTTGATAGCAACTCATCAGCTTCAGTAGTAAATTGTTGTTGATACGGTAATATCAACTGCTCTTGTCCCGTTTGGGGGCAGAATCGCAGAATCTGCTACTATTTTCCAGGGAAATAAGCAACCAACACCAAAACTGGACAGTCCCTGTTCTAAGAATAGGCGCTTTCCATGCCTCGCTGTTGTTAGTCTGCTTTAACACTTCATCTACTTGGGGAAGCTCAGGGGCCGCTCCTCTCTGTGGACCACCCTGGCCGCCTAAAATACTTGTCATGCTGCCTTTTTTTTTTTTTTTTTTTGAGACAGCTTGACCTCAGATGGAAAGCGGAAGGAAGCTAAGAAGGAAGGGAGGGAGGAGGGAAAAAATAAAGAGAAAAATTCAGTGTTGCTGACATGAGCTGAGGTTTGAACGCACTTAATATTTGGAAACCTGAGTTTAAAAGTTGGTGTACTGGCTGAAGCACAATATATTCATTTTTGGGAGACCCCAAGGACTTGTTGGGGTTTTTTTTAAACCAATATATATGATTTGATTTGCAAAGTTCTAGGATATAACCACCACCACTGGCTTTTGAGCTTTATTGTCTTTTTGTTGTTGTTTTAAGAAGAAGTCACTATGTAGCTTCAGTTAGCATAACTCTGGTTTGTCCTTATAGACAAGGCTGGCTTTGAACTCACAGAGATCTGCCTGCCTTTGAATGCTGGGGTTAAAGGTGAATGCCACCACCACCACCCAGCTTCTTACATGATGGGTTCAAGTTAAAAGAAGTGAATTGTGTCATAAATACAGACTCTGGCTCTAACTGCATCTCCGTCCCTGAAGTGGTAATGCTGACCTGTAGTTTTGACTGGTGCACTTGCTAGTTTCATTTGCTTTGGGTTTTAGTTTGCAGAAGACAAAAGAATTCATTTCAGAAGCATACCCTTTGAATTAATTGTCTTCCCAGCCTGGAAAGGTGAGCTACAAACAATGAGAGGATTTTTAATAGGACATCAAAGGACATACAAGTGATTCATGGGATGACTTCAACAAATCCATGTTACTGTATAATGAAGAAAGTATAGGAGACTTACCTTTAGAGTGTGCGTGTGTGTGCACGCGTGCATGTGTTCGGGTTGTAAAATGTGGGTCCATGCATAAACCACACTTTGGGTTTAGCAAAGTGTGAAAAAACTCTTAAGTGTTAGTTTAACAATGGTTCCTATGCTGTGTCTCGTGGAAAACTTGGCCTGGAGCAGTCACTAGTCCCTGGGCTTTGGTGCTCCGTCAAGTATTCATTTTTTCTTCTTTGGATTTATTGTTTGATCAAGAAACAGAATTTGTATTTAGAAATGGATAATTTACACTTAAATCTTGTTTTTCTTCATTTAACCAGGCCTAAGCCACAGGTTAAAGTGGTAAGGAGAAAGGGGGCTACTGAGGAAGGGTGATGTTTAGTTTGAATTTCATCATAGATCTGCCACCCAGGGCCGGATTCTGATGTCTGCCCCAAGGCAAACCTTTCTGGTATTTGTCAATAAGCAGAAGGGAGATATTGGCTCTCGGATAACAGGCATTTGGAGAACTGGCGACAGTCATGCAAGTGAGAACGTTCGAATGACTTCAGCTCTTTCCAGCTTCATTAGGTCAGGCTGGCAGATCACATACGGCATTATGGAAATCAGCAAATGAAAACCATATTGATCTGCATTGAGAACAAATGTAAAAAAGGTGGTCTGGGGGAGGAGCAGGGCAGAGGAACGCTTTCCTGGTCAACCTGATAGGCCCTTGTTAAGGCCTTTTAATCATTTATTAAAGCAACCCTCCTCCCTCTGCACTCCGATTACCTCAGCCTAGGAGTGTCCTGTGCCATTTATCTTTTAATGTTTCCTTTATTTAATTTATTTTTAAACTCTAACTTATACTCTTATTTCAGAATTGAGTTTTACTTTTCATGGGATTGTCTTAAGTGACTTAAATGACTTTTCCCAACATGCTCACCAGGCATTCAAAGGAAGAAAAGCATTTGCTGAACCTCACCTATCAGCAAATCATTTACGTGGTGTGTACCACAGCCAAAACCAGAGACAGTCAGTCAGCCAGACACATTTAAGAGAGAGAGAGAGAGAGAGAGAGAGAGAGAGAGAGAGAGAGAGGAAGGAGGAGGAGGAGGAAGAGGAAGAAGAGGAGGAGGGAGGGAGGGAAGGAAGGAAGGAAGAGAAACAAAAAAATCAAAAAGAAAAAAAAAAAACCTAGAGCTGCTATGAAGTCTGAGTCTCTGATTAAGGCTTGGGTCAGTGATATTAATTTAAAGTCTTCTATCTAGGGATTGGAATTTAACTGGATAAAAATACTTCCAGCCAAAACCTCGAATAGCAGTCTCCTGCCCTTTTTTCTTTTTTCTTTTTCTTTTCTTTCTTTTTTTTTTTTATTCTGTAGCTTCAGGGAAGGTGACATCTCTTCTATCTGCTTTTTTGAGCTTAAATGTAAAGCAGTGTCTGCTGTGTACATACAATGTGGAGAACTGGAAGCTGGGGCTTGTAGAGGCCTGCTTCCTGGATCCCCACCAGTGGTGGCATCTCTCTTGCTGGCTCCTTTCCCAAGCCACCCTTATACCTGTGTTTGACAGGTTGCCCCTCCCAGAGACTCCCTCTCTCCAGCTCCTTCCTCCACTTTTATTTTTATGTCCAGGTTCAGCATTTGGGAAGAAATTGCAGGGCTGATTTTTTTTTTCTCTGCAACTGTGTCTTTTATAGCTTATGGGTAGTCTCATGGTGTGAAGCGTGGGGTACTAGCTGGCAGATAATGGATTATTTTTTCTCTTTATTGGAGCATATATAACACAAGTCTCACATGCATTCAAGAATCTGGTCTGTGGATACAGGTTAATCTTGGGAACTGGTGGCATGCAGACAAATCAGCAGTAGGTCACTTCACAGAGTATTTAGCTGATTTAATATTTGTGGGGTTGTTCCTCCCACCCCATTTGAAAACGCTTTCTTGAAGAAATAGTTTCTGCAGTGTCTAATCAAGTATACCATCACACAATAATTGAGCATTGAGTTCTGAAGTAGATATTCCTAACAAGACAGCAAACATGTCCATCTCTTGCTGCTGTGGTGATCAGATAGATCATTGACCACTGTCTTAGCTCTGGACTCTAAGTCTGAAGCCATTTGGGATTGATTATTTTTAACTCTGCATTCCTCTTTCTTTGCTTTTCTTGTGCATCTTGTGGGGAGGGGGACATCTATCTCCTATTGATTTGGATATGAAAAGATGCCCAGTGTGGAGGTCTGATTTATCTAAGTAGAATTCAGGATTTTTTTCATTTTGGCTCTCCCTGGAGACTCCAAAGATCTATTCAATAATATATTTGAAAAAAATCCATATATGAAACCGGCTCTCTCTCCTTGTGCATGAGTACTCATGGGCTTCTAAGTGCTTTCCCTTTAGACTTGCGTTACTATCCCATGTTTCTTTCTGGGCGCCACATCAAACAGTGTATGAATTACAACAAGAGTGCCTTGTGGAGGACCTGCTGTCCTTGTTTGTTGCTGAAGAGCAGGACATGAAACAGTGAGTGGGCTGTGCAGAAAGCAAGCTTTCCCTCCCTCCCTCTTCTGTTTCACTTGTTCCTCTCATTCTCTTCCTCTCTCCCTCTCTCTTTCCCTCCCCCATTCCCATTGGGAGTGTTGTTTATAGAGCATTATAATTTATAACTGAAGAGAGTGGATTTAATTTCAGAGGAGAGGCTCGCCAGCAGGGCGCCAGCCTGCAATCATATGAATCAGCAAGCTGCAAACTCTATTGAATGGAAAGTATTATCGCCGGCCACAAACGGACACTGTTTCTCCTAAACAACTCCCTTGGTGCAGGAAGACCTTGTCTTCATTCATCTATTTTACATATCTACTTCTGTTTTAATTTTGCCATTTCCTAAAAGTGTTTTCTCTTTAGATTGCAACCTTTCTTTAACTACCTTATTTCCTGACCCAGCATTAGAAACTGCTCTTGTGTATTTCTGACTGATTTGATGTCTCTCCTGTCCTGACTGACTCCTTACCATGTGTGGCTTGACTTTTCCATTTACTTCTCCTTCCTGAATACAGCTCCTTTTTTCTTTTTTAATGGGAGCTGTTAAGTATGTAAATGAGCCTATGATATTCCATTAGCATTAATATTGTAAAATGCTAGTCAGTTTCAATCACCTAAAATTTTATTTAATCATGGATATTTTGTTTATATGCTTGATTTATTTATTTTTTTAACATCTATGAGAAGATTTGTTTCCACATCTTACGGACATCTGAGAGACGATTTCTCATCCTCTGCAGAGTCCATCAAATGTCTCATTGTGTTAGTTCGTTTCCCTTTGTGCCATGTTTTGCCCAAGGGTTTCAGTCATGTCTCAGAGAGTGATAGAGTGTTCACATGACTTTTTGTGGTTGATATTTGTTTTTTGATTTAACCCACCATCGACTGCTATAATGTAGTTAAACTAAATCTCTGAGTCATTTTTAAAATCAAATTAGATTTTAGCAGGGTTGCCACCCTCTCCAAAGTGTTTTACTGAATTTGAGGAGCTGATACAGTTGTTGGGAATTTAGGAAGTGAATCTTTGAGATTAGGCAGATCACATTAATATTATATAAAATATCAGGTTATCTGCAACCAGACTTCTAAGTATTTTCAACACTCAAGTCTTCACAAGAAAACTCAAGTCACACAAAGAGCCAGTTAACTGACACTGGCATTTGTTTGAAGAGGGGAACCAGTCCACAAAAGCAGGGAAAGGCTGCTTTTCAAAAGGAATCCTATGTAGATGGTAGAAGCCAGCCTAGCCTTTTCAAAGGGAGGGTCTTATGTTTTTTAAATAACAGAAACTAAAATACAAAAGCCAGGAAATGACCAAATTCTAAGCTCAGATATTTCACATGAAGTTCACATTTTATTGTTAGAAATACATCCCTCTTTGTGTGTATAGAGGAAAGTCACATGTCGGCTTATATATTTTCATGGCACAGTTTAACAAATTAAAATATGTTGCCATAACTGTTTCCATTTCAAGAACAAAGCTGTGAGTTACTATGTGTCCATGATCTGTGCCCTTTAACTTCTAAGAAGCAGTTACAGTGCTCACGGTCGAAACTATGAGTAGCCTCTTTTTTCCTTTAGCCTCTGATTACTCAGTAAGAATTACACATAGGAACAGAAAATCAATATGTTTTCCTCTACTCATTTTCAAAATTAAATGTTGCTGTGGTTTGATATCAGAGAGGCTCTCCCCACTGTCAGCGTTGAGAGGTTGTGTTTGGCTTATTTTTACATTCCTTCTACATGTGGGAGCTACTTTAAACAGAAATTAATCATCAACAAAAGTAAAATTTACACACACATAAGAAATAATGCATGAAATGAGAGCTCAGTTTCTGGGGTGATTTCAAGGGAACATCCTAAATCTTTTTATTCTGACTTTGAAAGCAGTTGTGAGTAAACCCACACGTTGTGTCTATGCATTCAGTGAATTGTTACAGTTATAGAAACTGCAGTAACGGGAGAGTGCGAGAAGCCCTGTGCATCGCTGAGGAAGTGTGGAGTGTGGCCTGCCTGGGCTGAGGGTCGATGGATGGGGTGGGTGGTGCAGAGGCTTCGCAGGGAGGCCTTTGTGTCTTCACTTGTGTCCTGTGCTTCATGTTTTGCTTATTTTATTTTTTTCTAAAACATGTCCCTTTCTACCTGAAAATCATCGTACTGTTCAAAACCAGCGTGGTTCATCTGAGCCTCATTCTAAATTATTCCCATTTTCTAAATAAAAGCTGCCACAAGAACTGTCAGCGCAGTCCTAGAGTAGTTCAATTCTGATGCTTTGTATGTTGGTTCTGTAGATGAGTGCCTATGATTTAATCAGCCCAGCTGAGAAGTTTTATGCAAAAGTAAAGGGAAGTATGTAGTTGTTATCTTTAAGTAAAAAATTTAAAAGGTTAAAGTGAAATCTATAAACAGTTATGCAAAATCTTTCTGTTACTAGAATCAAATTTCAATTCAGTGTAGGAAAATTACTTGTCACCTATAAATTGCATTTTATCATCTAAAACTGTTTTTGTTTTGCTTTTGCAGAAATAGTTGAATGTTTCAGTGATCTGACTTCTTAGCATATTTCTTTCTTCCTTGATCAGAAAAATATTCTGAGTAGATTTTTAGAAAAAAATGTTAAGTGACCTGGCAAAAGCCTTTATCATAATCCCAAAATGACTCTATCTCATTTAAGCTCCTGACATTGTTGGTCTCCCTGTTTATAACATGGGGTCTTTGAACACTCTTTGGGAGAAGCTTACTGAGCCGTCATGGCAGACTCTTGTGTCTCCCTCTCTGCTGCCATGCACCATACAGGTCTGCATACATAGCTAACTTAGACATCAACGTCTGTGCAGTACAGCCTTTGCTTTCATTTCTAAATATCAACAAAGTTTTATTGGACATTCACTAGAGCCCCCCCCCCTTTTTTTATCGCCTTAGGCTGAGGTTTACCAGTGTTTCAGACATCTAAGCCTCCAAATATAGACATTAAAAAAAAGGGGTCCTTACTACTGACTCTTAACAGATAACACTGAGATCACTCTGGTTAAAACTGTGACCTTGAAAGGGGCTTCTGGTGGGAACGACCTTCCTAGTGTCTGCTTTTCTCACTTTTTGGAACTTTGATGTTTCCCTGTGGCTGATATAAATGGTGGGTGGGGGTGTCTGGGAGAGGTGACTGACTGGCAGCCACAGATTAAAATACTTCTGACCCACGAAAGTAACCAAGTGCCCATATTTCTTCATTTAACATAATTAATACCTTGTATTTCCACTGACTTTGATAAAGTGGCCTTCTCTCCCCACCCAGCCCCCTCCCCTCGGTCAACTCTGGGAAGGGTGAGAAAGCTAGAGTTGGAACATTGCAGCTGCTGAGGGATAGCAAGCCTTAGGAGTTAACATCAGAGGTCTCAGTCAGGCGGCTGCCTAGCAGGAAGCTTAGACCACATTCAAATGGATGTTATTTCACATTTGGAATCTGTACCTCAGCAGAAAGGCTGCAGCCTCAGCCATATGAGCACGGGGGTTTGGCTACCACGTCAATCCTCAGTTTGTCATAAATGTATAATTACAGGAAATACATGAAGCGTGCTAAACATTTCTTATCAAATATTGTTTCAAGAGCAGTGATATTTGCATTTGGAGTTTAGAAAAAGTCCTGGGGTGGATTTTGATCACGTTACAAGGTCCACTTGTTGCATTTAATGTAAAACAGTTGTCTTACTTTCATTACCACAGACCATAGTATTTTCTAGTTTATTCTTGAAAAGTCAGAGGTGGCAGCACAGAGTGTGCTGTGGGTTCAAACAGTGTTGCTCGATCAATTGATAAAAGCATTTTATTTTCTTCCATTTTGTTCCAGTATGCACAATACTGAATAGAAAGATAGATGTTGTCCCCAGTGTAGACACTGCAGTAATGGGTTAGAGGGTCACCTGGGAAGATGATGTCAGCAGAGGCAAAGGTGTGGCAGGTCGGTGGCCAGCTACCCTCCACCCCTCCTGCAAATCCAGTTTCACGGTGCCTGAGCTGCTCTCTGGCTGGTTGAACTTGTCCTCCCCAGCTGATAGTTAACCAGTCGCTTGTGCTGGGCAACATCAGTTTTGTCTTCTCGGCTAGAAAAAGATGAGCAGCATGGTCTGCTGGGACGGGAACAATCTAGTTACATTACTCTCCCAGAAGGGGAAGGCGCACATTTGATGCCATAACTAAATTTACCCTCACTAGTAAGAAGCCCTAAATTTATGTTTCGTAACTAGCTTATTGCAGAGTTGATTTACATTTACAGACTGGCTGTGTGTCTGATAGAGTGTGAAGTTGGGTCTGTATGTAGACAGTTTACCATCCTAAATGGATCTTGGAACCTGGTTCTGTACCATTTAGGAAAAAATTAAAGCTCCTATTAGTAACTTTGCTGGTCATGTGACTGAAATGCATACAGACCCATGCCTGGTGCAGGGACAGGTACACTTCTTTTGTAATATGAAGCCCCAAATTTACTAAGGACTCCTCAACAAGAGGGCATAGCAGAAGGAGAACCACTCTTAGGAGAGGGAGCTGGGAAATGGCACTCCCAGTGTTCTTGCCAGGTAGGCCTCTTCTTATCTCCAACAAATGAACGTTTGAGTAGCTTTCACTGTTGCAGAAGACAGCAAAGACAGACTGGTGTGTGTCTTTTTGGAGATGTCCTGACAGACTGTTTATGCCTTTCTCTCATGCTGCAAGTGATCAGGGTCATCCCAGTAACAGACCTTATTGGTATGGTTCAGTGGGTTTTTTGGACTCTGCATTTATTTTAGCAGACTTCTCTGATAGTGTTTTGCAGCTTTCAGCTATTTGTGTTGGAAAGACAAATAATAAGTAAACCAGTCCAGGGCTCTGTTTCTTTGTGCAACTGACTGTGTGTCCTAGTGCCCTGCCCTGGGGGGATGGGGGGGAGGAAGGGAGGGAGCATGGGAGGAACAGTGAAGGGCTCCTGCCAGATGCCAGAGGAGAAGGTATTGTTCACACTCTTAATGTGCCTCCCTTTCTTGTTATTTAGAACATCAGTAGAACCAAGGAGTGTTATAATTGTTCTTTAACACTGTGTAGACATGAGCCTCTCCACAATTGTTGAACATCTTTCTCTGACCTTAGTCACACCTATCACACTTTTCTCCTTACATTGGCTAAGAAAGTTTTTCTTGAGTACCTAGAAACATGGCAGTGCCCTAAATGGATTTGCCAAGCTCAGTGTTTCCATCATGTGAATGAATTGCCACTGCACATATAGTAAATAGTATTCAATTTTCTTCTGCACTAAATTTACTAAGGACTCCTCAACTATTGGACAAGAGGGGGATAACTTCTATTTTCTTAACATTTGAGTGATTTCAACTCCTTAAGTTTGAAGACATAACTACAGATTATAACTTTCTAATGGGGAACTCTCCTGAGTCCTCAATTAAGATTGTTTTGTTCCAAAGTCCTTTGAAGAGTGGGGCTTAAAAATTAATGATACTCTATTTATCCAAGTTCCACATAAAAAGACAGGAAAAAAAAATAAAAGTTTTAATCGATGTGTCTATATTGTCTGGCTGTTGATCCAGCAACAAAATGGTAACTTTGGAAAACATCAATATTGATGAATTTATAGAACTTAAAACAAGGAGACAAAGGTACCATGAAATCATATGCCTGTGTAATCTGAGACACCAGGATGCTGAAGAGTAATCTACATCACTAAAGATGTGTTACATGATATTCAGTATGGTTTTTGTATTAAGGATGTTTCATCATTTTCTAGTTCCTGTGAATTAGTATTCACATACAATAGGGAAGTGTGCCATTAGAATGTCTGTTAGGTCCAGTGTGACAATATACTCTTTTGTTTGTTTTGTTTTATTTATTTTAAACAGGATTCTTCCGACTAACAGCCCTGGCTGTCTGGAAAGTTGCTCTGTAGACCAACTCTTCTCTCAAACTCACAGAAATCACCTGCCTTTGCCTCCTGAGTGCTGGGATTAAAGTGTTGGTTAGAATAGTGTGTGTGTGTGTGTGTGTGTGTGTGTGTGTGTGTGTGTGTGTGTGTTGGTTAGAATAGTTTCATGGACCGTTAAGAGGAAGCTGAACCTAAAGTCCCCATCCTGAGTGTTTGAAACAGACAGTCATAGTCCATAGCTGGTTCTCTATGGGTGGTGTCTGCACTGAGCCTCCTGGGAGAAGGCACACTGTAATGGTTTCCACTCTTGGGGTCTTACTCCACTGTAAGCTGGTTCCTACATTTACCTGGGACTATTTCAAAATGAGTCCTGTTAGTAACAAATGTGCTTAAGTTAGAATCTTCTTTCGGGGGGAAAAAAAGTAAGTCTTTGGGATCCAAAGCAATTAGACGAATTCACCTAACAAGCCAAGATCCTCTCTACAGTATGATTTAGTGCCCACCGTTAAGCATGGCCACTCAGGACATTTGCATGATTTTAAAAAGAACTCTTTACTCTCATTACCTCCAGTAATAATAGTTGAAGGAACTCAAAGAGACAGAAAGTGCATTTGATAGATGAGTAAACTGAGGTCTAAAGATGTTAAATTACTCTAGCCCAGGTACTAAGTGACAGGTGGCTGGCAGTCCAACTGAGGTTGTGTGGGATCCTACACCTCTAGTTTTTAAGATGGTTCCGAGGATTGCTTTTTTCTTTTTTTTGTTTTTTGTTTTTTTTGTTTGTTTGTTTGTTTGTTTTTTGATGAAGCTAAGTGATAAGTTTTCTCCATTATGGCTATTTCTGTCTTTGCAAAAACAAAATGCCTTTTCTCCAGCTCCTTCTGGTCAAATATGAACATCCAAAGGCTTATATTCCCCTGTGTCATACTTCTACACCATAAAGGAGCTCATGTAACTGATACCTTTCATAGAATCAATCCTCCTACCTCCTAGGTAAGAGTGTGCTTGCACCAGAGAGCCTGGTCCCCTAGCCTACAGCCCTGTGAACATACATTCATCTTGTGAAATAGATAAATATTTGTCAAATGCTTACTCTGCTCTTCACCTTGTGGGACATGAGGACAGTGTGTTTGTCAACTTAAAGCATGAATGTATTTGCATCACTTAGATGTTGAAGAAATAGCCCAGCATGCTGCACTACTAGTAAATAATTTGCTTCCAAGTAAGAGGTATTCACACACACACACACACACACACACACACACACACACTCACACACACACACAGAGAGAGAGAGAGAGAGAGAGAGAGAGAGAGAGAGAGAGAGAGAGAACCACCTACAAACAAGTCATTCTTAGCTTCTCTCCTGAACTGTCTCTACCACCTGTAGAATCTTCCATTTTTGAAACTTGAGTATCACAATGCAGGAGCTCCTGCAGTGCCCAGGATGTCAGGGACTAAGCTTTATCAAAAGTATTCCCCAATTTAACTATTTTATGTTCTAATAGGCTGTTGATGAAGGGAGAACTAAACGTTAAAGGTAACTAAATTTCAAAGGGAAGCACATCTTTAGTGGTTCTGTCAGACTCCAGAGGTGGAAAACAAACACTATTTATGAAGCCTAGGACTTCTCCAGGGGATATCCCCGAGCATGGGCATGGGCAGGAGGCTCACCTGTCAGTTGCCTCCCCTTTAGCACTTGAATGTTTCTTTATTTCCCACCCCACCCCCAGTCTCTTTTTTTCTGTGTATCTCTCTCTCTTTTTAAACCATCTTAGATACACATGCATACCTTGCTGCTAGAACCTACTTTCCAAAACTTGCTGTAACTCATTTCCTTATACTTTAATATGTTCCCTGTTTTTTGGTATAATGTGACACTGCCTGCCCTTAAGAAGAACTTAACTCTTGACTTTTCATACTTCATCTCCCCCCTACCCATCCGGGTTTCCTGTTTTCCTCTCTAACTTGGGTCTTCTGCTCTACCATAGTTTCTCATCTGTAACTCTCCCACACCTCGAGGTCCTTTGATGATGCTGACAGCAGGCCTGCTTCTGTTTATATCCACACCAGATTTGGTCCTGCAGCCTTTTCTGTCTTTCCCTTCCCACACATGCTTGCCTTTGGTCTATAATCACCGTGCTTCTAGATGAGTTTGTATCATTTTCTATTAGAAAGCAATCAAGTGGAAGTTAATTTCTTTTTAACAGCAACTTTGAACGTATGGAGATTAGATCTTAATATTCTCACTCTTTCAAATATTTATGTTAAGTTTTTCCTCCTGCCAAACTCTAGAATTCCAGAGTGTTTTTTTCCCTCAGTAATTTAATTAGGCCACAAGTTTGAGGCCTAATGTTAGATCAAAAAATGCCTGCTATGCTTGAAAGATCAAGACAGCAAATTGATTACTGTTATAGCAAAGGTTGGCAAATGCAGGCGAGGGAGCAGGTACTGCCCTGTGCTGTAGGATCTGAGTCAGTGATCAAGGTCAGTCTCAGTTCATTAACTTGTAAAGGCTTATGGTCATTGTACATATGACTACTCACTCCTTATATTGCAATCACAGTAGAGTACACTTACGGAGCGACTTAAGGTCACTTCACTATGTCTCTAAATGTGTCAGGTGCTGAACAACCTGTAACATTAGCTGATTTCTGGCCATTTTGCCTAGTTTCTTACTGTTCACAACTGGATTTTAAAAAAAAAAAAAAAAAAAAAAAAAGAATCTCACCTCCAAAGGTGTCCTTCATTCTAAAATTACATAGAGTCTAGTTCTGATTCAGTATTTCAAATTCATGTTTTTTGAAAAGGAATATACATAGGTCCCCATTGTTCTTTCATTTAACATATCACTTAAAATGGAATATAGTAGATGTAAACGCCGAACCACTAAAAATATTTTTTCTCAACAATTCTAATACTACTTTTGTTCTTCTCAGATAGTACTGTAAATTATTTTGACATTATTTGCTAGTAAGTTTACTTTTAAAAGACCTTTGGAGTATTTCACTTGAAGCAATATAACATAAATATAACCTTGGTACTTTTAAAAAAATCTAGACTGAAAATAGTTACTATATTTGTGCTCAGTTCCTTAACTAGAGGCATAGCTTTTTGTTGTTTTTGTGCCTAGATAAGCTAACTGTGCTATGTGATCAGACTGCTTTGCTTAAACATTCTTCATTGTAGGAAACTCTCCATGCTAATCTTTCTAAGTAAATCTAGCATCTGAAAAATAGTTTTTTTTTCATTTGTAGACACATGTAGTGGGAAGTACTGATGAAGCTAGGTAATGTATGCATGCTGTAATGCCGAGAACTCTCCTGTGGTAGACCATTTCCTGCTCTCACATATGGTGCACTTTGCTCCTTCCAAGTTGTATGTTAGTTTTTCTAAAATGAAATTACTACTATGCATTTTCTAAGCATTTATAACTTTATATACAAAACTGTATAGACCTGTATAAAACTGTATAAGTGCAGAAAGGCTTGCCTTTCCACCTGGTTAAAAAAAAATAGACTATCATATGATATAATGATTTGAAAAGTATTGGATGTCAAACAATTAATGATAACCCCTCCCATAAGAGGGGAATTAGATGAAGTGGACCCTGAATGGACAAAGGGAAGCTGGTATTCCAGGGCATCTAAGAGTTTGTGAGCAACATGTCTAAGAGAAAACTGGGAAAGAACATAGGCAAGAGCAGACTCACTCACACATGCTCTAGAACAGTGGTTCTCAACCTGTGGGTCAAAGGACTCTTTCAGAGGGGTTGTCTAAGACCATCAGAATTGACAGATAGTTACATTATGATTTATAACAGTTATAACATAACAGTTATGAAGTAGCAACAGAAATAATTTTACGTTGGGGATCACCACAACATGAGGAGCTATATAAGGGTCACAGTATTAAGAAGGTTGAGAATCAGTGCTCAAAAGAGTCACAGACAGGATCCTATAGCCTTCATCTGAGTGCTGATCATGGTTTAGCATGTGAGAAACTACCCAAGGCCTAGGAGAGAGCTCTTATTGTAGAACATCAAAGGAGACATTCACTGGCTCTCAGATAGGACTGCCATTTGTGTCATCCAGAATAGAAAACTTGTAGTTTATAGGCAAACAGATAGAAGGTTTATGTCACAAAATTTGTGAATTTTTTTTTCAGCTTTCCCTAATGCCACTTAGAAGGAAGACATCATAATTAAATTGATCTAAATTAATGATGAAGTGGAAATATGAGCTTCTCGTATGTTCTGTGGTTCCATAAATCCCACAAAAGACTTGATAAATTACATACGTTTTCTATGTCTGAGAAGGACTACCAGTGTATGGATACAGGCTCATAAGTCAACACATGTTAAAGGGGACTCTTAAACACACACACACACACACACACACACACACACACACATGCACAAATGTATATGCAATCTCTCTTTGTGTATCTCTTTGTCTCTCTGTTTCTCTGTCTTTTTCTGTCTGTCTCTCTCTTACACACACACACACACACATGTGCACACACAAACCCATAGCCAAACATGTTACCCAAAAGTTTGATTTGAAAAGGGTATGGGGTACAGAGCTAAACAAAGAATTCTCAATTTGAATGGCCAAGAAGCACCTAAAGAAATGTTCAACATCCTTAGTCATCAGGAAAATGCAAATCAAAACAACCCTGAGATTCCACCTCACACTAGTCAGAATGGCTAAGATCAGAAACTCAGGTAATTGCAGAACCCAGATGTCCTTCAACAGAGGAATGGATACAGAAAATGTGGTACATTTACACAATAGAGTATTACTCAGCTATTAAAAACAATGACTTCATGAAATTCTTAGACAAATGGATGGAACTAGAAAATGTCATCCTGAGTAAGATAACTCAGTCACAAAAGAACACACTGGTATGTACTCACTGATAAATGGATATTAGCCCAAAAGTTCGCAATACCCAAGATACAACTCACAGACCACATGAAGCTCGTGAAGAAGGAAGACCAAAGTGTGGGTGTTTTGTTCCTTCTTAGAAGGAATAACAAAATACTCATCATAGAGGCAAATATGGAGACAAAGTGTGGGACAGAAACTGAAGGAGAGGCCGTCCCGAGACTGCTCCACCTGAGTATCCATCCTATGTGCAGTCACCAAAGCTAGACACTGTTGTGGATGCCAGGAAGTGCAGGCTGACAGAAGCCTGATATAGCTGTCTCCTTAGAGGTCTGCCAGAGCCTGACATACACAGAGGCAGATGCTTACAGTTAAACATTTAACTGATCATGGGGTTCCCAATAGAGGAGTAAGAGAGAAGACTGAAGGAGCTGAAGGGTTTTGTGGTCCCATGGGGAGATTAACAATACCAACCAGTCTGAGCTCCCAGGGTCTAAACCACCAGCCTGGGAGCACATAGGGAGGGACCCATGGCTCCAGCTGTGTATGCAGTGGAGGATGGCCTTTTCGGGCATAGGTGGGAGAGGAGATCCTTGGTCCCGTGAAGGCTGGATGCCCCAGTGTGGGGAATTAAAGGGCGGAGAGGTGGGAGTGGGTGAGTGGGTGGTTGGGGGTACATCTTCAAAGAAGCAGGAGGAGGGGGAATGGGATGAGAGGGTTGGGGGGAATGTGGAAAGGGGATAACATCTGAAATGTAAATAAAATATCCAATAAAAAATTAATTTCGAAAAGGGTACAAAGAAAGAAAAAGGAAACACGGAACACGGCTTATATACAAAAAGGAAACACACAGCAAGATGGCAGATGTAGACCTAACTGTTTCAAAAATCATGCTATGTGTAGGTTACCTCACTTCCCAGCTAAAAGACAAGAAGTGTCAAGTTGGATACAAAACATTAGTATACAACTATATGCTTTCTATAAGAAATCCACTTAAATAAAAAGAGCAAAAAGATATATAGAAAGGCTGGAGTATGTGCTTATATACCAGTTTTAGGAAAGCAAGTGTAGTGATATTTAAAGAGTCTTTAGAACCAAGACTGTTATCAAAGAACAAGGAGGTACTTCATAATTATGAAGATGTCAGCCCGTGACACCTGCATATCAGCACTGCATGTCTGTGCTCTGCTTACATAACTGTAAACCGCGAGGGAAAACTCATGAAGTTGTACTTAAAATTAGGTAAATGCTTAATCACCATCAGAGATTTCAATGTCCCTTTCTCAATATTTGATTGGACTAACAATTTTAAGAAGGAGAAAAAATGTTTTAGTAACTCCAATCACCAGCCTAATGAAGTAACATTTATTTAAAAAAACAAAACAACAAAAATTTTTAAAAATTCACTACAATCAGCAAGGTCAGGTCCTTCTGAGGGACACATATTGTTTTCCACAGGAACTCCTTTCCTTAGCCAAGTAGCCATGATATATTTAAATGAAGGATTGAAATCAAAGAATTCTCAGACCATGGCGAAGTGAAAATAAAATTCAGGACCAAAGAAGATTTTTTTTACTTCAATTTAAATGAAAACAAAATGTAAAATTTACCAGATATAGTAAAATAGAATTTGGAGAAAATGTTTGTACTAAATGCTGCTCTGACACAAGAAGATAGGTCCCAAGGGTGGCCTCAGCTCACGTCTCAAAATGACTAGAATAGGAGTTGTTATCAGCTCACTGAAACAGAGTGTGCTTGATGTATCACAGACCCTGGGTTCAATCTCTAGGACTGAATTTTAAACATCTAAAATAAGGATCAAGATATACACACACATGTGAAATTAAATTTCATCAGTTTTTAAAACACCAGCTCCTAGTGATTGACCACTAGTAATGGAAAGTCACACTTGTATGCAGCGTGACTTTGTGTGTTTAATGGAAACCTTTGCAGTATCTAATACAGCATAACAGCTACCATGCTGCCCGAAACTCTATCCTCCCGGATCAGCGTAGCCACCGTGTTCCCTGCTTCGCTGACCTTTGGATTCTGTGTCTAAGATCAGGTGGTTTTGTCTTTCTGTGTAGCTTATTTCACTTAGCATAATGTCTTCTTTGTTCATTCATGTGGCTGCAAATAACAGGACATTTTCTTTATCCTTCCATGCATTAATGGGCGCTTAGCTTGACTGTGGGAACTAGCACTGCCCCAAATATGGGAGTGCACATCTCTTCAACACTAATTTCATTTTCTCTGGGTATGTATGCAGTTGTGGTATTGCTTTTGTATGTTTGAAATTAAGGAGATGATCAAAGTAAGACATTATGAACATTTAGCTTATTGCCATAAAAATAGATTCTTCTTTCTGTGTTCAAAGGAAGGGAGAATAATGAGAACAAGTCTTATGAGGACCCAGCTGATAGATGAGGCACATTAAGCTCCTACAGTCAGTCCTAATTTCATTTAGCCTCTAATTTTTAAAATCCAGTTGCCCAATTAGGGTGGTAGCAGGCCTCCATGGACATGAAATCTGCAAGAAGTCTTTGGCAAAGATGGTTTGATAAGCACCATGTGGCTCTCAAGCATACCAGATCTCTTGATGGTTTGGAAGGTGGCTGAGAGCCTCAGAGAGTGAGAGCCTTAGAATGAGAGCCTCAGAGTGGCCCTCTGTGGCTGAAGCTCTCAGTGTGTTGTGTTGGAATCTTGAGTTTATAATTGTTTTGGAAGCCAGCACTTAAATGGTCTGATTAGATACATGGTGCAGAAATTCTCAAGGAGAGGAATATTTGACACCCCACCCCATGTTCATATCACAGCAAAGCCCATGTCATTAAGGTAACAAATTATGTGTTTGGAATCATTTCACAAGTGATGAAGTATTTCTTCTTTTCATGGTGCTTCTGTACTGGGTTAACTTACATCTCCACCAGTAATGTCTCTGCGTGTCCTAGAAGAAGTCACTAACACAAGGCAAAACACAGGTACTGCTTTTCTCATTGCTGTACCTGAATACCTGAAAGCACCTTGGGGAGGAATTGTTTACTTTAGCTGATAGCTGCAGTCCATCATTTGGTGGCAGGCTGGTCAGGTCACCTTATAGTGTACATAAAACAGAAGGGTAAGGACCCGAGGAGCACGGACATAACCTTCTAGGGGATGTGCCAGGTGACCTCTGTCTTTCAGTGAGAGCCTCAGCTCCTAAAGTTTCAACAACCTCCCAAAATAGTGAGCTGGTGAGCAGCTGTTACATAAAACCATAATGCAGACTAGATGCGTATGCAGAACTCCATCAGGAAAAACAGTGGCCACTACGTTTATAACAACAGAAACAAACCAGTTAACTATAGGATAAAAGCCTAGTATGCTGACCATTTAAGGAAGAGATGATAATGATAGCAAAATTGTGCACACTTCTTATTCCCTTGTTACTCAGTGACAGCTTTTACTATTATTTCCTGATAGCAAAAATCTAAAAGAGAAAGAAAACCCAACCCCAAGTAGCAAGTCTACTTTTCTCTGTGTGGCAGTTTATTTTTTTCTGAGATATTGATGACAGTTTAGTGATAAACTTGTTAGCATTTTTAAACTTTGTGTTTATTTGTTGTTTATATATTTATTTATTCATTCATTTTCACTCATCTATGCTGAGGATCGCCTACATACATGAAACATACATTCTACCCATATGCTGCTCAGCCAGATCTTTATGTATTTGAAAACATTAGACATGTACCTTGTGTAGGCTCTAGCCATGACATTCCCAAGTCTATAGCCAAGAAAACAATGGGTGTGTGTGTGAAAGGGCAACATCTGGTCTATCTGGATAGACCTGGAGCAATTCAGATCTTCATGAGCAGGCAAATGGGTAGAGAAATTGGCATTCATCCAGGAAATAGAATACTACTTAGCAATGAAAATGGCTGGAACGATATTTTTGAGATGTTCTCATGGTCTGGGACTTGGACTTTGATGTTCCTACTGAAGAAAGAACTTGTGAGGATACAACAGCATATGTGGATCTCAAATAATTAAGAAGCTGGGATATGTGCTATCCAGTTACATTTCTATAAAGTACTAGAAGAAGGTAACTAATCTATGATAATGGAAATAGATGAATGGCTCCTGGATTTGGCCATGGGTATGCTCATTATCTTTATAGTGGTCATGATTTCATAGTGTATACCTGTAAACTGTACATTTTATATATATGCAGTAGATCTGTTAAACTGGAATGCTGTTTTAAGATTTGAGGGTTTTTTGGACCAATTGAGCCAGGGGGTCTTTGAGCTTCTATTAAGTAACGTCTAGCCATGGTGCTTGACTTGATAGCAAACCCATCCATCATAAGACAACTCAAAATACAGAAATTTTAATTCTGAATGCATAATTAGTATAAACATTTGAGGGCTGGAGATGGCCAACATCAAGATCACTTGTGTTCTTCCAGAGGACCTGGGTTCATTTCCTCTACCCAGGTCAGCTGACTCCCATCCACCTAGATCTCCTCTTCTAGGAGGTCTGATACTTTCTGGCATCTGAGGTCACCTGCTCTTATATGCATATACACGAGAAAGATGGAAATAATAAAAATACGCTTTTTTTTTTTAAAAAAAAAAAAGTATGACAGTATGCACCCAAATCCCTTCACTCAAAGGGTGAAATTTTGTTTGAAGCCATTCTGGGATGTATAGCATGTTTCAAAAACAAGAAAAAAATAGAGATGGACACAAAAATAATCTCTGCATATTACAATTAGTATATGGGTAACCTTTTTCCCTCTGTCAGTACATTCTATAAAACAGACATTGGGCATGTGTCTGTGAACGTTTTGGTTTGTTTTGCTTTGGACTCTTCAAATGCAGCTATAAATTCCAGTCATTTTTTTCAATTACTCCCCCAAAATGTGCAGGCTCTGCTCTGTGAGCCATCCTACCCATCCTGCTATTGTATTCCATGTGTTCTGCTCAGACATTGTGTTTTGAAATCTGTAATTGCAAGGTCTTTTATCCTTTTATTGGTTTAGTACTTTAAGCCCGAGACATAAAAAAGAAGACTATCAGTGAAAATCAATTGAAATGTAGTTAGATGAAGATCTGAGGCCCAAGGCAGGAGGCTTGAGTTGCAGCACAGTGTAATCAATTAGGACCTTCCAGCTGCGTTCTGACTTCCCCCAGCCAATCACTTTTCACACGTTTCCCCCATTAGCTTGACTTGAGTTCTTCTTTTTTTTTTTTAATGTGAATTATGATGAATGAGATGTTGTTATGAATGTGGAGATAGGTCATTATCCTACAGAAGCCAGGCTGTGCCAGCGTCCGCTGTTAGAGCTCCATGGGCCCACTCTCAGTGCAGCCCAGATTTGTCTGTCTCTGGCTATGATTGGGAAGCTGTAGTCACTGTTAGCTAATTTGCTTAACAATATTACAAGACAAATTTGTTACAGTACAGAATTGTTTTGTCCATCTGCGTAATTTACATGAATTTTTAGTTGTAAAATGAAAGAATATAATTTATCAAAGAAGTGTGAGATGACTTTTTTATGGAGTAAGGACACCTGTCTCCCAGGACTTAGTGCCACCAAATGTATTGACCTCATTATGCCTTTTAAGATATCAAAAAGTAAAAATAATAAATGATGTTTAAATCACCTGCAGAAAGAGGCTGAAGCTACAAATGGGAATAAGTGTAGCTTGTTATGGGCCCCACAGGTGGTACCTACTTTAAATAATACTGGTTTTTCTGGTCTTGGGGAGTTCCTAAGAGCTGGAAACAAATCACTCACTTTGGTTTAATGTACTACATGGCTAAGATGTCACCATTGGAAATATTGGGTCAGTCAGCCAAACATTAGCATCTCTGATTTTAAAACACATATGTATATCTTATGTATGCATAAATCACCCCTTCCAAAACATCCATACATCCATGGGGTGGCACTGTAAGAATGGTGCCAGGGCCTCTCCTCCAGCCAAGCAAGATGCCCAAAGGAAAGAAGGCCAAGGGGAAGAAGGTGGCCTCGGCCCCCTGCCGTCATCAAGAAACAGGAGGCCAAAAAGGTGGTCAATCCTTTCTTCGAGAAAAGGCCCAAGAACTTCAGCATTGGGCAGGACATCCAGCCCAAAAGAGATCTAATATGCTTCGTCAAACGGCCCTGCTACATCAGACTGCAGCGGCAAAGAGCCATCCTCTATAAGTGGCTCAAAATACCTCCTGCCATTAACCAGTTCACCCAGGCCCTGGACAGGCAAACAGCTACTCAGCTGCTTAAGCTTGCCCACAAGTACAGACCAGAGACACAAAGCAAAAGAAGAAGCAAAGGCTACTGGCCCGTGCTGAGAAGAAAGCTGCTGGCAAAGGGGACGTCCCAACTAAGAGACCACCTGTCCTCCGAGCAGGAGTCAATACAGTCACCACTGTGGTGGAGAACAAGAAGGCTCAGCTGGTGGTGATTGCCCATGATGTAGACCCCATTGAGCTGGTGGTTTTCCTGCCTGCCCTGTGTTGAAAGATGGGGGTGCCCTGCTGCATCATCAAGGGAAAGGCCAGGCCTGGTCCACAGGAAGACATGCACCACTGTTGCCTTCACACAGGTTAACTCGGAAGACAAGGTGCTCTGGCTAAGCTGATGGAAGCTATTAGGAGCAATTATAATGACAGATATGACGAGATCCACCGCCACTGGGGAGGCAACGTCCTGGGTCCTAAGTCTGTGGCTCTCACTGCCAAGCTGGAAAAGGCAAAGGCTAAAGAACTCGCCACTAAACTGGGTTAAATGTACACTAAGTTTTCTATACATAAATATAATTACAAAATTAAAAAAAAAAATAGTGCCGGAGGCCGCTGGTGAGTGGTACTCCAACTTTATTCTCTTTGCCTTTAGTTTTATTTTACTGTTCACCTTCCACATCATATAGGCACAGGAAAAAAAAATGCCATGTTGCTTTTTTCTTTAATCTGGAATATGTGGTCAATACTACCCTGCCTTCACAGCCATCAGCCTGTCAGTAGAGTATTTATGTTGTCTAGACAAGTGCATGACGTGAGGTGGACAAGCAGGAGCTTATGGACACTCTTCTGGACCCCAGGTGAGGTTGGTGGAGATATACTCCATGGGGACTCTGCTCCTGGAAGCTGAAAGTTAAAGTGGGCTAGGCTTTGAGACGCCTTGACAGACATCTCTGTGTTGGGTGCAGAGAGTTTGGGGGAGGAGTCCTCAGAGCTAGAAGAGTTAATAAACACCAAGAGCTGTGTTCATCTTGTAGCTTTACTGAGGCTTAATCTGTAAGCTTGATTGCCCCCTAACCCCTCTCCTGTGTCTCCCTCCCAGTGTTTCAGGGGCTTTATGGCAGTATTAGTGGCATCTTGCCCACCACTGGCTTTAGAAAATCATCCTCATGGGAGAAAAGCAGAGGCTGCCGTGTGTGATCATTACCCCAAGAATAAATATCCTTATGGCCTCCACTGGGCAGCCCGGTTCTGTTCTTTAGTACAAAACTAGGGGTCAAGTGTCACTGCCTGTTTTTCTCTCCCCCTACCTTGTTCCTGCCCTGGTGGCCTCATCATGAGGAGCGGCCTCACCTTCAGGAAAGTGTTTGCTCACATTTCCTTAGAGCCCTTCGTGTATTCTGCCATATTTTATAAAAATGGACCTGCAAGCCGTGACTTGGTGGAATTCCTTGTGAACCATGCACACAGATTTTCTGTGTAATTAATTCTCGGTATTGAGATGGAGTCAGAGACCAGATTGAGTGTTCCCTATTTTGCCAAACATCGTTAAGTCATTAGTGTGAGAGACTTGTTGTGAAAGACCGATTAAGAGCTCAGAAAAGCCAATGTACATCTTTCTGTTAATCCCACAGGCTTTCCAGTATTCTCTTTTCTCTTTCTAATGAGGAGTCTGAGGAAATGATGTAGTATTTCATATTTTAAAATCCTGAAAGACAGAAAATGATTATGCCTACAGATGAGATTAAACTGTTCAGCCAACAAGCTGCCATAAATAAGTAAACACAGAGCCAATTTATATTACACTGAGAGCCAATAGGTAGAGGCAAACCCAGCTTACATTTGGGCATGGTAGTCAGAGGGACGGAAGCAGCCAGGCTCTCAGAGAATCCCAGAGCTGATTGGCAGGTCACCCGGAGAACAGGTGTCTGGTACCAAGTGAGAAACGTGGGTGGCGGGTGATGTGTGCTTCCTTCATCAAGATACACTGCTTCTAGGAGACAACAGCATGATTTTTATGGTGACTGGAAAGAGCCCACAGACAGGTTAGAAGGTCTATGAGGCTGGGACCTCACCTTCTCTCTTAATATTAGCAACAGTGGGAACTGTGCCCAATCAGTGATGATTTGGTTTAAAAACTTTTTCAAAAAGATTTATCTATTTATATGAGTACATTGTAGCTGTCTTCAGACACACCAGAAGTGGGCATCGGATCCCATTACAGATGGTTGTAAGCCACCATGTGGTTGCTGGGAATTGAACTCAGGATCTCTAGAAGAACAGCCAGTGTTCTTAACCACTGAGCCATCCCGCCAGCCCTTGGTTTAACTTTTTAAATGTATTATTATGTGTGTGAAAGTAGGAGTGTCTGCTGAGGGACTTTATCTCAGTGAAGGAGGAAGGCCTGTTTCTTTCTTGTTTGTTTTTGACCCTTCACCTCACCTCAATAAAATTTTTTATTTTACTTCATTTTTAATTTAACTTTAATTTTAATATTTATCCTATTCTAATAATCTTTTGTAGGTATATAACAATAAACACTCAGTGCACAGTTTTATTTATACATAACCTTTCAGCATCATGTAACTGTACAACAGAGTCTGGGCACATTCCTTTCACACTGTATTCCCCTGTGCCCTTTACTGCAAAGCCCTGAGCCTGTCCCTCCCTGGGCAGACACTACATGGATTTCTGGCCCTGTTTGTCACTCTGGTCATTCCCCAGACACTTTTGTCTGTGGAACCATACCATTTTAGTCTTCTGCTTCTGGCTTTTCCCATGCTATAGAGTGCTGCATAGCGTTTGCTGCTTCCACTGCAGACCCACCCCATCAGAGATGTTGGGCTTTAAATTTGGCTGGAATTTGTAGGCTGTGTTCTGAAAACCTTTCCTTTTACTTTCTATATCAGTTTAGGGGGAAAGGACGTAATTATTTTTCATGGCCTATTTCCTCTGAGTTCACACTGAAAGTTATATTATACAAGGACATATCTCCCTATAAGGGATTCCTTTATAGGAATCTATAAGAGGAATTCCTCTATAAGAGGAATTGTTAATTACTATGGTCATTGTTGTGGTCAAATCATCTGAAGGAAACATCTCGAGGAAAGACTTTCATGTGTGCTTACAGGAGAGGAAAGAACTTATCAGGGCAGGGAAGGTACAGCAGAGTCTGTGGCCCCAGGACACCGGACTGGGAAGAGCTAGGAGCAAAACCAAAGAATGCTGGTGTCCAGTGACTTTTCCAGAGCATTCTTTCACATATGCAGTCTGGGACCCTATCCTATGAGACAGTGCTGCCTCCATTCAGAGCAGGTCTTCCCTCCACAGGTAAATCTATGAAGGAATGTCCTCACAGACACACCTGGGACTGTATCCTAGGTATTCTGAATCCAGGCAGATTGACAATGAAGATGAGCTATCACAGGTTTTCTCCCACTGACCTTTTAGTTGAGATCCTGGGGTAGAAAATGACTTTGAGTGCTCTCCTGTTAGTTACTCTTCTAGGGTTTTTAGATAGAAGGTTTTGGTTTTTTTTTTTTTTAATTGTCATTAAACTTTTACAAAAAGAAATTTTCCTTCATTTAAAAATGTATAATATCTTGTTTTTAGAAAAGAAACGTTTAACATCTTCTTTTTCATGTTTTGGGTTTTGTGTGGTTCAAGTTCATTATCAACAGTTCATTATGGCCAAGCACAGTGGCATGCATTCCCTTTCAGCCCTGCTCTTAGGAGCTGGAGGTAGGAGGACCATGATTTGAGGCTGGCCTGGGATGCATAGAGACAAGCTTGTCTCAGAACAGTAAAGGAAAAGACATTGTTAGAACCATGGACTAAACCTTGACTTAGTATAATATTTAGATAACTTTGCTTTCAAGTCCATGTGGTTTCAAATTAGTGAGAAATTTCCTTTGTTTCTATAATTCAAAAATAGATGTATCTTATTTGCTGAAGCTGGGGGGGGGGGGCGGGAACTACATGTGTTAATATCCGCCTTGTGTAGGCAAAACTCAGAGCTGTTGGCTGTGGAGTAGATGTGAGTGAGTCTGCAGTATCTCTAAAGGGACCTTTGACAGTATGCATGGAGGACCACAGGGAACATGTTAGGGAAATGTCTAAAACTTGATGAAACTGCAGAAAAGCAACTAAATCTATGGATTCATGAGATAACAGCTGATTTCAGAAAAACATAATGGCCAGCATTGTTGGAGCCTGGAAGCCGAGTCATTGCCCACATGGCCCAGTCACATGGCCCAGGCTCAGGAAAACACTTTGTCCTTTTCAGCCAGAGCTTGCTTGTTCCAAGGTTTTATACCAAATAAGGTAAGAAATGCCTAGGTTACAGGCAAGACAGGTTCTGAAAATGTGGGGACATCTCAAACTGTCAGCAAGGTCTTACCCAGAACTATATGGAAGAAAGGGTCTTAATTCAATACTGTTGGGACTGGTTGTGTTTCTTGCTGATCAGACATTGGCAGACAAACCAATATGATGTCAAGAGTTAACAGAGTGTCTGGCCAGAGTCTTGAAGGAAGGAAGACCAGTCTTTCCAGTGGAAAACCTGAATATTCACAGTCACCTTCACTGACTATTTTATATGACATCCTTCCTTAGAGAACAAGAGCTGACCATATTCATGAACAAATTGTGTGCAGGTTGAGAAAGGAATCTTTATAACTCAGGAATGACATGATAATCACCACAGAAGATTTTAAGATCACAAGAAAAGTGATGCTCTGTCACTTGTTGTTAGGAAAAATGACACCAGATGCCACTAGAATGGCTCAAATCAGAGCCTGGCAGCACCAAAAGTGGGTAAGGTGGGGAGAATCTTTGCAGTTTTGAATGGCATATCTTCTTTAAAAATAGTTTTGTGTTTTCTTGTGGGACAAGTATCTACATGTATATGAGTTTGTACACGAGTGTCCCTGTTAGCCTCCGTCACACCCTGAAAATATCTCAACACTGCATCCGTGCTTAAGGGATGAGCAAATGCTCTGCAAGCCTGGATTTACATGGAAGCTCTCCTCTGTAGTGTCTCTTCTTGGCTAACACCTTGCCGACAGTTTGATATGCCCTCACATTTTCAGAGCCTTCCCTTCCTGTAACCTTGGCTTTTCTCTCCCACCTTGTTTCTTATGAGCCCTTGGAACTACTCAAGTCCAGCTGTGAAGGATGTGGTACCCTAAGCCTGGGTGAGATCCATGCACAGGTGGAAAGGGGAGGTATGCCGATATGTCCATAAATGTGGACACACTTTAAACATTGTGCTCAAATGAAAAAATACACATAAAGGACTATAATATGTATAATTTCATTCTCATGAAAGTCTAGAAAAAGCAGTGCTGTAGAGGGAAGAGTTATCACCGAAAGTCCAATAAAGGACTATTAAGTTGGTTTCCAAGGGTATTGGTGTGGTCAGGGTTGAGCCGTCTCTATATAAGGCAGCAATCACTCCCTGAAGTTTTCTCTTCTCAAGTAGCTAACAGGCTAATGGTTGGCGTACGGATCCATGTTGTACCATGTTCTTCGCTTCCGTGACCATGCTGTGACCTTGCAAAACAAAAGTTAGGGAACGGAAGTAGCTAACTGACAATTACAGTGGCTGATACACTCCAGTTTAAATAGAAGTGTCCTCCGTTAAAATATGGTTCATTCATCGGTCAAACTGTCCTTATTTCCTTTAATTGAATTAAGATGGACAAATGAGAGATGTGTGCAAGGCAAGGAAAAAAGACCTTTCACAAATCACTGCTATCCTCCCTCTGAGTGTAAAATGAATCAATTAAAAGCATGCCATAGCATTGTTGATTCCTTAGAAGTTTTAGCACAGAAATATTTGTTTAAAAAAAAACATTATATGCCTGGGTGAAAAATTAGTTACCTTCTACAGTTAACACAATTTAGTATCATCTGTTTGAATTGTGGTTAATTTATATTCTGTGTTTCCATTTGACTACAAGTCAAATTATCTTCTTCAAGTTGGAAATCTCAATCTTGGAGAAGAAGCAAATAGCCTAGTTCACAGATGCATGGTTTGGCTCTATATTGTCTTTTTCTAAATAGTATTCCTTGATAAGTGATGTGGTAGGAAGACAGAAGTGTGTGTGTGTGTGTGTGTGTGTGTGTGTGTGTGTGTACCTTTACCCAGATACTTTGAAAGACAGTCTTCTTTTTTTCTAGTATGTTAGGTTATTTGTGAAGTCATACACATTGTATAAGTTTGTTTTGTTTTAAGGTGTATGTTATTTGAAATAGCTGCCTGTCCCTGTATCTTCGCTTTGTTTTTCTGTTTACACACACAGCTTTAGCGTGCTTTGCCCAGAGCCAGCTCTGTTTATAATTCATACCTTTTCCTATGTGCCCGTGGTTTTTCCTGCTGTCTAAATTCAGTCATAGATATGCTTATAATTTGTTCTATTTGTTGCACTGAATTTTTTCCAGAATTGTTTATATTGGTATACATTTGGCTGGGGTCAGGGTGGATGAAACAAGCCTTACTTGTTCAAGCTTTTGAAAGTTTCTAAGTGCTTTTGCTTTCTACATGTGGATTCTTTGCAGACTAAACTTGATAACCAACTCTTAAGATTTGAAATATTATCAGAACATCAGGAGAGACCCTTCACTAAGATAGGTTAAGAAGTCACTCAAAATACTCCCCAATATCAGCCGTTCAGAGCCTCCTGTGCTGGCCCATTCCTCTGATGTGCATTCATTCTCAGAAAGATTTCTGGGCTATCTGTGGAAGTCTCTTGTCATTGTCCTTTAGAAAGGACCAAGCCTATAAAGAGGAGCATGGGTCTGAGTTACTGAGGAACACTACTTGCTGGCACAGCCACCCTTGATATTTCCCCTTATTTTTCTGTCTGAAAATTTTTCATCTTTCAGTTCCTGGAGCTGAAGGGAATGCTTTTCCTCCTTTCACAATAATAAATAAATAGAGTTTTAAACCCAGGGCTGACATGTTATTTATTGATGATTTTGCTGTGGGCAGTATGAAGTGTGTGTCACTTGTCATTAGCAGTAACAATTTCAGCACATTGCATTCTTTTTTATTTACTCTGGTGGCAACATGTTTCTGAACAGGGCCACTGGCTGTGGGTCAAGAGGTCAGTCTTTGAGGTTAAGAGTAGATGGGTCACTTGCTGTTAACCTGAGGTTAGCAGTGTGTGTGTGTGTGTGTGGGGGGGTGTTCTCATCTGTGGTGTTGATTTTCTTCTTAACAGATTTCTTCCTATTTTTGTAATGTGTTGAATTAATTAATCTTGCCCAGTTGTAGACTGTTTCTTCTTTCTGGCCTGAGTTTTTATCATCAAGGTATTTTTCTTTCCCATCCAAGTCCTTTCTAGCCTTTGTCCTAGGCCATGAAGCAGTGTTCACTCAGAGGTTTAAAACCTTTCCTCTCTTAGGCACCCAGATGCCAGTATTCAAATGCAGTTATCCTTCTGGATTTTCTCTGCACTTCACACCAAATAGCCAGTGCAGAGCAGAATTTCAGGGGAAAATTCATGTGTCTTTGGCCAAGACAGTTCATCTCTCTGTTCCTGCAGTTTAAATAGTTTCCAGCTCTTAGACTGGCAGCCCTTGTTACTGTTTATGTTCAACTTTAATGATCTGTTGGTTTGGGTCCCTGACGTATAGGGAAGCTGCTCTAACTTTTCTGCAGGGAAAGGTGTCATCTCTTACAGTGCATTTGTCTTTGAAAGCTGTCTGAATGGAAAGAGGCTCCTTGTATTGTGTGTGTTCTCTGCTATTTCCTTACAAGAGAACTTGCAGACAATGCCTACTTTGTGTATGGATAGGCCACCCTGTAAGGAACTAAGTGGATTTTAGGTCTTTTATACGAACAGTCTTCCTCTTAGGTCTCAGCTTATTTGATTACCTGAATTTTTACTTTTTTTTTTAATAATTGTTATTGGTGATTTTATTTCTCTATATAATTTCAGCAGAATGCACATTTTTACCTGGTGAATGAGCACATAACGTGTGCAGTGTGGGTACAAGCAAGAAACAATGCTTATAGTATGGCTTGTCAAGGCAGTCCTGAGATGAATGTATTCACAGAAGGGGAGGGAGGGAGGGAGGGAGGGAGGGAGAGAGAGAGAGAGAGAGAGAGAGAGAGAGAGAGAGAGAGAGAGAGATTAAACCTAGGGATTTGTGAATGCTCGGAACCCTAGTCCTTATTAAAATGTTAATATATGGGTCTTATTGATAAGGAATTTTTCTTGAAGTTCTATACCCAGTTAACATAAATCATTCAGTTCGTTCATACAGTGGCAAGAGCTGACGACTATTGTACTCCTTCTCAAGAAACTATTTGTGTTGGGTTCTTTTTTTGTCAGACTGTGTATTTGTTGCCTAGACTGGTGTGCAACTCTGGGATCAAGTCATCCTCTTGCTTCAGCCTTCTAAGTAGCTAGGGCTTCAGTACTACTCCAGTACCAGCTGGAGATCTTTTCAAGGTATACTACACTATGACGATGTAAGTGTAAAAAGACTGATAAGCAGATTATAGAATTATATTGATGATTAACTTTAAATGTTATGATAACAATAGTAGTAACTTCAATGTTATAATTTATCCAACTATGGCATTAATGATGAGAAAATGTGGGGATGCATCAGTGACAGTAGATGCATACTCAGAACAGAGAGATGCATCAGTGACAGTAGATGCATACTCAGAACAGAGAGATGCATCAGTGACAGTAGATGCATACTCAGAACAGAGAGATGCATCAGTGACAGTAGATGCATACTCAGAACAGAGAGATGCATCAGTGACAGTAGATGCTCAGTGGCAGTAGATGCATACTCAGAACAGAGAGATGCATCAGTGACAGTAGATACATACTCAGAACAGAGATGGATCAGTGACAGATGCATCAGTGACAGTAGATGCATACTCAGAACAGAGATGGATCAGTGACAGTAGATGCTCAGTGGCAGTAGATGCATACTCAGAACAGAGAGATGCATCAGTGACAGTAGATGCATACTCAGAACAGAGAGATGCATCAGTAACAGTAGATGCTCAGTGGCAGTAGATGCATACTCAGAACAGAGAGATGCTGAATAATCTGGGGAACATGGGCATGGTGATAAAGTATACTGTAATGGCTATTTAAGGGAATCACATACTAGATCGTATAAGCACAGATTATTAGAGGCAACTAGTAGAGTGAAAAGCAGGAGATACTATAAAATCATATGATATTCATTGCCCCAATTTGTTAATAACCAAGGGTCCATAACATTGGAGTTTTAAATTCTTTGGAAAACCATCTGCAATCAATGCCATTTGCTTATACCTGTGGTCGGAAATTTTGAGGCATGGTCTGCTGTTAGCAGCAAATAGAGTCATTTTCTTTTCTTCACTATTAAGAGCACATTGAGTTAGATTAAGAAAACACGGCCTTGGAGTTTCACCAAGTTCATCTTTTGCTAATCAGAATTCATAGAGGCTTCAAAGATCCCATCAGCGAACTCCCTCAGTAGATAAAATTCGCATCTCATGTGGGAGCAGCCTAGACTTCTGAGCTGCCTTTCAAGCACTTCCAGACCTCAAACTTCCGAGGGTTTAACGCTATACAGGGTATGCACCTCTTAACTCATAGCTAAATTTCCTTTTGGATTGCTTTCACATACTAAGAACGCCTGTGTCAGGAAATACCTTCACTTTCCTTCTAGCAGCCCCACCCCCGCCCTGCTTCTCAGCTGTTCTCACTGCCAAGGTGGGGTTTACATTTTTAAGTGCAGTTGCAGATGACAGTCTCCCTCAGCCATGACTAGTTAGCCTGCAGGCTGGGAAATGAGGAGGAAGGAGTTGAAGGTTGCCCTTCTGTCACAAACCAGCTTACCACTCTCTCTGCTCAGTTAGACTCTCAGAGCAGTGCCAGTGACTGAATGAATGGTTCTGAGAGTGAACAGGTACTAAGCCTTTGGTGTAGGTACAACTCACTGTACGCACTCACAAATTTTCTTTTGATTACATTTCTTTCTTCTTCATAAATGTCAGTTGTGCTTTGGGCCAAAAGGACAATATATGAAAGTTGTGAAGATGTGCTATTTATTTTCTTATTCCCATTTAACTGCAAATAAAATGTAAGCTATCCAGGGTAATTCATCCCTAATGGAATATTTATTACACCCTTCTTTCCCATCCTTGCCCCCCCCCACACACACACACACAGTTCTTTCTCTAAAGCTCTTTCAGAGGATTCTGATTCACGGTGACTACAGCTCTCTGCAGCTTGATCGTGGACTTGCCCACACTGCTGTGAGCAGAAGCGATGCTCTGACGCTCTGCAGTGGAGTTTACAGTCAGCAGCAATGATCAAAGCCTAGACTGATTTTTATCTTTGTGTCCTGGTAAAGAATGAGGACTTAAATTTTTTCCTGCTAGACAGCGATTCCAGAAACAGTTTCAACTCCTTCTCCAAAGTACAGAAACAAGTTACAGCTGCAAATCCATCTAAAGACTATCTCAGCTTCACACACATGGACAAGTATCATTTTTACTGCTGACAGAACCCTGCTCTGATTCTCCTTGAAACAGGGAAGTCTGAAGAGAAGCTATTCCATAACATAGTGAATCTCAGAATTTATTTTTTCAACTGATACTTCCAGTTCTGGATTCGGTGACATTTGCCCAAAGGGAAACACCGGTCCCACGGATTGCACTGTGCAGCCATTGTCTGAACTGTCACAAGAACAGCGCGTAAAGCTGTTTGCATAGCGTGCTAACTCTATCAGGGTCAGTTCCAGTCTGTGGCCGCTAAAAATGAAAACCATGCCCCAACCGGGACAAGAGCAGGGTCAACAGCTGGCAAAGGATATGGCAATCATTTATATAAATATGCTTTCTCAAGCCCACAAAAACAAAAAACCCCAACCCAACAGCTGGGAAGGGTTGGAAGTAGCCCCGAGGCTGGTTAGTCCCCTTCCAGATGGGGAGGTTAGACTGGGGCTAGCCAGGCTGCTCCACATAGACTTCCGATTCGCATTAGAAATGAACAGAGGAGAGGAAAGGGAAAAGGAAGAAAGGCTACAAGCATGACTGCTCTGTTTTTCACCTAACTTAATCAAATAAGCGGAGACTTTCCGAGACGGAAGGCTTGCATTTATCGGTATTCACGCTCAGTTTTTTTCTGTTTATCGTAGCGTCTGATACACTCCTTAACTGCTTAAACAGAAAGCATATATGCTGTAAAGTATAGTTTATATATAATGTCATGGTTATTTGTAGACAGATTGAAGAACCAATCTCAGATTTATGTCCTGTTTACATCTTCCAAACACTTATGTAGAACATTCAATGCCAGAGAAGATAATAATTGCGGTGCTGGCTCACTCCCAGAATTTTATCCAAAGGATAGGGTTCGTTTTTGTAATTTGATTTGCTTTATAATGCATCGTTATAGTACATCTAATATATCCAGAGGAATAACAAGGGCCACTTTCCTGGGTTCACCTTAAGGTTGCACACCACAACCACGTATTATCTTTGTAACCTGCCGATGCTCTGAAAGGCAAAGGTGGAAAGCCCTGGGCTCTCTGGCTCTTCTGAAGTGACTTCGTGAAATAAAAGGGACCACAGTGGTTTGGAAAAATTGTCATTATCGAAAAACAGACAGTGTCTCCTCATGTTGGAGAGCTCTGCAGGAGCCAAATGGAGTAGCAGGGAGCACTTTCCTCCCCTCCCCCTTACATTTGCTCAAGGGAAAGCTTCCATAATGAGAGAGCATTTGTAGGTGTAGGATGAGCTCACCATGTCAGAACCCTTAGAGAGACTTTAAACAGGGTTTTTTTTTTTTTGCCAAAGTTGAGCCATAGTCTTAGAGACTGCTACTCTGACATAGGAGTTAAATAATGCATTTTTCTTTTCCCTGAAACAAACATTGCAGCCTTACTCTCAGACTATCAAGACCAGAGGAGCTATGATGATCCTGTCAGAGAACACTCTCCTCACCCTACCTCCGCCTCACACTCATGCTTACATCCAGAGTAGTGGTGATGGGAGAGCTGTTAGTAAGTATGACACAGAGAGGAATGGACTCTTAAATCGGATATGCATCTGCTCACTGAGTTGCTAAGAGAAATGGTGTAGAGCCAGATCATGCAAAGCCTGTGGGACATATATAACAGTGTACATGTGCGCTGCTTCCTAACTGTCTCAGGTTTCCTACACAGTCGTATCTGCTTCTCATGTTGCTTTGTTCTGTTATTTAGTATCAAAGCAAATACTACCCAAGCTCCAATGTTTTAGTAGAAATTCCGATGGCTTCTAAATAATGGTTTGATAAGGTAACTTCCCAGGTAAGCTATAAATTAGTATACTAGCTGCTGCTAAGAGAATTTTTCTTATTATTGATCTGTTTCTAGATTTTAAACCTTCTGTAGAACAAGAGAGGTGAGATTACTGATGTGGTAGCTGCTAGTTTTGGCAAGTAAGAGAACCTCAAGAATGCTTGGTGTGATTTAAGCACGGAGCTTTTTAAACTAAGGAAGGGTCTTCTGTTGTTACATCATTGTATACCAATATCAAGAAAGCCCCTCCCCCACCCCCACAGATATATATTACCTCAGTTTACACAGTAGGTCTCTTATTTTTCAAGAGACAAAGATGGCTCCCACTAGCATGTTTTCTGTATTCCCCTGTCACCTGGCCATGCCTTTATTTCAATCGGTCTATTTGGCTTTAAAACATTGATCAGTTTGCCACAAGCACTTTGGCTTGTATTTATATACTTTGAATATGGAAATAAGGCAGGTTCAGGAATGTGGTCACAACTTGAAAATTGGTTAATTCCCTGGCCTTGTGTCTACACACATGACCCCCACCCATCCACACACATGACCCCCACCCATCCACTCACATGACCCCCACCCATCCACTCACATAACCCTGTCTCCACTCACATGACCCCCACCCATCCACTCAAATGACCCTGCATCCACTTGTTTCCGGTCAGAGTGCTGCTGACTAGTTTTCCTCAGAGAAGTTTGATAGTCACGTGCTCCTGAAGCTTCTAAGATGGTGAAACTTAGAGCTCACTAATGCTTCCCTAAGGACTGATATCTTTCATCCATACCTATATGTTCTTTATGTCTTTAATGTATCTCACTTTGATTACCAGAAATAACATAACTGAAGCAAGCAAGTTCCCTGTTTTGAAATGTCAAACATGCTCCTCGCCTTCCATGCCCTTTCCTCCCCAACCTGCCCCACTTCTAGCTACATCCCTGACAGACACTGGGGAAACAGGGAAGACCTCAGCCTGTGGCTTGACAGTAATGGCAGGCCTTGCTTCCCTTTCTTTAAAGGTCACTCTTAGCTATCAGAGCCAAAGCAAGGCTACGACTGACACCATTCCTTGAGTGTATGTGATTCATTGCAACTATATACTCACATTTATGGCTTGACTGCCTTGTCAAAGGTTTAGGTCTGGGATAACAATAACTTCAGTGTACAAGTCAAAGGGAGTTCTTTTGTATGCACAAATGTTAATTTTCTCAGTGAACTCTAGGGCCAATGGCTTCCTCACACTATCATTGCCACTCCAGCAGCAGTGGCAGTTTCCCCATGACCCTGTGATCTTTGTAAATGTGTTCATGCCAGTCATGTGCTTGGTGTTAGATCCTATCTCCATCTCCTTTCAAAAGCCCTGGAAAGTTGGTTTGCTAAAAACTACCTGAGGATGTCTTTTCAAACATCCACCATACTGGAGGGCACCAAGGTCATGACCTTCTAACCTTATGGGTTAGAGGTCTCTTGCCTTTTGATCTTTCTTGGTTCCTTAGTTTTTACCTACTTCCTTCTAAACATTCAAGCCTTGTTATATAAGGAAATTGGAAACACCATTTTGGATGAGATAAGTTAACTTTCTTCCCAGAATAATGCAAAAAGATGACTTTAAATGGAAACACACTTGGTCAAAAAATTAACAAAACTAAGTTTGGCTTCCACATGAGGCAGTTTGAAACTGGTTCTCTGTGTCTCATATTCTCTTTTAAAATAAGTGAGCAAGCAAACAAACAAAATATCTGAGATCATGCTGTTGACTTAGTTATAACAGTTTTATACAGATTCCAGTGTGACCTGCTCAGGACATTAGAGAAAGTCAGAGCCTAAGAAAATGAGAGCTAAACCCATTAACTGGACAGTTTACTCTGTCTTTGCTTCTTTAGCAGCCACAGTAATATTCTATTCATAAGAGAATGTGGTACTCAACTATGGGTAAAACATTCCCACACTTATGATCTCCTAGGCACAGTAATGCAGTGAGAGATTGTTGTCTTTATTTCATAACACTAGAACCTGAGTTGCACAGAAGCTCTGGTTGTGCTAAGACCATGTAAACCAGTAGCAGCACTGGTGTGTAATGCTGGCCCCTGGATCTTGATCCTAGTTGCAGATTTCTTTTGAGTCTATGCATATATGGATGTGTGTGTGTGTGTGTGTGTGTGTGTGTGTGTGTGTGTGTGTGTGCGTGTGCGCATGCCCAGAGTACAACCTCGGGTGTCATTCTTCAGGTGCTGTCTACCCTGTATTTTGAGATACAGTCTCTAATTGGCTTGTAACTGGTTGGCTAGTTCCAGGCCAATCAGAGTTCCTCAGTACTGGGATTGCAAGACATTACCACTATGCCTATCTTTTGTACATGGATCTGGAGATAGAACTCAGGTCTTTGTGCTTGCCTAGCAGGTGCTTTACAAACGATCTGATTTCCTCACTCCTTTCTGATTCGAAACCATAGTGGTTTTATCTTCAGTTTAGCTGGCTGGCCTTTATTTTGCCTCTGCTGCTGCTATTTTATGTCACAGATGCTAGGAACCACACCCAGGACTGTGTGCATATAGGCAGGTCCTCTCTGTGCCTTGGAGCTAGACCACCCCAGCTTGCCCTCTGCCCTATTGTCTTTTACTACCCCAGAGTTTCTACTTCAGCAGTTATTTGGGTTTTATTTTTTTGCTATAAGCTTACAGACAGGTACAGTTCACCAGTCTAGCTGAATAATGAAAAATATAAGTGGAAAACATAGCCAGGCGCACTGGTGCATACCTGTAACTGTAGCACTTTCTTCAGAGGCAGAAGTAAAATACTTTTGAGCCCAATGCCAGTCCAGGTTACATGATAAGACCTCTCTAAGAAGAAAAGGGTGGATGGGAGCCACAGTGCTGGGGCTCAGTGGGTGGCTTAGTTGCTCCCTACTTTAGCACTTTCCTACATGTGTAAAGACTTGGATTTAATCTCCAAAACTACATAAAACTTAGGTGTGGGACAGGCATGGTGACACACAGGCCTCCATTCCCAGCAGAATGGGACAGAGGCAGGCAAGTCTCTGTGTGAGTTCACAGTCAGCCAGGGCTACAAGTTATCTAAAATAAACAAACAAACTAGGTGTGGCTGAAGTAATCCTCCCAGTAAAATGGTAGAGGCAAGAAGACTGCAAATTCTAAGTCATCCTTTACTACATAGCAAATTTGATGGCAACCAGGTTACATGAGGCCCTGATTCAAAAACCTCGAGCCCTCATATAGGATTATGGAGACACCTTTTGAACTCTGAGCAAAACAGATACAAAATAGGACTGATAACTTTTTAAATTATAGATCATTATTCAATTGTCTTTTAGTTCCAATAAAATTATAGGTTCTTTCTTTTTAAAATTTATATAACATATAAATAAATTAATTTAAGTCTGTGTCAAAATCAATGGGGGCAATGTTTCCTCTTCATTTCAAGTACCTTTCAGTGACAAAGTTGGACTAGGGAAAAGTCATTGTTCCACCCAGCATTTATAAATCACCCATTGTCTGTCTCACAAGCCCATTGAAGTGTGTCTATGTTCTGAACTTGTTTTGGCTGCGAGCTGAATAATGGGGTAATCAGTGTAATGTGGAAACCATCATTTGCTCCTGCAGAGAGGATCCAAGAGGAATTCCTGAAGCTGGGAACATGAGCTGTGAGCAACATGTTTGAATTGCTAAATATCCAAACTTTGAGTCAAGTCCATCTATTCTGCTTGTTCACACTCTTCTGCTTGGGGTGCAGTCCATGGTGCAGGGTGGTAGGTACACTTACTCTGTGTATTCAGCTGAAACCCACAGAAAAGATTTATCTCTGTGCTTCTTGGTAAGGGAAAGAGTTAAGGCAGTAGAAAGTAAGGTGCTGGCCCCGCTGTGCGTAGGCCAGGACCTCTGACATTAATACTATCAGCAGTTCCTAAGGAGATTGTTTTGCCCCATTTTGCAGAAGCTTATAATATCCGAAATGATTAGTGCAACCTAACACAAACAACCCAGATTGTAACATGATAGAGGTTGGGCCAAGATTTGAT
This sequence comes from Arvicanthis niloticus, assembly GCF_011762505.2. NCBI lineage: Eukaryota > Metazoa > Chordata > Mammalia > Rodentia > Muridae > Arvicanthis > Arvicanthis niloticus. The sequence continues at coordinate 36,413,271 of NC_047663.1, read as the reverse complement.
CCCAGATCTGTCACCCCATGCCCTTCGTCACCTGCCCTGAAGCATTTATTAAAAATCTCAAAAGTACTTGTCTCTCCTCAGTTTTTCTTCCTAGTGATAAGTTCAGTTTGCTTCTGAATGATTGTTTTTCTCAGACTGAAACTGCCTAGATTAGACTATGATCCAATTGGGCCCAAAATCTTGTTTGATCTCTGGACAGAGCAGGGTAACTTTTAGATGCCAGCTGAGAGTGCCGCTGTTACAGGAGAAGCTGGGATACAGGCTGGCCCTGGGCTAACAGATCCCTAAGCAATCGTTAATTGTGCTTGCTGTCTACTGGGGAGAAATAGACTGATCTGCCTGTATCAGGGGTGACAGACCAGTGTCTGTCATGTTGCAATTTGGGAAAATCAAGGTACTGAATTTGCTGTGACTAGGATCAGTATGGGTGTCCTCCAAGCGCAGTGCTGTAACTTGGTAGTGGCCTGTGATTATGGATAGTTACTAATGCCTGTGCCTGTGCCTGTGCCTGTTATCTATGCTCTGCAAAAGCAAAGCTTCCTTTTGGGCAGCTCCTAAAAAGAATGCTTTTCTTCACAATTTCAGGATGACTCCCTCCCTTCTTTCCTTTTTTTCTTCCTGTCATCTTCCCCTTCATCTGCCCTCCCTTCTCCTGTCTCTGCTCTCCATGCCTTCCCTTTTTCCCCTTCCTTCCCCTCTCCTTCAATTTTTTTAAAGGGGCTATATCCTTCTGTCTGTCCCACATTCCTTTCATCTTAAATTTTTAAATACACATTTCATCTGTGCAACCCTTCTCCTTTGAAAACTGCTTTTTATACTGCATTCATAGCCTAGCTTTAGCACACAATAGCAGTTAATGGGCAGACTGCTCTCACTGTAGAGAACAATATGCAGTTTTAGAAGGTATTTTTAGAGAAAGAGAACTGAATGTTAGTCACCAGAACCCTCTACAAGACTAGAGTATATTGGTGCGGCAGTTCTTCCTGGGGAAGAGGAAACCCAGTGAGCTTGTGAACTTACCATTTCCACATTCCTAGAAAATCCTAAGCACCAAGGGAAACCGCATAGCCTCTGTGGGGAAGTAGTGAGTGTACACACTTATTAAAAGGTATTTTGCAATTTTCAGGAACTTTAGTTCCATGTCTACCAACTGCTCTTCTTTTCCCTGGTGGTCCTTGCTTCCAGCTGGAACCCTTAACCTTGTCCCTAGGAGTAGTTAGTGTCCCTCTGGAGAAGTCCCATCTTGGCTTTCCATAGGGGGTGGCAGTGATGAGCCATGGCCACAGAAGCTCTAGTGAGGCAGCAGGGACAGGGCATGAAATGGAGCCGTAGGCCATCAGGAATGGGGTTCAGGCTGTGCAGCCATGCCTAGCCTCTTTCGTTCCCAGCTGGACTTTTGGCAGTCTGTCCTCAGCCGTTCAGCATGGTGACCCAAGCAGCCTGTGATTTACTAACTGTTTTACAAACATTTCCTCACCCTGGGAGGTTTGATGTGTTCCTAGCCCTCCTCAGCTCAGCTGAGCCTCTGAGCCAAACCTGCCTTTGTTTACAACTGTAACGGAAATTTTCACAGAGGGGAAGAAGCCCTCCCTGCTCTTCAGCATTTTATTTTTAAGTCAACACTTTCCTCAAGTTTATTTGCACTAACCCAAGCTCTCCTACAAGGTATCCCTCCATATTCAAATGGGAATTCTGCTGCCCTATAAATAGAAGGAAGGTCATGTGAACAGTTCAGAAGACTCAGATATCCCATGTACGGGACCTTTACATTTAGTGCAAGATTTTTCAAAAATAATATTCCATGTTTGGATTTGTCTTTTTTTTCCCACACGTATCAGACCAAGCATTATGTGAAAAACTTGAATTTGGGAAACTTGAAGTGGAATCTTTCAAACCCAAAATACCCATGTTAAAAATAAAAAGATTGGTTGCTGTGACTTTCTTAAAAGCAGGATTTATAGCTGTTTCATTAAATATTTCTAGAATATAATTGCTTTGAAAACACAGTGGCTTGTTTCCTCTCTTCAGGTCTAATTCCCACAATATCATTTCGTCTTTTTATCAGCTAAGCATGAAACTGTCTTGGAAACTAGTAAATTTTTAAATATGAAAAAAAAGGCAGGCTGATAGAAGAGAGTATTAGCAATGCTGTCCTTCTGAAATCAAGGCCCAAGTCAGGAAGGAGGGAACAGGCACGGTGACATAGACTGTCAGTCACCTGCCTCAGCTCCTCAGGCCACAGTTCAAAAAGCATCAGATATACCTGGCTTAATCTTCAGCATACACGACTGGGAAACACAAAGACAGGTGTGATTTTTCTCCTTTCTACCTTAAAGGGTGTAGGGAGAGGCAAGCAAGAAAACAAACAACAAAAACCAGGAGTCTCTTCCCACCTTCCCACCTTCCCACCTTCCCACCTTCCCACCTTCCCACCTTCCCACCTTCCCACCTTTCCAAGGCAGAGCAGGCAGTGCTGCCTAAGAGCCATACAAAGTGGGGAAAGTGGTTTAGGAAGGAAAATTTGTTTTATTTCAACAAATCCAGCTGATCTTCTGGTGGGCCTCACACAGTGAGCAGCTATAGAACTGTCCATTGGCCAGTGGAAGACCATCAGAGAGAAAGACGGAGACAGAGAGAATCCATTCTAGAGAGGCTGGCATGAGGGAAATGGCAGACAAACACCATAGGTGATCCTGTGTGATCCTCAGGAACTGGTGCAGACTTGCAGTGGCCTCAACAGTCTCCCCAGCCGGAATGTTGATGACCTTGACATACAAGGAACAAATTGCTGTTGGTGATTATTCCCACATGCTGTCAGGCCTGCCCTGCTTCGGGCCCCAGCGATACCTCTTTCCTATTCTTAAGCCCTTTGCCAAGCGGCCACATCCTGCTCTGCCCAGTAGTAAAATGGGAAATGGAGAGTTGCTAGTGCTCTAAACTCACCTCTTTCTAACCGGGAGCCGAGTAGGTTCATGGTCCCTGCGCCCTCAGCGTGTGCTCATATTCAGGAGCAGAGGATCAAAGTCAGCCTCTCCCTCTGGAAAAAGGCAGTTATTCCCCAAAGTTCCTCACAATCTCTCCCTAGCAGACCAATAGAATTTGAACTTCTTCTCCCCTAAAGAGTCAGTTGAGATGAGCACCTAGTACAATCCTAACTTCTGGCTCTCTTTAGCTTCTGTAGGATGTGTCCATTTTCCTGCAGGGCATTTGTGTAACTCATTCTTTCTAGCACTCCTGATTGTAGGCACTTCGTAAATGTGTCAGATGACCAGGTGACTAAACAAGTGAGTCCTGTGTAGATCAAGATGCCACCTTAGCCAGAACCCAAATAATTACAACAAAATCACTGCTTCTAAAACAAGACCCCAAACTGATTTTTAGCCTAAAAGCAATATATTGAGCCTAAAATCAACTCAGTTGAGCTGTGACAGAGAAGCTTAGGTTATAGAAGATTTGTGAACAGCTGGTGTGTGTGTGTGTGTGTGTTTATTCTTCATATCAGAACACTCTGGAAAAAGGAGTCCCCACATACTCTGAAATTGAAACAGTCTCATGGTTCCAGAATAACTTACGTTGAAAGAACCAGAAGCTATGTACCTCTTTACTTGAAGCCTCGGGGCTAAGTTTTTTGCAGTGCCTTTTTGATAATGTGCCACACAGAACCCGGTGCAGTGTGCCTCAGGGAGAGGAGACTGCCCTCAAACATGCTAGCTTCCAGGTTTATCTGTTCTACACACAGAGTGCAGCTTCTGCTTTCTCCCCTGTCCTCACCCTACTATAACAGTGGTTCTGTCACCTGCATTCTATGTCCCTGCTCTTCAGGGACCAACTGAACATATGTTCATTCATTCATTCATTGAATTCATAGACTTGCATGTTGAGCACATTCATAGGCTTGCATGTTCAGACACACTCATGGAGCTCAGAGGGGTCAAGTTCTCCCCCTCTGCTGTGGAATTTGGGGATTGAATTTGGGTCCTCAGGCTTGCACAGCAAGCATTTCAATCCCCGAGCCATTGAGAGATAGCCTTTTAGACAGACACTCTTAATAAACTTCTTGAGCCCAGGCTTTTTTGGGGAAAACAGGTATTCATGTTGTTGATATTCCCTAGAGCAGGCGTTAGACAGATTTTGTTTCTAAACAGATTATACAGAAAAAGTGCATGTAGCTATCTTTTCCTGTTTAAAATGTAGCTGTCCCTAAAGCAACGACCTTGTCAGCCCACCAAGTTCCTTCTGCAGACGTGAGGCACACATCTGACAGAAGTGCACCAAGAGTGTTTTTTGTTGCTACAGACAAAGTGAAAAACAAAAAAACCCAGAAAGAAAGAAAGAAAGAAAGGAAGGAAAGAAAGAAGGAAGGAAGGAAGGAAGGAAGGAAGGAAGGAAGAAAGAAAGAAAGAAAGAAAGAAAGAAAGAAAGAAAGAAAGAAAGAAAGAGCAGAGAAAAACCAAATGGCATCTCTCATGTACCTCAAATACTTTGGATGTTTAATGTGCAGTTTCAACAAGGTACACCCTGAGTAATACCTCACCTTCATGACTGCAGCCTCACCTTCATCACTGCAGCCATGTTAAATATGTGTTCCATCCCTTGAAACCCAGCAGCTGTTCTCAGCTTGCCAACCCCAAGTAAACATTGCCTGTGGAGAAGAGTGAGTCTGGAGTGGCTGAGTAAAAACCCAAAAGCTGTTTGGGGACGAAGCAGGAAAAAAATTAACAACAAAAGGCCACCCTGAAACAACAGCTAGTGAAGAAAAAGAAAATTCCATTCCAATAAGCATGTTTTCTTGTAAGCCTTGCTTACATTGTGCTGTGGAGTACAGATGGCCCCAGAGCGACTTCAGGTTTAAAAGGTTTGGAGGCAACCTTGTCTCCTTACTGAAAACCACGCGATTGTCTCAGTTACGGTGATTACTTAATAAAATGTAATTATCTGAATAATTCATTTATTTGACTACTCGTCTGTGTCCTCCAGTCACAGAGGCCAGAATGCCAAAGATCAAGTAGATTGGGAAAATAGGAAAATTCTCATTATAAAGATGAAGGCTAGGGGGAAGGGATGGAATACTTGGGATTTCAACGCAGTGGTTTCTATTTATCTGAAATGTCAAGGGCAGTGTAAAATGTATTTTTAAAATGTGTTGCTGTATGGTTTGTGCCCATTCTTGGCGAGGCTATGGCTCTACAGAGGCCATTGTTCTTTGAGGAGTATGAGGAGGTGTCTTTGTCCAAAGTGACAAAGAGAGGACTGAGAAGACTGGGCTCCCTTTGTTCCTGTGTGGTGCTGTAAAAGTTGGTTTGAAATTAGGACCTCAGGGAAGGACCTTCAATAGAGAGCTTTCATTTCCTGCCAGCATTTTAATCACTGTGGGGTTTAAAGTGGATGGCCAGCCAGCATAATGGCCCTATGTTTAATAGAACAGCTTGTATTTTGAAGGCCACTGAAGGGGTCTGTCATCCGCCCAATATTCATCTTCTGTTTCCTGTCCATTTACGAAGACTGCCCACCCACCCTTTTAGGTGGCTCCCTTGCACCATTTTGTAGTGGAACTACTGGGGTTCCTTTTTAAAGAGGCTGAGCTGGGGTGAAAGCGATGTATCCAAGGCAGGACAGGTGCTAACTAGACCCAGGGTTGGGAGCTATCAGTTTCAAGAAGAAAGAGTCAGATTTTGCCAAAATATAGAATAATAGAAAGGCTAAACTGTAAGTAACCCTGTTTCATCAGAATTATCAGCACATATTGACTCAATAGTTGACAAGTCACTGCCACGGTGGAAGGTAATGTCCATGGTAAATGTCCATGAAGAGGAGGGGGTCCCTTTGTACAAGGGCATGTACAGTGTTTCTCTTATGGTGGCTCATTGACTCTTAAAGTCTCCCTCAGGGAACCATTTAGAAATTTATCCTCACAGTGTGTTCAGTTATATTCAGTACTCTTAACAGAGTGAATTCTGGGGACAAGCTTTGAAAGAAAGAGCCAGCATTAAAAAGTCAATACTTATAAATATGTACAATATCATGAACCTATAACCTAGCTACTAGAGAGGGGAAGGTAGGAGTAGCACAAGTTCAAATATAGCCTAAGCTACAAAAGATCTATTCTCAAGAGAAAAAAAGCCAAGAGGTAATAGTGCATCACCCAACACTCAGGAGGCATAGAAAGGTAAATCTCTAGAGCAGCCTGGTCTATAGAATGAGTTCAATGACAGCCAAAATTACACAGAGAAACCCTATATCAGAGAGGTGGGGGTGGGGTTGGGAAAGAGAGAAAGAGGAGAGAGAGAGAGAGAGAGAGAGAGAGAGAGAGAGAGAGAGAGAGAGAGAGAGATTGAGATTGATCAATCCATCTCTAGGATTCCTGCAAGTTGTCCTCTGACCTCAACTGGCACACTGCCATGGTGTGCATGTGTGCCTTCATATGTGCATACATACATACATACATACATACATACATACATACAGTGTAATAGAAAAATAAAATCTGAATGTCTTCATGCCTCGTGGTCAAGGGTCAGATATAAGCAAAGCCTCAATGCCACTAAACCAGTGTGTTGAACACTAGGCAGTGAACATTCTCTGACCAGTGGCTGCTGTTAAAGAGGATCACAAGGTGTTTTTCTAGCTGAGTAATTACATAGAGAATGCCTGGAGCCAGAGGTCCTTCTCAGCTCCTAGTGACCAGAGCCATCATCCCTCAGCCAGAAGTGCTAAGGGAGATGGAGACTCTGCTTTCCCAGGACTTCCTTCTTCTCTGGCAAAGATGGGTTCCTCATGGGACAAGGGAGAGGTATGTAGCCCTCATTCCTCAAAAGCAAAAGGATTTTCTCACTGCCCGTCTATCATGGGTCATCGGCTCCCTGCCTTCTGACCTCCTTATCCTGTAGGAGAAAGGGGGAGGGTCGCTGAGGAGACCTTCTCCTGTCCTCAGAGAACAGGGAATGATTTTAACATCCCCTCAGCTCCCCCTTTGCTTTCTCTTCTCTATAATCAAAAGGCACTGCCTGTTAGCTGTAATACAGTTGGTCACTCGTATTTGTGAGTGAAGCCTGTTGGAATACAGTATTAGGGTACAAACCAGATGGCTGCACAAACATAGGGTGTGAATCCAATTTCCCAGAAACCATGAACAAACCTTGTTGTGGCAACTCAGCCCTGTAATCCCTGCACCAAAGTGAAGTGGCACACATAGAGGGATTGTTGGGGCGTTCTAGCTACCAGCCTTGCGCAAAACTGGCAAGCTACAGATTCAGTGAGAGAGTTCATAAGGAATAAGGCAGAAAGCATCCAGTGAAGACTTCCAATTTCTTCCTCTTCATGTATGTATGCCATGTGTATATTTACATCCTCATAACACATGTATACCACATACATAAGCATACATTTTAAGTATATTTGGTAGATATATGTGTGTATGTGTTTTTAAGGTGCTCCAGAAATTGTCCAGAGGTAATATCCTTGCCTTATATGCATGAAGACTTGCATTCAATCCCCATAACCCATGTGTGAAATGCCAAGCATTGTGGTAATCCCAGCACAGGGGAAGCAGAAACAGATCTCTGGTTTACTAGTCAGCCAGTGTAGCCTACTCAGTGAGTTCTAGGCCAATGAAAGGCCCTGTCCCAAACACAAAACAGGTAAACTGCTCTATCCCTTAGGAACAATATATAAGGTTGTCATCTGACCTCTGCACACACAAATGTGCATGTACACACATGCAAATCAGTCTATGTTAAAAATAAAATATAGCCAGGTAGTGATGGTGCATGCCTTTAATCTCAGAACTCAGGAATCAGACAGATAGATCTCTGTAAGCTCAATGCCAGCCTAGTTTATAAAGCTAGTTCTAGGACATCCAGTGATACACAAAAAAATCCTTTCTAAAAAGATAGACAGACAGATAGATAGACACACAGACAGACACACATACATGTGTACGTACATAGATGGATGGATACATACATACATACATATATACATTCATACATACATGGAAACATACATGGATGGATGGATGGATGGATGGATGGATGGATGGATGGATGGATATGGTTTCAGTATTGGAAGCCTCTTCTCTGGTCTCTTTGACTTCATTCCTATGTCTCTGGCTGCAATTGTCCTAGTGTCCAAGTTGACCCCCCCCCCCTTTGTGTTGGCCTCCCTCGGATGAGTAGCTTCTGGAAAGCTAATGTGAATTGAGTGTTGCTCCCAGTAAGAGCGGCGGGCTGAATAGCGTGTTGTGCAGGAGTAAAGGTGGCTGGGGAGAGCAGACAGCCTCTTCCAAGGTCGGTCTTGCATAAGAGCCTTGGTCTAGTAGGCGTCTGCAGCATTAGACTGAGGATGTTCTCTCTGAGTCCAGGCCATTGCCCCCCAAAGTGCCCCTGACATTTCAGCCAAGGAACTATCATTGTCTTCACAGCTGTCTGCTCCCACACAGAAGATGCTGTAATCAACTACTCCACAGTTCCTGTACGGTTCAGAGTATGTTTGCTGGGTTAAATGTTTGGACATAGGTTTAGAAAGAAAGCTGCCTACCAGAGCAGGGCCTTGGCATAAAGAGTGTTGCCAAAGACTTGACTATAATCCGTTTCATTCACTGTTGCAGTTTGCTGTGTGGGTGTTTCCACAATGTGGGAAACTCACTTCATTGAGGAGTCTGAATATTTTGTAAGGATGTGAAGATTATGAATACTCTCTGAGACCATGAGGAGGAACAAAGCAGCTAATGTTAGTAAGAACTGGGATACTGTTGTTCTCCACCATTTGTAGAAATCAATAGGAATATTCTAGACTTGACAGATTTATATCCTCAACTTGCTCCTTAAAGATTGCATACATGGTAACATGGGAAGAGATTTGTTCTACTGGAAAGGCACTCTTTCTTGACACTTAAGTGATTCTAACATAAGGTGTATTGATGAAAGCAGCAGTGTCTATGGAGAAAAAGCTTTGTGGAGTTGGCTGTGGTATAGGAGCATGAGCGCTGTGAGGCAGCTGGAGCACAGACTTTACTGCTGTGACGCAGGGAGACGTATCTTCGCTGCAGTTTTTAGTGCGTCTGCAGGTCTCAGCACCTATTGTAAACTATCATGGGAAATGCACTGGCTTTGTGGATGCTCCTTCTGTAGCCAGGAGCTTTGTTTCTTTAGGCACCCTCCAAGAATTTTGCCTGTATCTCTGTGTTCTTCACCCCCTCCTTGTCCCCATCCTTTCCAGGTGGGTAATTCTTGCTTAATTCTATGCATACATGTGCTCTTACATTTCAGAACAGAATCCCAGCTCAATAGAAACATCTTTGATGCAGGACCCAGGTCATAGCTCTTCTGTTCTCTTCAGAAACATACAGCACTATATAGCACATAGTGTTAATTTCCCTTCCTTAATTGACTGTCTACAAGTTAGTAAAATGAGCCTTGAAGAAAAGTTTACCGTTTGGCTAACCATAGGAAATGTAAAGCAGATTAGTGCCGTGACTATCTTACCTCGTGTTTCTTGAGGGGCTGTTTCTTTTTTGTTGTTGTTTTATTTTTCTTTATTTGAAATTGGGGTCCTACTTTGTTAGCCCCAAACTGGCCTCAGATTCATTATGTGTCCCAAGCTGGTATGAAACTCATGGCTCAGGCTCTCCAGTATCTCCCAGTTGTTTTTTTAAAGTAATGAACATTGGAAAATCATCATTATAGAAGATAAGAGATTAAAATTCACAGATTTAGAGTTTTCAGGTTATGGTTTAGTGCAGCATGAGTATCAGATCTCAACTCCAGCAAGCAGGAAGGAAAAAGTCAGAAAAGAATTGAATGAGGTACTCAAGTCTGCCTCTGTCCTTCTGTAACTGCCCCAGGGCTGCAGAGAAAGGCCTATAGTAACGTGACACAAAGCAAGGGCCAGTGAGGAGTGAGGGCTGCCAGTGATGGTTGAACTTGTGTGGTGCCTTGAGAAATTTGTTACCCTCTCACGGCTACAAAGCTCATTCCAACTATAGGAACATTTTAATAGACCCTCTCTTTAGAATTAACTCATTAGTGCCTTTCCGGGAAAGGCTGAAAGATAAGTACTCAGAAGAATGTGCCCTGCTAACTCTGCTGACAGTGGTGAGCAGCATCTAGCAGGAGCCAACGTGTTGGCTCCATCTCAGACTTTCCACTAGAATGTACTTAGACAGCCCACCCTCAAGAAGCAGCCTGCACAGCAACAAGCGCCTTCACCAGTAACAGATGGAAATTAACGGACTAATCGGGGATCGCTCAAGGACTGGAGTAGATAAGCAGAAAATATAAGTAACCAGGATTAATTTCACATATTGTCTATTATTCTTGTTCCCTTAATCAGTCCTTGAGTTGATCTAATTCTTTTCAGATTAGAGAACTGGCTGAGCTCCCTGAGAAACGGGGACAGGGATAAATTTTACCTCTGCCCAGTGCTTTTACTCTAGTGAGAGAGAAGCAGGCATCTTTTGGAGCACATTCATAGGAGAGGCTATGTCAGGAGTCACTAGGATCACAGGGCCAAATACAATAACTAGCTTGTTGGGTTTTGCTCTGAATGAGGAGTCTACATATCTGACTTTCCTATCTGCCACCCACAGCTTCAGTCCATTTGACACTTCCTGTCTTCATTATCTTTATTTTTATTTGCTTTTCTGCTATTTTGTTTTTGAGATGGAATCTTGCTATGTTTTCTGAGTTGGCCTTGAACTCCTTGGCATGGGTGGTCTTCCCACCTCAGCCTCCTGAGCACATGAGACTTCACCGTGCCCAGCTTCCTCTCTCGTTTTTGGAAGCATTTAAACTAGATGACCTAGTTCACTTTTAGGTCTATAGTGATTTTATTGATGTATCACCTGAGATCCCTCGAAGCGTCAGATACCGAGTAGAAACCAGCAGTTGTTGTGCTGGTGATGCTGCGAGGTGACTCTTTACTGGGTTTAGGGTACTTGATCGTAGACTAAAATTGCTAGAGTTAAGATAAACATGGAAGTGTAACTTCTGCTCTCCACCTCTTCACATGGTCGCGTCTTCTTTGACTAGCCCATCGGTTCTTTTCACTCAGGTTCCATGCATTGCAAACATCATTCTCTAAAAGCAATAATTTTCAACCTGGACTCCACACAGGAATTTTTTAAAGATTCCAGAAAGCCCCCATTCCTAGTCTGCACTTTGGATGATTTGTTTATTCAATGAGTTAGTATTTTGCCTGCATGTGTTTATGTGTACTACTTGTATATGCTGGAAAGCTACCATTAGCTTTTAACAATGTCTTCCACTTTGATGATAGGGGGAAAAAAGTCTAGATTCCTAAAAAGAATAGATTGCTTTTCCACCTGGACAGCTTCCAGTCTCTATAATGGTTTGGAAGCATTTGCGAGGAATACTGTGGCTCAGGAGTTACTGTGGCTTAGACAGTTTGGCTTGCCCCCATAATGTAAATTATATGCAACCTTTCTTGAAAAGGATAAACAGGAAGTAAGAGCGGAAGGAGTCTTCACCGCATCGTGGTTATTTGACCCACTAAAGGAATGGGCAGATCCTGGACACTCAGAATTCCACACTTTATTCCTTTAGGTTTTTGTTTTGTTTTCAGACTTGGTGCTATTAACCAGATTCCTCGGGAGGGTTGGTCTGCTTGAGAAAGGTTTTACTTCATCATGTATCATCCCGGCTGCTTTGCCTGTATTCACCTATGCTTTTCCTCAATGTGGTTATTAAAAAAAAAAAAAAAATCCTAGTTATAGGTTCAAATGTTAGGCTTCTTTAAACATATATTGGTGGCAAACCTCATGATATCACTGACTTTCACAGTTTTGTGTGAATAGTGAAAAGTCACTGATAATTTAAAGAAACTAGAAATTCCTAATTTCCATAAGAAATTCCTGATAATTTAGGTAAAATTTGTAAATTATCTGACCCTGTCCAAGTAGCTCCCCCTTTAGTATTGTGGTTTTAGTTCATTATGGCATCGTAATATTGAGCCACCCAGGACAAGGAGAGCCAAGGCAATTAAAGGAGGAGATGTCCAATGCTGGTTTGTGAGATTTAAACTGGGCCCCTAATTGGCTCATCAAGCCTTTCTCCATTTTCTCCTCTCCTATTTCCCTGAGGGTGGGCCACTGTGAGTCCATTACTACAGTGACTACTAGTAGTAACATTCAGAAAATCAGGCAGTGTGTTAGCTGAAGACTTAAGACTGAGGATTTTCGTCAGATTGTTGTGATTTAGTTTAAGTTCTTGTAACAAAATAGAAAATAATCCACCCAAGTCTGTCTGTTCTTAGAGCTGGAGAAAAGGGCCTTCTGCAATGCTGGGCATTGAATTCGAGATCTCTCACCTGTTGTTCAAGTGTTCTAACTGATGAGCTGCACCACCCAGCCCAAGAGGAAAAGGTCTGAGACCTTCACATGCTCGGTGTCTAATTTAGTTTATGGAAATGCACTCCTGTATGCAAAGCGGCAGGGAGAAGTTGTGTTGCATTTTCTTTCTTTGCTACTTGGTCACTTCTCACTAAAGAGGATCAGTGTCAGATCTACACAGTGTTTCAGAAAGTCTGGCATTTTTTTGTTTGTTTGTTTGTTTGATAAGAAAGATGTCCAGCTGATAGGCTTAATGTCTTCATTCTGTTCTCCTAAAAAATTTTTTGTGATAAAACAGCTATGTCTTGGAGATTGGAGAGATGTTGCCATGATTACGAGCACACATGCCTCTTACAGAGGACCCAAGCTTGGTTTCCTGCACCCACATCAAGTGGTTCACAACTGTCTGCAAAATCCCCAGCCCCAATATACACAAGTACACATACTTTTTAAAAAGCCACCTCTTATGTTATCTGATAACATCTCGGGTGTCCATGTGCTGTGAGGACAGGAACTCAGCTAGGATTGCCATGAGTCCCCATGTACCTATGCCCCAGTGTTATCTTTTCTGCCAATGTGGATATGTCCTTCTTACCACTTCCTGGCCCAAGTTAGGCACAGAGAACTTACAAAAGAGTTACTACTATGTGTTACTGACTATCATGTTGTTGTGTCAAGATACTCTAGACAGACCAGCTTGAGGAAGAGAGTTTCTTTTGCTTCACCACACCAGAGGTATAATGTCTTCAGTGGCAAGGAAGGCCCAGAGGAGGACCAGGAAGGGACTGGTCACATTCCTCAGCACACAGGATATAGAGAACAGGCAGTGAGGCAAGGCTCCACCTCCTAAATATTCCATAACTTTGCCACCAACAGTGCCACCAATTGGGGAGCGGATGTTTTAATATATGTGTCTGTGGAAGCCATTGTGATGTTACCAGGCTCCCTGCATCTACCACATGCATCCTGTTGCTCAGTACAGCATGTTGTTTGACTACAATAGCAGACAGACATCTTCCTTATTCTTTGTTTACTCACAATGGGTATCTAGAATTACACTTCTGAGATCTGTAATGAAATTCTGCTAGATAATCGGAAACATCTAAAGTACAGAAATCAAGTGGGTTATAAACCTTTCAGTGACAGTGGACTTCCCTCTAGGAGGTAAAGGTTAGATAGGTGACGCCCACAAGGCCACACTTCCAGTGGCACCAGCAGTGTCCTGAGTAAGAACTTTCATGTAGTTCCTAACGAGGTACATAGAAAGAAGTCTTGAGTCACCCCGTGTGAAAGATGAAGACTTGGGAGGCAGCTCTTGACCTAGGTCCTTCTCTGCTGCAGGGGCCCTGTCTTGGTCCCTACATACCCACATCAGCAGTGCTGCCTGCTCAGAGAGTCTATGAAATTTTGATGTAGAAATTAGGTTGTTGCTTATCTTGTACCTTCCTGCTCATAGTATTGACAGCACTGGAATTGCTGGAGGCAGATAGCATCTCTGCGATGGCTGGGCTATTTCAGCTTTCTGCTGCTGACAACATCAGAAGTGTTTTAACAGGGTTTTAATGGGCAGCCGCTGTAGATCCTTGGAGGGTTGCAAATAGCTGCCGTGAGAAACCATCTCCGCTGTTCTGGGCTGACATGCCCTCTTTTCTCATCCATCCAACTGTAGCTTATTTAGATGGTCGCCTTTCTGGTGACAAGCACTTCTTATTTGGTCTGTGGAGGGCTAGGTCTTGAATTCCAGCTATGAGAGTGTAATATAAAAATGGAAAGGTCTTTTAAGGACGATTTCTTCCCATCCTGATGAGAGCAGGAAAAAGGGGGGTCACATGGGGTACACATAGGGCAAGAAATAGGGTCTAGTTAGGAACACATGTGCTGTTCCCAGAGAAAAAAATTGGTGTGTTATTACAACTGAAGTTTCCATATTTGATGGAGTCACAGGAATCTACAAACTGTCATTCTTAAAGCCCATATTGTAGCTCACCCAGTTTCCACGTTTATTTAATGGCTGGTAGGCCCCCAAAGGCAGAAAGCTACCTTTCCACACATAAAGGTTTTTGTTTTTACTATAAAATAGCAAAAAAAAAAAAAAAAAAAAAAAAAAAAAAAAAAAAAAAAAAAAAAAAAAAAAAAAACCAAACCCTATGGGTACAATCCTGATTGTTAAAGCATGGTGAATCAATATAGCTGTGCCATGTAAGGTCAAAGGATGAAAGGGGTGGTTTACCACTCTCCCTAGAATCCTCCTTACCAAAACAATTGCGTGGTGAAATTAGGTGAGAGTGACTAAGGCTGATTCCCTGCCAGCCATACCAGCCTTCTCACACCTGTACCAAAGAACAGCAGAGCAGCCAACCAGGAAAGGGGGGTGGGGGGGGATGCAAGAAAACTGTGGCAAAGCCTAACCAAAAGGGGCCTCTGGGAGAAAAGTGTGTGCCCTCCGCTAGGAGGTATGTGCACTTACTGTGGAATCCAGTGTCTCTCTGCATTGCTCTCTTCTCAGAGGCACTGTCTGACTGTTTTTCCAAGAGAGCTAAGAATATTCCCTTCCAGTGTCAGAGCCAGACCCTTCGCTTCAGGCTCTACCTACTTAGAATTGGCTTTTTTTATCATTATCACTCTCAGCGGCATTTTCAGGCTGCCTGAGAAAAGGCTCCTGTCAGACACTTAGGGCCATTTCACAGTGTCCTTGTTCTAAAGCATGCTGACAGTCCTGGGTTATCGTCTGCCCTTTGGAGACTTAAGATTCTTAACTGTTGTCACCAGCAAAGGCATGACTTTAGCTATTAAGAGATAAATCTGATTATCGAGACTGGAAGGCAAAAGAAACCGTTACACCTCTGGGGCATGTTCTCAGATTCTCGGGAAGCCCAAGCCTTGTCTGTACTTCACTTTCTTAGATTGAACACCCCTTCTGAAGCTGGGGTACTGATCATGGGGTACTTCTAGAACTGTTACCCCTAACTATGATCATGGAAAAGGTTCTGTGAGATGTACTTGGCTTGGGATCTTTTGCAAGGCACTGTGTAAAGAAAAAAAGCCAGCTGCTATGGTACATACTTGTTTAATCTCAGCAGTTAGGAGGCAGAGGCAGGCAGATCTCTATAAATTCAAAGCTAGCCTGGTCTACTTAGTGAATTTCAGGCCAGCCAGAGCTACATAGTAAGACCCAAATTTGAGGGGCTGAGGCCATTGTGTGCATGTGACTGGCATTCACTAAATATGAATTTTAGGGAAATTGCTAGCTGTCAGGCTAGTTTGGGCTCTCCTATCCCAGCCTTCCCCACCAGAGTGACAAACATTACAGAAGCAACTGAAATCCATCTCAGTACATCTCCCTGCTGATCTTGGGGAGAAAAATGATTAAAGTGAGAACCCCTTTATTAAAATAGGAACCTTTAAGCCTGCCCACCCACCCACCCAAGAACAAGATCTTTCCAAGTCATGTATACTTCCTAGCATGTCCCTCTAGCTCATCCTGAATCTCAAGAGGCTTATTGGGTAGCTGAGGCTGCAGTGTGTTAATGACTGTGATGCTCACATGTATCAGAAGGCACTGTCGCACAGCTTTCCGCCCCACCTACGGCTCCTGCAGTCTTTTGGCTCCCTCTTCAGTAGTGTTCTCTACAACCTGGCAGAGGTTTCATCCGTTGTAATGTTGTGAATGGGATGACTGTTGGATTGAATTAATAAATGAATGGGGGCAGAAATGCATCAAGAAAAGAGGAACCAATGACACCTTGACTCCAGCAGCCCAAGACAAGGGACGGCAGGGGAGAGTCAGAGGGGAAGGATGAGAACTAAGGACCTGTGAGCCTAAGATAGGCTTGTCAGACCACAGAGTTCACTGTATCCTTAGTTTATAATAGCAACAGGTGCAGGCTTGACTAGTAGCATGGTCTTAGGGTATAGCCCCTCTTTCTCTAGGTCCCAGTTTTCTCTGTAAAAATGAAAGTGTAATCTTGTCCTCCAGAGAGAGGGAAAGAGAGAAAGAGAAGGAGGGGGAGAGGGAGACAGAGAGGGAGAGGGGGGAGAGGGAAGAGAGGGAAGAGAGGGAGAGGGGGAGAGAGAGATCAGCTCTGTTACCTGAGGTGGAAATGTTCTTATCCCCCAATGTCTTCCTGTAAAATGTCAGTCTCCTGAAGAATACCAGTGTAGCATCCAGCCCTCCCTTTTACAAGTGCATTTGGCAATTGTGGAACACATTTCTTGCTAAGATTAATTTTCCTTCTAATATATGACAGGGTACAGAACTTTTTTAAAAATAGAAATATTTAAAACTTATAGGCATTTTTCATCAAGTTCTGGACAGATTGCTGTCAACCTCATCCCTCTCCAGCGTGTCCTGGGGTGTTGTGCCATTCTCCTGTTTTATTTACCACTTGCCAGTGTCCAGGTGAAAACTGTCTTTAATCATGGTTATTATTAAGTGGACATGGGAACATTCAGCCCTTCTTTCTGCTTTGAGCTTGAGTACTAAAGTAGATAACTGACAGCCTGAACTCTCAGATGGGTAGGAAAAATGTGATTGGTTTTGCCTGTCCTGCAGGGTGTGTCAAGAACCAGAGGGAAGGAAAGTTTGAAAAGTCAGAGTGGAGAAGATAGAGCTTTGAAGGAGGCTCTTATAGCTATGGAATTGATCAATAGGGAGTTTGTTTGTTTGTTGATTGATGAGACAGGGTCTCACTGTGTAGCTCTGGCTTTCCTGAAACTCACTGAGTAGACCAGCCTGGCTTCAAACTCACAGAAATCCAGTTTGCTTCTGCCTCCAGAGTGCTGGGATTAAAGGTGTGTGCTGCCTGGCCAGGCTGAAGAGTTTTCATCTTTTCTGCCAGTTCCTTGGTCAAGTCATCTGTGTACTTGAGTTTCTCTGTATACACTTGGCATGTGAAACTGACTTTTGGGGTTTTGGTTGGGGGTTGTTTTGGTGGTGGTTGCGGTTTTTTTTTTTGTTTGTTTGTTTTTGGGGGGGGGGTTGTTTGTTTTTTGTTTTTTGGTTTGTTTTTTTTTTTTTTTTGTTTGTTTTTCACTGAGTGGCTGAGAATGAGACAAGGTCTTTCTATGTTGTTCCTGCATCCTGAGTGCTGTGGTCGTATGGTCGTAGACATGCACCCAGCTCAAGCAAAGTGAATTTTAAGAATGTATTTCATTTAACACAGCATATGTCAAATGCTGTCATGTTGAGATTTAATCAATATAAAAGCTATTCATAAATATGTTGGTTTTTTTTTAATGCTCTGTTTTCTAGCCTACTATGTATTTAGATTTATCGTACATTTTCCTCAGACTGACCTGTTCCAAAAGCTTCGTAGCCACTGTATTGATGAGCACAGAGCTGGAACACAGACCCCACATTCTATTCTCCTGCTTTAGTTTTATGAATGCAAAGGGAAATGCTATGCTCGAACTCAGTCCTGGCTTGCTGATAGCGCTATTGACCATTTATAGATGTTCTGACATGGCAGACGTTAATCCAAATAAAATTTGCTCACCATCATTTACAAGAGATTTGTGAGCAATTCTATGGTGAACAAGCCAACACATGTAACAAGTGTCTCCTCGTGGACTTCACTTGGCCTTTTTCTTTTTTTATATAGAACTAAGACTTTCTCCTTTCTTTCCTAGCCATGCCTGCCTTTGAGTTCGGGTCTAATGACCTTGGAAAAGCACAGATTACATGCTAAATATGCTACCTCTCTTCACTTAGCAAGTGACCTTCTGAATTGCCAGCACTGATCTAATTCCAGTCACTTCTAAAGTTTACCTTTTACACTTGTGTTGGTTTTAGCCAGTGGCTATTGTGTCAAAGGTCATGAACTTGTCCACTTCCTCATAGAGATTCTCAGTATGGTGTCCAGGCGCCAAGATCATTCTGTGTCTGCTTGTTTGATTCCACTGCCACTGATCTGCTCATAAAATCAAAAGGACCTTTATTATTTCAGTAACAGCAGTGGGTGGGGGGAGGAGAAATGAGAGGAACGGAGCACCTCAGCTTCCTTGGCATCTTGATTATTATTAAGTCTTTCTATAACTGTGTCTTCATGGATGATATTTTTACCAGTTTAGAGCTTTTAATTGAAAACAGATTCCTAATCTCTGGATCAAGAAGCAGCAGTAAAGCTCAGAGCATCCTAGCTAGAGTCATTCGGAGACCCTCAGGTGTCCTTTTCTTATTTTAAAAGAGGGAAACCAAGGCAGAGAGGGTATGGATTAGTTATTAGCAATAGCTCAAAGGATTTATTACTTTTATTATTATTTTTTAAGTTGCCCTCACTAAGTGTAGCTCTGGCTAACCTATGACTTGCTTTGTAGCCAAGGCTGGCCTTGAACTCACAGAGATCTGCCTGCCTGCCTCTCCAACTCTTAGATTAAAGGTATATATTACCACACCCAACTATTTTCCTTTTATGTGGAATTATACATAAAACAAGCAAACAGAACAGACAAGCCATCTTGTTCTTAGCTATCAGATGTATTAGATTACACACTGGAAACAGATTCACATTTTCTACATCACATGTTGCTCCTACTTTGATCATCTGTGTTCAGATACAGTGAGCAGCCCTAACAGGACTGCTTCCACAACTGTATGTACCTAGGTCCCACTTTCTCGCCCTGTCAAATATTCTATGGAGAATTCAGGAAATCCTAGTGCTTTGCTACCTGTTTTTCAAGTGAATCCAGCTTGCTCCTCCACCAAACAGAGCAATATTGGAAGAAGTTAAATTATGCCAAATAGTTTGGGCTTTTATTTTCATAGTGGGAAAAGAAACTTTCACGTAATTTTTAAAAATATTTTAACCTGGAGCACTCGCTGCTCTTACATAGGACAAGAATTTAGTTCCCAGCACCCACATGGAGGAGGCTCAAAACCACCTGTACCTCCAACTCTGGGGGATCTCACTCCTTCTTCAGACCTCCTAGGCATCAGGCATGCATGTGGTGCACAGACGTGCATGCTGGTAAAACCCCAAGCCCTTACTCCAGTTCATGCTTGGCTTCCCCCCATTTCCCCTTCTTTTCCTGCCCTTCTCCCCATCCCTCTAACAGACCTTGACTTCTATTTGGAGGACCTGGGCTTTAGTTGAACTGTTTTAGTGAGAGGGAAATCCTTTACTGTTTTTCTTTGGGATTCTCTTAAGCCCAGTTATACTGAAAACCTATGGAGATTGTAGGCATTCTGGACTCTCTAAACTGATGCTGCCTGCTCAGGAAACTATAATTTATCACGTTTTTTGAGGCAGGCCCAGTCCAATTGGTGAATCACTATCTTACGCTTCTTAATTCTTCATTTAAGTACCTCTGTTTGGTTCAGACCCTGGGACAAGGGACTGAGGCACGTGTACCTAGCCTCCAGGTTCTCCCAGCATCCCTCAGTTTCTAGCATACCCTGCCCCCAACCTTGAACTTTCCAGCCCAGGGGTTGGGCTACCCAGCACTCAGCCTATATAATTTTCCCTATATAATCCAGACATTTTGGTCTCTTTCTCCTCCTCTTCTCTCTCTGCTCGCATACCCTTCCTCTCTTTCTCTTCTTCCCTGTCCCCCATGGTGGCTTCCCTGAACTCAGTCCTTGGGGCCAGTAAACTTGCCAGAGAGCAGCTTCCCCATAAACCTGCCTTTAATATAATCTAATCTGGGTTAAATTGGCTCATTTCACCAGCAGCAGAGCAGCAGTACCAGAGAGCTGCTAACCGTGTCCCCTTTGACCAGACCCTGATTTTGAAACCATGACCTACTATCAGGGGTTTAGTTAAAAAAAAAAAAAAAAAATCCTGTTGATCCTATATTACCCTCACACACATTTATAGGAATTACATTTATGTTACTGCCCCATTTCACAGACCAAAACCAAGTTTGTAAAGATTTTTAGAACAGCCTTAGTTCCCTGCATGTGGCAAAGCCATTTAATCTGGTCCCTCCTTCAGGTCTACATCTGAAATGCAAATCCATGCTAGACATTTCTGAATCACATCTTCAGAAGGGGCAAGGAGGCAGTGATGGCTGTGGCTTGTTTTGCAGCCTTCTGTGCATTCATGCAGCCTAGCGGTTCTTTATTCTGGATGGGGTGTACCCTGTGTGACTGTGGGGATTTTAGAATTAGATACACTTCAACAAAGGGTCATTTTCCTAAATATTATTATCTGACAGAGTAGGAGATCATTTTCTATAGTTTTGTAACTCCTTGGAATATTACATTTTTCACAGTCCCTGGTACATAACCCCTAGCTTCTGACAACCCAGGACCAGTGTTCTCTTAAGTGGAGAAAGGCCTATGGGTGCCTAGCATGTGTGAAGCCTTAGATTCAGTCCCCAACACTACAGAAACCAGGCCTGGTGGCACATGCCTGTGACTTTAGCACTTGGAAAGTTGAAGCAGGACAGTTTGGCTACAGAGTAAATCTGAGGCCAACCTGGGTTATGTGAGACTTTGTCTTAAGAAAAAGGGGGCTGGGACCAGAGTTATGGGCAGTTCCTTCAAGCCTTACTTCAGTCTGGGTTGAGTGTTCCTCTTCCTGCTTTATGCGCATTTTGAACCCCTATGGTGCCACCTGCAGAAAAGATGGTTATTATTGTTATTACAGTATCTTCCTTATCTGTTATTTGAGAATCAGGTGTCTGCTTAACATATCACTACTGCAAGACTTGAGCTAGTAAAAGTACTTTGTCTGTCTCAGTTGGGAATTTCATGGAATTTGCTTCAGTCTGACTGTGTTTCCAGATGGAGCCCTTTGCCTCTGTGGTTGTTTCAGGCCTAGAAGTCATTGCTTTGCAATGATCTGCAGCCCAGTGACACTCCCTGGGGACTAAAGGAGTGACTATTTGGAGTAGGAGTGTGATAAACTTCAGTTACTACTGAAGAAGGCTCTAAAAATACTTCCCCCACCCCTCTGTATTATCTTTCTGAGCTCTTAAGGAAACAGTAGAAGTGAAGAGTGGGGTAATGAAGGTTAGAGCTGATGGAGCAGGGCCTGAAAGCCCAAGTCTCCTCTCGGAAGCTTCACACCTTTGCGCCCCAGGGAAGAGTTTTGACCCCCAAGCTTTTACAGATTTCCTAGTAAAATCTGAGTTTCCCAGATCCTTGTGTGGCTAATGGCTTTTGCAGAAACAAGTTTATAGCTGAAGCCAGCCCATCAGCCCAGCTCCTCATAGGTCATCATCCAGTTCTAAAATAGAATGTTAGCATGACTTTCTGTGCTAGGTAAATATTCCTATGAAGTGTTTCTATTTCAACTGTATCTTCCCTGTCCAGGCTGAGTAAAGAGAGGACCAAAGCAAGGTATAAGCCCCCTGCTCCAGATCTGAAACCTGAGTGGGGCCAGAAGACTGGAAAAGCCCTAGGAACCCTCCCTGTTCACTGAGGGACTCTGGGCAAGCCGCAGCCTTTGTCCCTCCAGTTTTTGTTTTGTTTTTGTTGTGTAACTTAAAAATGAAAGATCGGCAAATTTTTTCACTTTTGAGCCTGCCTGTCATCCTATCTCTCTGAACAACAGATGCTGTTTTCTGATAAAGTTTTATGCAGGACCCCAAACAGGCATGAGAGGAGATGCTTTAGTTAAGTGAGTGCTGGGAGAATCCCTCTCTGGCTCTGCTGTAGCTCTGGGTGCTTTCTTGCTCCAGCTTAGGGCGAGCTTTCTTCAAGCTATGCCGTTCCATAATTCTGATTAATGTGAATAGAGTCTTAGTCATATTTTTTTTTTATTCTTTACCCACATCAGGGAGAAGGAGAGCGAGATAGGTGTCTTGAACTACACTGTGACTTAAGGTAGTGATCGCTGTGATTCATCAACACAAAGGACTAGCATGGGTCTAAGCATGTGAAGTCACAGACTTAGAGCAGAAACCCTGTTCTCCATGAAGAAAGAGGAGATGGATACTCTGGAACTTGCTGCACTCTGCCCACTGGTCCTAGTTTCCATCTCCCTCCTTTGTTTTCCCAAGGTCCTGTGTCTGCAGCACAAGGAGGGCTTTGGCCTTTTGATCTAGAAGGGATTGCCTTAGTTCCCCATGTCTTCCTCTCCGACGTGAGCACACTGATGTATTCTGATTCCTACCCATCCTCTCAACA
The DNA here is from genome assembly GCF_011762505.2 of Arvicanthis niloticus. Lineage (NCBI taxonomy): Eukaryota > Metazoa > Chordata > Mammalia > Rodentia > Muridae > Arvicanthis > Arvicanthis niloticus. Next base: position 36,390,853 of record NC_047663.1, on the reverse strand, counting down.
AAGACCTTGGAAACTCTTTCTTGCAAACTGATGAATAAGACTGAAATCTCAGCCTTACCCCCAGGGTGTAAAAGGCTCTCCTTCTCTGGGGTGCCCTGTGGCTGCCCACACAGTGCTGCTGGGAGGGAATGGATACCATGTCCAGATCGTCTTGCAGTCTCACTCGCAGTTTCCTGGATTGTATCACTTTTATCAACCATGTTCCTGTGGCTGATGATTCCGGCTCACCCTGAGCTGTGGTGTTGGCCAGCCAACAGCTTTTGCATTGATTGTGAGAACCACATGTCTGACTCAAAACTTCCCACCAAAAAGTACTACTGTGTTTTCTAAGTCAGCCCCGCACCCCCCACCCCCCACTCTGTCCCAGGCACTTCAGATGTGTTGACTTTTCCAGGCTCTGTGACTGGCCGGGTGAAGGCTGAAAGACAGAATAGGTACAGGGTTTCCACAGTCATTCTCAGGTATTTATAGCCAATGGCTTGCAGACAGGCAGGCTGCGCTGGTCCCAAATGAGTATCTTTTGTCTGAAATGGACAAGTTTGAGAATTTGGCATTTTTGACAAATGAGTTAGCTACTTGAGTTGCTCGTGCACGGATGTGATGGTTTGGCAGGTGGAGTTATTCTATTATGTTAAAATTTATTAACAAGGGCTTAATTTCATTCCAAACAGATTGTGTCAAGGCGCCCGCGCACTGCGGAATACAATGAAATATGAGAGTCTTGAGCTTTTAGTGGATGTTGAGTGCGAGACCCTGGCTCAGCCTACCTCTCTCTAAGCAGCCACAGCCACGAAACTTTCTTGACCTTTTCACCCTTCAACTTTGTTTGAACTTGGAAGACTTTTGAAGAGAGAGAGAGAGAAAAAGAGAGAGAGACAGAGAGACAGAGAGGTGGGGTGGGGGAGAGGTTGGTTGGTTGGTTGGTTGGGGAAGGCTGTGGAAGAGAGATGCAGACTGGGGTTGGGGTACTGATTATATGTTAGCTAACAGTAATACCAGGAAAATAATCCTCCTCTGTGTATGAGTTTCTGCTACTGGGAGCTGGGGTAATCAGCTCACATGACATACTCAGAGGCTAATGCTAGCCTGTGCTGTTTGTGAGCGTATTCAAACAAAGGCTGATTATCCAAACAAGAATTTGGACTGCAGCAGTTGGACCAGTTAAATTATAGTTAGTAAAACTTGGCGCCTTGTGAGCTTGGAATGTTTCAATTGCAGCTGGATCTTCGTTTGTCAGGCAGCCTCACTAAACAATAAAACCAGAGATTTTTATCTCCGCGGGACTCCAGTTAACTCCTTGGGTGCAAAGAGCTGTGTGCCAGCTATCATAGTTTGGACTGCTAGCAGCTTTGCATCCTGTGGTGCCTGAGGTGATGACCAGTAGCATTTTGCTGCTACTCTGTGAGAAGGTGGAAGGCAAGACCAAGAGGTTCTTTTTCTTAGATTTTATACTAGAGAGAGAATAGTTGCTATTTATTCTATTAACTGATTTTATTTATTAAGTGCTATGATTGAGAAAGCTTGCTGCTGGATACTCTAGTTTTTGTATGGTCACAATAGATGACATATAATAACCAACTGGGCAGTGGTGGTGTACTTCTTTAATCTTAGCCCTTGAGAAGCAGAGGCAGGCAGATATCTGAGTTCAAAGCCAGCCTGGTCTGCACAGCAAGTTCTAGGCCAGTGAGGGTGACCTTCCCTTAAACAAAAAATGCTTTAGAAATAATAAGAGTCATTTAGTGATATGGTGATGAAGGTGAGGACTTTTGGAGCAGTGTTTGAGTCACTGTGGATGGAAGGTAGGACCAACCTTTGAAGGTCGGACCAGACATGATTTTATGAAGAACAAATAAGGACAAAGGAACTGAGGCAGGAAATACAGACGGCAGTGTGAGAGGGTAGCTGAGAGCCTGCATCAAGGTCAGGGTCAGAAGAGAGCTGCCCCTGGTAATGGAGGAAGCGACTATCCACAGTTACCTTTCTTTTTTGATATAGCATATTTAATAAACTAACATATATTGGGAATGTACTATATGTCTCAAAATAATTCTGAGATACTCAAAGAAACCTAGTGACTTTCCCAAGTCCATGCAGCAGGAGTGGGGTTTTAAACCTAGATAACATCAGATGCTAGCTTCTCAGCACCAGACTCTCCCCCTTTATCCTGCTGACTTTATGATCAAAATGTAGCATGGACTAGGCATGCTTTCACACAGAAGTCTCCATGTAGAATGGTGATTGTGAGAATTCTGTGCATGGGTGACCACCACACTGGAGAAGACATGGGCAAGATAATTGCCACACTGCACTGGTTTAAACTTGTGGGCTGCAATGAGATTCTGTAAAAGGTACTGCCATTTGACTGAGTGTCACAGTCTGGTCTTATAGTTACTTCCCACAGAGGTTTTAAAGCAGTAAGAGCTGACTTTGGCAGGGCATCGGCCTTTACGGCGTAGCCTTTCTGGGAAATATATCTGATACCATTAGCTTATGGCTCTATGCTTCCCAGTTTCCATGGGGTATCGGCACCATGTTCTTGTCCTCTGTTGACCTTGCCACTGTCTTGTTTTCTTTCCTGTCTTCTTTGATATACTCTGTTATTGTAAGCCAGACTGTGGCTTCTGGGAGGGGTGATTGGCAGGGTCAGGGAGACTTAAGCACTGAGACGTGTGTCCCAGGGGTGGAAGCTAGATTTCCTCTCAGGGTCCCAAGGCCAAGCTCCCGTGACGGCTTTATGGACTAGAAATAGCAAAATCAAAATGGATATTGCAGAGTCCAGACACGCAAATAAGAAATCCAAACGCTTGGAAACCTAAGACTTTAAATTTTTATTGGTAGATTCTTTTTTTTTTTTTTTTTCACAATTGAAGCAAACTAATATACCTCCAAGTAAGCGTCTCCTCTGAACAGTAGACATGGCGGGGGTACAGTTCCTCCACTCTGTTGTGAAATGTGAAGGTGCAGACCACCATAGAATTGATAGATGTGTTAATCGGCACCCCATCTTTGATTAGCTGAGAGGACAGCTCCTTGCATGTGGAGTTGGAAGCACAGATCTTTGTTTCCATGGCAGTCCCATTGAAGATGCCCATTTACCCTAGAGGAGAGCCTGACTGTGAGCTGACTGTAGCTCTACACATTTCCAGGTTTGGGTTTTTGGTTTTACTCAGTCCACAAAGCTTTTAGCTGATAGCTCTGAGCCCCTCAGAAAAGCTATTAAAGGTGCAGGGAGCAGGTTTCTGTGCCCTGCGGTGCTGATGGAGTGTGGTGGTCTAAGGATGAGTTACTTTCCCTGTCTCATGTTCATTATCTCTCTGTTATCAGTGGCTCGAAGATTAGCACAGAAAGAACTTGGTTCCCTCTGGTGATCATGTTTCAGCACGTCTTTCCAGAGTAGCAGAGGATAACATACAACTGTTAAGATCTCGATCATGCTAAAAGTATTAAACTTGGCTTTCAGAGATTAGCTTTTTTCCTACTTAAAATTAAGAACTCAAAGATTTTAATCAAGATAATTCTAAAATGTCTTAAGGTGCAACTTACTCTAGGGGTGATACACTTGGAGTAGTAAAGACCAAGGGAGAAGTTGTGGGTTAATGTTTACTCTTTTATTACTATTTTAATCAAATGGCTTTACAACCTGACCTTTTAAATGTGAATATGCTTCTTTAAGAGAACACTCAGGTGTGGGCACCATCATTGCTGTGTTGAAGGTTCATAGCCCTAAAAGCCTTTCCTTACACCCTAAATATTTTTTGGAAAGTACGTTTCACTTGGGGTTCAGTGTGAAGATCACATTATCCTGATATTTGGGGGTAAGTAAGAATACCTTCTGTCTGGGACCTCGGAGCATGCCACCAAAGCAATGCATACTGTGAGACACACACACACACACACACACACACACACACACACACACACGCCCCGCTAGTATATAGTTCCTTATTTTCACGGTAATCCTGCCGGATAAAATACTGTTTTTGCTTCATAGATAAGAAGGCTGAGCCTATAGAGCATACATAGTAGGGACAGACTTTGAAGCTGGGTTCTAGAGACTCAAATCCATAGACTTTTCACTACACAGTGGTATTGAAAGGAACCCATTTGAGCTTCTGTTCTTTAAGCTCTGTAGTGCCAGCTGGTGCCACGTGTCTGTCATCGCAGCACTCAGGAGACTAAAACAAGAGGCTCAGGATACAAGGGGGGAAAATGATAAGGAGGAGAAGGAAGATGTATGGGATTTTTGTTGAACGAGGTGGGTAGCTTGTACTGCTTAGGAGGTTGAGGCAAGAACTCAGGAGCCCAGGGCCAGCCTGTCTGCTTATTGTTTTCTGCTACAATTTAAGTTGTAGCCATCCAGAAGCTACTGGATTGTTGAATTAGTTAATGGTGGATTAAATATAGTAGTCAGTAAACCTTGCTGGGCAGTAACCATGCCTCAAAAAACAACAACAGCAACAGACAATCAGTTTAGATCTGTACTTGTACTTCCCCTGCAGTCCTGCTTTTTCTACTGTCAACTTCTCGTAGCTTCGGTTGCTTCTGTGGTGGTTTGAGTGAGAATGTTCCCATAGGCTCAGGCATTTGAATACTTAGTCCCTAAGTAGTGATGCCATTTGGAGAGGAGCAGCCTAGCTAGGAGAAGGACATCACTGTAGGTGGGCTTGGAGAGTTTAAAGTCCATTGCACTTACGGACGCTCTGCACTTCATTCTTGTGGTTAGGTATGTGGTGTCAGCTTCCCTCTCCTGCCATTATGTCTGCCCCTTGCTGCCATGATGAATGTGTCCCTCTGGAACCGTAAGCCAAAATAAATTCTCTTGTTCTTAAGTTGCTTTTGGGCATGGACTTTTATCACAGCAACAGAAGGTAACAAAGAATATCTTCTGAAGAGAATCTTTAGACCAAACATTTTTTAAAAATCTTCACTGCTTTATTGAGACAGGATTGTTTTCTTAATTTTTTTATTTTTTGTGGGGGACTTTGGAGGCCATCTTTTAGACAGGGTCTCACTCCATAGCTCTGCCTGGATTAGAACTTACTGTGTAAAACAGGCTGACCTGGAACTCACAGAGGTCTGTGTCCCTCTACCTCCTGAGTGCTGGGATGAAAGGCATGTTCTACTGTACCTTGTGAGTTGTACATTTTTAATGTATATAACTTGAGGAGCTTAGCAGTAAATGTGCACCCAATGATTCTTTGGTATGCATAAATTTTATAATTTATTAAAGATGAAAGAAGCCTGAGGGATGTAGCCCAGTTGCCAGAGTGTTTGCTTTGTGTGCATAGCCCTGGATTTGGTTGTGAATACCACATAAAACCTGGTGCACACCTGTAAGTCTAGAGTTGTGGGTCCAGGAGGACCAGAAGTGCAGACCTTTTTGTTGTTTGAGACCAGCCTGGAATACAGGAGACTGTATCTGAAAATTTTTTTAATCAAATTTCCATATGAATTAGATTGATGTGCCTTTTAATCTTTATAAAATAATTGAATCATGCCTGAGTAGGTGATACTAAAGAATATCAAGTATATGCAACACTTTCCAGGTTTCATCAGTGTTTTATAATAATCAATGCTGAGAATGCTGCTCCACATACAGAATGGCCTGTGATGGCTGCCCTTGTTTGTCAACTTGATTACAGTCTGGAATTAACTGAAACCCAAATGGCTAGGCACACCTATGAGGAATTTTTTTTAGTATATAGTTTATTTTTATTTTATGGTCATTGGTGTTTTGCCTTCATGTGTGTCTGTGTGAGGGTGCTAGAAGCCCTGGAACTGGAGTGATGGACAGGTGGGAGCTGTCATGTAGGTACTGGGGATTGAACCCAGGTCCTCTGGAAGAGCAGCCAGTGCTCCAGCCCCAGAGATTTTTTTTTTCCCTTAAATCATTCAAAGTGGAAAGACTAACTTCTAATCTGGATCTCTGAGGTAGGAAGACTTTTAATCTGGGCCACACCTTCTGCTGGCAGCCTCTATAAAGGATATGGAAGAAGTAAGCTGGCTTTCTCTTTGCCTGCTTGCTCTCATTCTTGCTAGCGAGTCCATTTCTTCACTAGCATTACAGCCTACTTTTTGGGGATTCCTGCATATGCTGAAGACCAGCTGAGACACCCAGCTTCTTGGCCCAAACAACTACTGGATTGTTGGATCTTCTGTTGATAGACGGCCATAGTTGGACTAGCTGTACCACGGCCTATAAGCTGTTCTAATAAATACTATATGTGTGCACACACACACACACACACACACACACACAATACAGGGCCATTTTAAATATTGGTAGAAGTTCTGCTCTAAACCTAAAACAAAATCTCATTTAATAATTTTTTAATTCAACTCAATTCAACACCTTAATTTTAAAATTTTTCATTTTAAAATTAATGTTCTAACATAATACAATCCAAAGACTGATTAATTTGTACTTGTATGTTAAAGAATGATGATAGGAAAATATTAAAATTTTTGTTTTCTATAATTAAACAATTATGTTTCTATAAGAGCAGAACACATCAGATATTCGGTAAAATTGGTGCATGCTATAACACAGCTGTCGGAAGTCTTAGCTGACGATTTCAGACAGTGTTCCTTGGTGCGTGGTTTCTGTTCAGAAGCAAATTCTCAGTGAAATCTCACTGTGCAACACAGGAGAGTGCTGACAGAAACTCTTCAGATTCATTCTGTGTTTGACATTAAATTAAATCTTAGTTTTTACACATTCAGAAGCCTTTTACTGTTGCTGAAGATTTCACAATCCCTATATTCATTTACGTGATCCCCATGTGAGGTTCTTAAATCACAGTTTAGGAAGCAAGGCTCCATACCATAATCTGCCCTGCTCTCTCGCTCTCTCACTCTGTGTGTGTTTCTCCATCCTCATTCCTTACTCATCTTTTTGTTTGGTTGGTTGGTTGTTTTTTTTGTTTTTTGTTTTTCAAGACAGGGTTTCTCTGTGTAGTCCTGGCTGTCCTGGAACTCACTCTGTAGACCAGGCTGGCCTCGAACTCAGAAATCTGCCTGCCTCTGCCTCCCAAGTGCTGGGATTAAAGGCATGTGCTACCACTGCCTGGCCTTAGTCATCTTTTATAGCCAACATTTTGTGCCCTGTGAGTAATGCCTCCTAATCTTCCCTTTACTAGGTCCCATGTAATCACCATGTAGATTTTAGATTTATTATATAAATGGAATCAGGTAGAATTTACCCTTCTGTAACTTGCATACTCCATTTCATTTACCTTACATCCAGTTTGTCATACTAGAAATATTTCTCTCTTTTTTAGAGATGGATGTTTCCTTGGATCTATATATTTTCATTGTCCATTATCCTCTGTAAATAGATATTCATTTTGCCTCTGTGTTCTGATGACTGTGACAAATGTTAAGCTGAGGGGAGGAAGACAGGTTTCTCATCCAGATCCAGGTTTCTGTTCTTTTTTGATAGGTACCCAGAAGTATAGTAACTAGATTTTTAATTTGAAAAAAAAAAAAAAAAAAAAAAAAAAAAAAGGTGCCCTATACAGTTTTTCACATGACTACACCAGTTCACATCCCCACCCACGGTCTACACTGAGTCCCTTCTCTATGCACACTTTTCAGAATTTGTTACTTTTATGGTTTTTGTAATAGCCATAACAGATAAGAGGTAAAAGGCAGTAATCATGCTTTGGGTTTGGGTTTCCTCGATTAGTGATATGGAGCACATTTTTTTTCTTTATTGGATATTTTATTTACATTTCAGATGCCATCCCCTTTCCCCATTTCCCTAGAAAACCTCTATCCCATCCCCACTTTTGCTTTTATACTATTTTTTAATGTTAATCAAAGGCTTTATAAGTTTGGTAATGCTCAATATCAATCAGAAGTGTAACCCAATACCCAACCTAGATATATCAACTATCTTTGACTGGTGGAGACACTCGAACATCTGCCTCCATATCCCCCCCCCCTTGTCACCTAGCTCCTCCTCTATGGAGCACATTTTAATACTTATTTATTTACTTCATGAACCTAGGAGATGGAGGTGCTAAAAATGACTAATGTCTCATGCAAAAGCCACCTTTATTCAGAACATCAGACAATTTATACCTAGAGGATTACAAAAGGTCAGATGAGGAGATCTCATGAGTTCACACTGTCTGCAGTCACAAGGATATGAGTAACAGCTGCTGTGAACTCACTCTTTTCTACAACACCTGGGAGGAGCATGAAAACACAGTCCAAGAACAGTTCTGTCATTTGAAGAAACTGAGGTCACAAAACTCTTGTAGCTTGTCTTGTTTTCTTGTAGCTTTCTCACAAGCACTAAGAATTGACCTCCCACGAATTCATCCTTGGACTCTGTCCCAACACTTATTGGCCATTTTTTTTAAGCTGGGCTTGTAGTCCAGGCTGGCCTTGAGCTCTCCATCCTCCTACTTCAGCCTTCAGAGTGTAGAATTACAGAATCAAACCAAGCTGAATGTGGTGGCACACACCTGTGGTCACAGCACTTGTAACTGTGTTAAGCGCATGTCCCAAACAAGCTAATATTCATGACAGCTGCACTCTAAGGCTTTGCTGCGCTTCCTTTGTCACGGCTGCTGTTTCTGTTCCCCTTCTTTACACGCACACCCAACATCCATTGCCAAGGCCAGCACCACTGCCTCTACTGGTTTTCTTTTATGACTTTCACCTTTTCAGGCCTTATACTAAAGGCAAGTTGCCAGTCTTTTAAAAGGTATTAACTAAAAGACAAAGAAATGGTTTTCAGTGGGTTAAGATGAAAAGTAATAGAGAAACCCATTCAATCTCAAGAGATGGCATGAATAAGTGAATGAGTTTGGAGACAGAGTGATTAGGAGTTACTTTAAAAATTACATCATCTAAAACAGCAAGGAAATCGCCTCATTCTCATATTCTTCACTTATTCTTCCCTTAAAAAACAAACCTCCCTTTATGTGTGTGGGTACACTTGAGTACTGGATGTATATTATATGAATGCATTACCTGTGCAGTCCAAAAGAGGGCGTCAGATCCCCAGGAATTGGAGTTACAGGCAGTTGTGAGCCACCATGTGGGTGCTGGTCCTGTGCAACAAGTGCTCTTAACCACGAGCATTTAGAAGAAAAGGATACTAAGTTAGACTTGATGGCACATGATTGTAAATTCTAGCACTTCAGTGTAAGAATTTCGAGGTAACCTTGGCTTTATGAGACCCCATTTTGAACAGGCAATAGTATGTACAAAGAAGTAACAGGATATTATATCTACTTCCCATTTGGTGGTGTTTCTGATTTGCTATTCCTCTTTCTCGATGGAGCCTGGCAGACTACAAGGAAGTATTTAATCAAATATTATTGATTTGCATAACACTGATTATTTTAAAAAATTTGTCCCCAAACCATCTGGTGTCAATGGGGTTTTCTCTTTAGTAGAAAATTTTATGTGCCCAAACTGAAGTCATCCAGGTCTTCTGTGCCTACCTGTATTCATTCGTTTCAGAAGAGGCGCTTTAACTTAGCCCTTAAAAATCTCAGCTCCTGAAGAGGTTTGCAACCCCATAGGAAGATCAATAATATCAAACAACCAGACCCCCGCCCCAAGAGCTCCCAGGGACTAAACCACCAACCAAGGAGTACACATGGAGAAACCCATGGCACCAGGTGCATGTGTAGCAGAGGATGGCCTTGTCGGGCATCAGTAGGAGTCATCAGTGGGAGTCCTTGGTCCTGTGAAGGCTGGATACCCCAGTGTAGGGTAATTTGAGGGCAGGGAGGCGGGAGTGGGTGGGTGGGTGGGGGAGCACCCTCAAAGAAGCAGGGGAGGGGGATGGGATGGGGGCTTCAGGGGAGGGAGCAACCGGGAAAGGGGATAACATTTGAAATGTGAGTAAAGAAAATAGCTAATAAAAAAAAAAAAAACAAAATTCAGCTTCTAAGGGAATCTTAAAGTTATGTCTTTTATTTTTTTAGTCTCAAGGTGTTAAAAACAAAAGCAAAAGGACACTCTTCCTCCCCTACCTCCCCCCACTGACTTCTGCGATGTACTGCAGTCTAGTGGGGCGGCTCTTAGGGTCTGTTGCATGTTAGGTGTGGACTCACTCCGAGGCTAAACATTGACGAGTAAAAGAAAAAGGACATTGAGGGTGGGAGGGGGGGAGGTGGGAGTTAAGTAACCTATCCAAATTGCCACTGTTATGTCTGAGGAAGTCTGGGACTGAGCCCTGCAGCTAAGGTGACCAGAAAAACTGATCTGTCTCCATGTTGGTTGGTGTCTTTGAGGTAAAGTCAGGGCTGGTTAAAGTGTTCTCCTTGTCTTCTCTTCTACTTCCAAGACTATTCAGCTGTGTTCTAGGAACTGTGGCATGCCAGGGTGAGCTAGGGAAAGATCCAGAACATGCTGGACATAGCTCACCTGGCCTGGCCTCATAGGAGCCCATGTAGCTCAGTTAGGCCAGTTGTTCCAGGTGAGGGCTTGTTAAAGAGAAGTTCTGAGCCTACTGCTGTGGGTTCAGGCCTGCAGTCTCAGCTACTATGCAGGGGATTGAGGCAGGGGGCTCATTTGAAGCTAAGAAATCAGCCAACCCAACCCGAGAAACACAGCAGGACCCTTTGTCCAGAAGTAAAAAGAAAGTTAAAAAAACATTTAAATTGCAAGTCATGCCTCATTTTGATATACCATCAACCGATCAACTTTGACATGATTTACAGTGAAGGAATGTGTGTGTGTAATAACCTAATTGACAAGCAATCGTGCTGTTCCTCGCCCAGTGTTACCCTAGCATCCAGAGGGAGGCCATTTTGTTTAATTTGTTTCTTCATATCGTTTCTGGTGGGAAAATGCATTTCTCTGATACCCAAATTAACTTGATTGAAATGTCTTAGACTTTGCCATTTTCCAGTGGCTAAAAAGGTTATTTCTCAAGTGTTTAATTTTTTAAGTACAGTATATATTAATTTAACTGCTACTGTCTGACAGTCTCATTCCATGAAAAATTATCACAACTCAGTACCGTAAGCAAATGTTTATTTATACTTCACTTTCCACCCCAGTGTAAAATGATTCAACTTTGAAAATATATAAACTTTAAATTGAGGTTTTTAAAAAACTTGAGCTACTTCTTCATTTGCTCAATATAATTTTCATAATTTCTTTACAATGTTCTATAACATATATCACAAAGAAAACATTTAAAAACTGATGTGGTCTATAGGAGCTATCTAGTCTGAAATGATTGCTGGGAGGCTTCATTCATCAAACACATATCACTTAAATACTTGGATATAAAGAGTTTTAGTCATTTAACATGAGAAGTCCATCCATGAAGAGTGCAGACTGCATTGGGCTTCTGATTTCTGTATAATGTGTCACCATTTTCTTCTTTAGGGACTGAAGGTAGAAGGTAAAATAAAAATATTCTTTGTCCATTTAGTTATCCTTGACTCCATGAAATTCTCCAAAGTAATTACTGGTGACCACAATACCACCTACCAGTGGCAGCGGCGGCGTTGGCCCTGGACCAGCTGCCTTACTGCTGACCACAGCTGCTCCTAAGCAGAGCAGATGTTTCTCCTTTCGCCTTGGCAGTAAAATTTTATTGAGGAGCTTTGCAAATACAGGGCAGCATATTCTACCTGAGGAAGGCTGGAGATCGCAGGCACTTTGTGCAACACCATTGGATCCGTCTGGGCTACCCATAGGCCCCACCTCTAGGGCATGTGCATCTCACTTGGCAGGCTTCAGGACTTGTCTACGGAGCTGTGGTAGGTTTGCTTCTCTACCCACCCATGTACTGAAAGAGGAGTCACACTTGTGGTTTTGATGGCTGCTTTGCAAGACTGTTGAGTTGGCATTGTGCTCGCCCTTTGCGGGTTGACAAAGGGAGAGAGGGTGCTTTGTTGGGCTGTTTTGTTAGGACACTTCCCTGAGTTCCACATCTCTTCTGGTTTGGATGTGGGCTTGCACATCTCTCTTGAATTAGCTTCTTTTGAAGAACTCTCTGCCTCTCTGGGCACTTCTTAAATCTTGCCTGTGGAGGTCCTAAAGGAAACAATATAGTCTAAGACAGTGTCTTTGTAGGTGGGACCTCTGGGGGTCCATTTGACACTGGCAGTTCAAAGGTCTGCTTCTGCTCTGACATGCTTATTCTGAGTTCCTTGTCCCTGGATAAAGGGATGATTTTGTGACTTGTGGCTGATACTTTACAACAGTAGGAAGAAGACAGAAAGATCCAGCCATGCCCAGTTCCCAGGAGGACCTTGAGTTTGATGTTCTAGGTCAACCTAGGCTACAAAGCAAGCTCCAGTACAGTGGGAACTATTTAGTAAGACCCTACCTAGAGGGGGGAGTGGAGGAGAGGATATAGTAGTGGTGGAGGAGGAAGAGAACTCTCGATGGTTACAGACTATTTCCCAAGAACTTTTCAAAAAAGCAAGATTACTAGCAGTTGAGGGTATAAGCATGGCATGAATTCCCACAGAGCCTCAGGCCTTTAGAGGAAGGGTCAGATATAAGATCAGAGGGCAGAGGCCATTTAAGAATGTGCCTGGTCTGTGGTTCCTCAGCAGACAGGAAGTGTTAGTGACACTCAGTTCCAGAGCATGTCACTGTGGGAATTGATCTGGCCAGCTTTCTGGCAGGCAGATGACCAACCCTGATAGCCTGGTAATAAGGCTTCTCAATGCATCAGACACCAGAACTTCATTGAATATTCTATGTGGTCTGTACGAGGTGCATAGGATATGTTGAGTGGCTACTTTAGATACATAGGTCAAGAAGCTTAAAGTAGAACATCCACTTTCCCAAATGTTCTCATGAGGGCTGGGGATACAGTTCAGCAAGCACAAGACCCCTGTGTTCAAGCTCCAGCAATAGTCTCCTCAAAAAATGTGTACTTATGAACACTAGAAACGTAAAGCTTCATTCTCCCATGACCTTTTGTAGATTAATATTTTCCTCTTTTTTCTACTACTCCTGTAAAATTGTATTTTAAAACTACAGACCTTAAAGCAGTGCCTGCACCCTGCTGCACTGGTGTTTGACTCAGGCCTGCTCTCCCCCCACTTTATTCTGTTCCCAGAATGAGCTCTTCTTAAATGGGGATGAGAAATGTTAATTTTAATCCTCCAAGGGCTTATTTGCTAGCACAAAAGGTCATGAAACACACACCCAAAATGGCATTGCTGAAATATGAAGCAGAGATGTTAGCAGAGTCCCAGCAGAACTGTTGAGTCTTTCTCAGAACCCCCGTTAATTCAAAAGTTATAGAATGGAAGCAGTCTCCCCTTACTAATGTAAGGGGAAACCCCCACCCAAACCCTCTATTATTTCAGGAATTTCAGAAGATAATTCTTTTCAAGATTTATAAAATGATGGTGTGTTATGGCCAAGAATCTCTAGGTAACTGTTCTCTGCCTGATGTTTTGGTTTTAGGGGTTTTGAGAGAAAGCCTCACTATGTAGCCCAGGCTGGCCTTGAATTCATAAAATTCCTCTCACCTCAGCCTCCCTAGAACTGGGATCTACCATACCCAGCTCCCAGTGTTTTTATAACTTGTTAGGTGCCCTTTCTATATCTAGCCGATAGATTTAAAAAAAAAAAAAAAAAAAAAAAAAAAAACTCTGTGTGTGTGTGTGTGTGTGTGTGTGTGTGTGTGTGTCTGTGTGTACACATCCACACTTGGAGCTCTTAAAGCTTCTTTTTGGGATGGCCCAAGGCATTCAGATATCACTGCCACAAAGATTCTCAACTGAAATTAAATAGGGAAAGTTTGAACCCTCCCCCCCCACACACACACAAATCGAGGTAATTAATATGAGCAGCGGCAGCTACTGTGGAAGGAAAGAAGGTTATGAAATGGGCTGGGATTCTCCTTGGGTTGCTGGGAGAAGCTTTCTGGAGAGCTCATAGCCTGGGCCCTAGAGAGAGATGTATCTTCATGGCTGAATGTATTTCTGATTCATTTGTCTTCTTCAGTATGTATGGAAAGTAGCAGATTACTTTTAAAAAAGGGGGGGAAGAGAAGACAATCTAATTTAAAACACAAATTCTAAGGTGGTGCTGCAGGCCTATAATCCCAGCAAGAGGGAAGATCAATTTAGAGCCAGCCTTGGGCACAGGTTAAGTTTGGCAAGCTTGGTGGCATGAGACTCTGCCTGAAAACAACAACAGTAAAACTAATACACATAAACACAAGTCCTCGTGGTTCCAAACATAGATGTATAAAAAAGAGTGCCTCAGTACACTGTGAATGAGGATAGCCATCGGGTCTGCTGAGCTGCTGGACAGATCTTAGTGCTTTGTGAGACAGGAAAAGAAAAGAGACTCTGCTTTGGAGAACTAGGCCATAGCTCAGCACCTCTTTCTGTGCCAAGGCCTAATGCACAGTGGGTCAGAAAGCATGAGGGAGGGCCAGAGACCTCAGCAGAAGAAGGGTGATGGTACAGCCAAGAAAAAAAGGAGCCTCCCATTTTAAGACCACTGTAAGACACTCCCAAGACCTGGGAACCAGGCTCCTGAGCCGAGCTCCAGATAGTAAGAAACACACAGAGATCTGTGAGAGTTATTGATCTCAGATTCTGCTCCCAACTCAAAAGTGAGGTGGGCCAGATAATCACTAGGAATGTCTTTCTAGCTCAAGGAGTCTGTGAATCTGGCCTCTACTGATTGATCTCAGAAGGCTTTTATGGCTGAGGGCTCCCTTGAGATGCTTCAGAGCAGTAGGCACTCTTCATGCTAGAGACGACTCAAGAGCCCAACACACAATCCCACCACTGCTTCCAGGCCCTGGCCCCACCCCAGCTAACTCGGCTCAGAACAGCCATGCCATTTTCCTATATGCCAGTCTCAGATAACTAGTGCTAGATCTAGGCATTGGAAGCCCAATTGGTAGGCAAAACAACCAAACTCTCGGCTCCCGCAGACACTGGCAGTGTGACCTGACTTTCCAAGGATCTGTCAGCCTAGTGGCAGGCTGGTGGAGATTTTGTGGATACTAGGCCGAGTTCTAATGAATTTGGGATTCACTGCTGGAAAAAGACTAGATTCTGGTGCATCCAAGACTTTGCTTGTGAAACCTCCCGAGTTGTTGACTGATGTGTTAGTCTCCTGGGACAGGGCTGCACAGTTGAGAAAAGTAGCAAGAGCATCAGATCTCTGCAGGTCATCTGGCCCCCATAAAAAAGCCATCGCAACTGGGGAAAAGGCTAGACTGCTGGGTCCCAGCAAGGCTGGATTATTGTACAAAGCCACCCAGTTCATCTTTGTTTATGGAACTCGTTTTCAGGCACACGTGTTTTATAGCGAGGCGGAGGCTGTAAAGAAGCTATTTATAATGAAGACCCCAAATATGTGAGCTTCATATTAAGCTTGATCTAAAGGAACTTCCCATGGGTGGCAGTTTAGGAGAAAAAGGGAGCAAAGGATGAGAAATGGGGGGGGGGGGACAACTAATAAAAATAGCTGAGATCACTCAGCAGTTATCAAGAAACAGATACTACAGTTTTATAACATGAAGTACTAAAAGTATATGCACTCTTAAAAGGCAATTAAAACGTATGCTCCAAAACTATAAAACATTTTCTTTTCATCTGCAACATAGAGGGCAGATTACAACACATTAATAACGTTTTGTTTAGAGTTCAGTTTCTGATGGTTTCCAAATGTAGTCTGTGTAGATTAACCAGAAGGAGTCCAGTTCCCTTTTTTAAGAGCGCTTGTAAAGGAAAGCAATGTGGTAAGATTGTTATGAAAAGAGAGTGTATTTAGGAAATAGCACTTAGCAGGGTCTCTCTGAATGGCTGCCAGGTCAGGAAGCTGAAGTGCAAGGCTTGGCCCTTGTTCAGCCCCCCCAGTTCCAGCTCCTTGACCACACAGTACGTCAGGAGCCTGTCACAAGCCAGCCAGGAAGGCTTAGCCCCGCCCCTGGACCAGCTTGGCACAGCAGTGTTCACATAACCCAGGGCTCCAGAGGGGCCAGAAGCAGGCATTCCAGGGCCACGGGAACAAGCAATTTTTAAAATAGAAATGAAGAACTTTTTTTTTTAAGCCTGGGAATTAAACAGTTCCTGGATCCTTACGGAACAGGGTCCCTTGTGTCAGGGGTAAAACAGCCCTAAAGGTTATCTCATTCTCTGTCCTCATTCCTAGGCAGTGACATGGGAGCAGTCCTGAAGTCCCTATCCCTGAGCTCTCTGACTGCTAGACTCACTGTCACTGGGTTCAGCCTGGTGCCCTATGAGCTCTGTAGTGTCCTCAGGGGCCAGCCTCACTGCTTGTCTGTCCTCTCCCTCTTGGTTTTGATTCTAGGGGTCCATCCCATGTTGTACCTACAACCTCTGTAACTTCTCAGCCTCAGCTGATGCTTCACTGTTATCAGGATAGTTAAATAAGTATGTGTGACAGTCTCAGCACCTGGCTCCATATGAATCTGTTGTTAGTAATAAATACCATTCAGGCTGTGCAACATTTGTGTTTTTCACTACTGTTACCTTGTGCACCTTTAGGAATGTGGCCTTGTGAGTAGACAGGCAGACCCAGGTTGCAGAGAGAGTAAAGAGCTCATAAGCCACCAGAAACCTAGGCAAGGCTGCCAGGAATCCTGCAGTCAGATGTCAGCCGAGGAACCGGGATGCTGTCCTGTTTGTTTGGTTCTTAAGTTATGTTCATACTTTTCACTGAAGTGGACCTTGGAGTTGTGGGATATCTTTTGTAATTCATTCTCCTTGGCTTCCTTGGGAAAGTTGAGGCTCAGAGACAGGCTTTACTTTTGCTAGCCTAGCTTAGTCATTGTTGGAAGCCTGTTTAATTTACATATAGAAGGAACTCTGTTAGAGAAAGAGCCTTCTCTAATATGTCTACGGCCTAAATCTGTTAGGCTTTCTTCTCTGTTTGGCCCACTGGGACCCCAGTTAAAATCGCAGTTGTACCCTTGTTCCTTAGTCAACATAGAGACAACTCTGCTGGAAAATTCAAGAGAGCCAGCCGCCTTCCTCGTGTGTTATTAGGGAACAATCCCCTATAAAAGTTAAGTGGATGTTTTTCATTTAAAACCTTGAAGAGGCTTAGCCCTGCTGGGCTGCTGCCGGCCCCCCTCAGCAGGGCTCTGGAGGCCTGTGGTAATAACACTACTCTGAAGATGACTTAACTTTCGAGCTGCCTATGCAGCTATGACCAGCATATTTCTTTTTAAATACAAGACTTGTGGGTTTAGAAAGTAGAATTGTTACCTCAGTCAATGCCTCAGTGACCTTCCCTTTGGGCTCCTATCCCTCTGCCACCCCCTGACAGCAGGGCTATAACAAAGCCATCATTTACCTTAAAAAGTCAACTGCAAGCTCATGTGACTTCGGTTGTTTGTTTGTTTGTTTCATCTTAACCATTCAGTTCCTGTATTTTGCCTGCTCACAATGAAATGACCTATTTTGTTACCTCACTTTTGTTTTCTGATACCTTTCTCTATGGGCCTCTTGTTTCATTACATTAATCTGAGTTTGTTCTGAAGGCATGGGTAAACATTTTTCTCAGAAAGATGTAATTGTCTCGGAAGAAGCACAATGACTTATTGAAGTTTCGTGTGTTGCTTGCTCTCAACTACCAGAGATCAGCAAATATCCTTCCCCTTTTTCTCCACCCCAGAAGTGGATGAGAATATCAGTGGTTTTCGTCTTCTAACACTTGTCACAAATACTTTCCCAAGCTAATCTCACTTAGGACTTGCCAAGGAACGGAACCAAAGCACAGAGGGTCACTACTCACCTCTGGGTTACCTTGGACAAGGTAAGAAGAGACCTTGAGGTTAGACGTGGTGCAGAGAACCTGAGGCTGAATGCCCTGGAGTGGGGATGTATTCCCAGCAGCTGGGAGACAGAAGCCTTGGATCACAGGTTACAAGCCTGCAGCAGGTGTGCACTGAGATACTGTCTCAAAGAGTGTGTGTGTGGGGGGGGGGAAGTTGGGGAAGGGAAGGAGGGCAGTTGGATGAGCAGGACCAAACTGCTTTCCTAGTTAAGCTCTATTTAGTTTCCACATGCCACTGTCTCCAAAGCATCACATGCAGCTTCCCAGGAGGCTGAGACTTCTATCTTCTTACTCCTGCACCCACAGTGGGCATATCCTCATGAGCAAGAAGTGTCAGCCCTGATGTCAGAGCAGACGTGCGTGGCTCTGTGCCTCTCCCTGGTTAGCTGGCTTTACTTCTGTGTCTGTAGAGAGTGAAACTTTTCCAACAGAAAGGTTGTTCTTTGGAATTCTTTTACAGACTGTTTTAGCCATACTGTGTGTAGGGTTTAGACACTTGAGGATTTCTGCTGTAGCTGCTTATGTGGGAAACTCACCACAGTGTTCTTTTTCCTGTGCTGTTTGTGGTAACATCCTAGCAATTTGTTTAGATGTTCAGTGAATGATACCTTATTATTTTATTAAGTGATGGGGTTTAACTTGAAGGAAACTTGAGTTCTTGATGGTTTTCTTGGCAAGCTACTGTATACATATTTCCTCCTAGACTTTAAGGACTGGAAAGGCTATACCACCCTTTCCCCTTAAAAATGAATCTTGGTTAGACAGATTTCTGAACCTCCAAATCATAACTATATCCTTTATATTTTATTTTCTGACTTCTTCTTAAACCTTTCATAGTGAGTATATGTTACCCACCACACCCTCAACCTCTGCTGGTAGGCATAAGCCAAGTGGCCCAATAGCTTTATGCAACAAAGGCACTTTCTGACAAAAATGTTGTAGACTTTTTTCAAAAAAAAAAAAAAAGAGGCCCTGATCTAGACCACCCTACAGAGGTAATTAAGCCTCTTGCCATCAAGCCCAAAGCAGTTTCTTCTCTGGTTGACTTTCTGTGAATGTCTTTTCCTAGGGAATTCAAGATGTCAGAGATCAACGTCTGCCTCTTGACTTGGAAGACACCGAGTCAGGAGAGCATAGAGGAGTTAGATGGTAATGCCAACTGGAGATACGGCCACATAAAACAATCACTTCATGAGGAACCTGAGAGGTTTAGGGTTAGTTCTGTTCTGTGGCCTGAGAGCCACTAATAACTGCAGGCCTCGCCCTACAGAAAGGCAAATACTCAGTGCTGCTCTTAAGCCGGGTTCCATGAGAGTCCTCAGGTCATCTCAGGACCGATAGATGTTTGCCTTAAGGCTTAGAGAGCAGCCCTGAAAATGATATGGCTGATAAAGAGAAGGAACCTGGCTTTTGACACATTTCTTCAATCATTTCTTCACATGCACTCAGTCATTTCTTCACAAATATACTCAATCCTAACTAGAATACTTCAGCAGTCATGCAAGAATCTTAACCAAAATAACTGAAATTTTCTCATGTCAATGTATTTTTTTCCTCAAAACCTTAATGAAGCCAGATGGTGGCCCACACCTGTGAGCCTGGCACTCTGGAGTTGGAGGGAAGGATTGTCAGCTCAAGGCCATCCACACTGGTTCTCAAAGCCAAGGGTTAGGGACTTAATTCAGTGGTGAAGTTTTATCTAACATGTTCAGGACCCTGGGTTCCATCCTAGAGTTGAAAACAAATTAGAAAGACACTTGACGTATATGTTGCTGCCTTTAAATAATGTCTCAGTTAAGGCATGATGGAAGAAATGGGTCTGGGACCACCAGTCAAATAATCCAAGAAATGACAGCCTTGCAACAAACATGTGGCCTTCATTTAGCCTGTGGCTTAGTCTGTTCAAACATGAGCAACAAACCGCTCAGAAAAAGGTACTTGCTGCCCCTTTCCTCTGACAAGTCTGCCTTCCAGCAGGTTCTTCCCCTAGATTCCCTTGATCACATCACAAAATGGATTAAGTATTATAATAGAAAGATGTTTATTCCCTATGCTCTGGCTTTCTAACAAGGGTGATCAGACTCTCCTAATGTGCTAGGACTAGGAGATGCCCTTTGTCATGTGTTTAGGAAGCCGGTCTTACAGGGGAGGAAGCAGAGAACACTGACCAAATATTGATCACTGACTGTCACAGCCATCCTGTTGTAGCATATGGATTTGTGTTTGTAATTCCTCTGAGATAAGATTTTTACCATCCCTTGTCATTTTATTAATCCCTTCTAGACTGACAGATGTTGCAGTGAGCCTTGAGCTCTTGAGGATTCTTGTTTCATTTCTGATTAAATGATGAGTTTCCTTCTTAAACCCAAGGGTCCTTCTCTCCTAAAGAGCTTGTTTGAGTGCCAGAAGGAACCTTGTTATTCTCTGGTCAGTACTGGATGTCACTTTCTATATCTGGGCCCTTTCTAAATGTTTCCTTCTTGCAAAGGTAGCACCTGGTACACTGTCAGTGCTGAGATAATAGCAGCTGGTATATGGGTTTTACTTTTACTTGTGTTTTTATTTTGAAGGGGCCTGAGGATAAGGGGTGCCCAGAGGACTAATCTGTGTGGATCTCTGTTCTTCTTGAGGGTACACAGAATTTGAGAACACTGAAACTGAGCCAGATAATGACCCAGAGGCCTGCTAACTGTTCCAGGGTGGTTGGTTTTTTCTTCTCACGTATTAGACTCCAGCTCCGCCTCTCATAGCACAGAAATTGCTGCAGGGCTTGAGCCCAGGTGATCTGCCTCACAGTCCAAGCTGGGGTTGTCTGTTACCATCCTTTAGGGGTCTCCGGCAACAATGGGAAGTGCTACCCCAGAAAGCAGATTAGTTAGCATCTGGATCTCAACGAGCCTGTTGAACTTTTCCAGCCATTTTGTTTTTTCCTTTCCATCAACCTACTTCTAAGAAGAGGCTCATGTTCTGTTCCAAGGGCACCAGCCTTCGAATGGGCACTTGTCCATTCCTGGCCTGGGACAATCATGTTGGAGATCTCCTGTAGTCACCAGACACTCCCTATCGCTCCTGCTCTCCTGTTGGCTGATCCCCTTAGTGCTTCTAGGGCACTTGAGGTCATCTTTTGTCCAAAGGAATGCCACTGTGGCATCTCACCGAGCGGGACTGTGGGTACTCTCCCCATCACTTTGGACAGACTTGACAATAACTCTCTGTGTGTTAAGCGCTGTGCAGCTCCCTCAAAATAGATTATCTTCAGTCCTCACAACAGCCCCTGCCAGCGGGTATTCATACCCATTTCACAGGTAAGCGTAGGAGAAGTAAAGTAACTTGCTGATGGGTTAAATAATTTCTGTCTGCCCAAGCTGAAAGAACTGAAAAGTCTCCTTCTCTCCCTGTTACAGAAAGCCCCTGAAATCCCTGTAGTGGTTCATTTACACCACTGTCATCAGAGACCCCCAAGGTTGTTAATTCAATGATCTGAGCCGAATGAGTACAAGAATTAGTCAGTGTGAAAACAGATTGCCACAGCTTTACAAGAAAGTCAGAGAAGCCAACATACATTCTACAAATTGGAAGTGAAAAGCTGAAGTAAAAATATTCAGTTTAAGATCCTGTGTTGGTACTGACATGAGGTCTATGGAAAGTAAGGGAGCCAGCGTCCAGTTTCTGGAGTATGCAATTTTACAATGGGAACGTGTTATAAAATGTTCAACCACTGTTGTCTGCCTTGGAATTTAGGGTGAGAGACATGAAGGCTGACAACTCTCTTCCTGTTGTAGGTCAGGGCTTCAAGGAACTCTGTAATCTTCCCACCAGCTTTACTCTCTCCTGGAACTCACGGGTAAAATTAGATGCTGGCTGGACTTCAGTAGTTGAATTTGAAGGCTTTCAGAAGCCAAGTCAGACAACTGCAGCGGGCTGCTCTCTCAGTCCCACGTCGAGAGACACTCTGTACAGACTAAGACAGTTTAGTAAACTGATAAGTGTCATGACAGTTGCTGCATAAAAAACATAGCAATGCCCACAGGAGTGGAAGGGAGTTTCCTTCCTATGGGTAACCTCAGAAACACGCAGGCCTGGTCGTCCTTTACCAACAGACTGCATTTACATCTCTCTGTTGCTCCCCAAATGTGATCTGTATACTAAGCTAAAGAAACAGATACCCCATGTGAAGATTCAGTTGGAATTGTTTTATACATTCAAGTAGACTCTGAGAAGCAGACATGGTGAAGGGGGTGTGGGAAGAGACCGTTTAAAGAGTGAGTGTGCTATGCTCCCAACCCAGCATCGAACACATTTATCTAATTTGACACATTTTGCCTGGAAGTCACAGGAATAGACTGAGGTCCCCACCCCCATCCCCTTACCCCGTCAGAATATAAAGAGCCAGAGACTAAAACCAGACTAAAAAGGGCTAACCCATTAGGGAAGTACCTCCCTGGGGAGCGGGTGGGCAGGGGAAGGAGGTTAGATGGCAATTATTAAACACTGAATCAAGAATCTGCTCTGAAAAGCTGCTGCCCCGGGAAGTCTTTCTTCCCAGACTGAGGACCGGAGCCAGCCAGGAGCAGGAGCTCTGCTTATTCTCCGCTGCAGGATGCTACCCCTTGACCCTTCATAAGGCAGCCTTGCTTGATTACTCCTTTTAATTCCAGGCTCAAAACAGCTTGTAAAGTTGTGTTGTTTTTTCTTTTTATCATTCCTCCCCAGATTGTGTGGGCCACACTGTAGCAAGATCTCCCCCCTGTCCACATCTGTTTTCCAACCTCATTACTCTTCTGTTATTACATTCATTTTTAAAAAAAGCTGTTTATTTCTTCTCTGCATGTTTTCCCCCCGAGTTTCAAAACCTAAAATGGTAACTGATGTGCTGTTTGATGTGACCATCTTCATGATCGTCATGGTCTCTAGCCTACATGCTGATCTTTGCATACATACACAGGAATAGATTAAACTTTATTGTTTAAATTAGCTATGCCTGAGTTGGGGGTTACAACTGGGCTGGAGCTGGTCAAGGCTTTTCATTCTAAAATCTGGACACAGAGAGAGGTTCATGCTTAATAACTCTCGAATGTGGGAGGCTGAGACAGGAGGATCGGAAGTTTAAGACCAGCTTGGCGACATAGAGAGTTCTAAGGTTAACCTGAACTACCAACTTCTCCTTATGTATTTGAGTGTGTTCTCTCTGAGGCCTCCAGAGATGGCATAGCTACTGTAGTCAGCTTGACTCCTCAGAACTTTAGGATGGGTGTAACGATTCAAAGATAGAAGGAAACGGGCAGACCTTAGTGTTTAGTGTGGGCTTGGTTTTGGTTTTATGAAGCCAGAGGTGTTTTTGTTTTTTAGGGAGGTTGTTTTGTCAGTTTTTCAAGACATGGTTTCTCTCAGTAGCCTTGGCTGCTTGCCTCTGCCTCCTGAGTGCTAATAGCTAACGTGTGTGCCACCGCCTGTCATGTGAGGCTTCTTTTATGAAGGGAAATGAAACAAGGGTATCTATTCACACAGTTTCTAATGCAAACTATACAGTATATTGAGAATAAGAGATAAGAAATGGAGAGAGACAAAGCTACCCATGGTGACTTGAATCCCAGCCCTGAGGAAGCAGAAGCAGGCCGATCTCTGAATTTAAGGCCAGCCCTCATATACATAGTAAGTTTTAGGCCAGCCATGGTTGCAAAGTGAGACCCAGTCTCAAAAACAAAACAAAAGACAGAACAAATGGAAAGGGCAAAGCTACACTATCACCTTTCCGCCTCGGCCTCTCCGGAGCCAGGATTACATGTGGGCACCACCACACCAGGCAGCAACCCGCCTGTATGTAGCCACTGCTTGGAAGATCCGGAGAAGAGAGGCTGGGTGTGTAGCTCAGCAGCTGAGCACATGCTGAGCGCATGCAAGTCCCTAACTCTGCAGTGATGGTAAATAAAAGGATGAACCCAATAGAGTGACTCAACTGTTACAAATGATAATCCTATAGTAAAGGGAGGAGATGAGACCCCCTGCTTCTAAGAGAGCGCTCCCCCACCCATTCCCGACTCACTGCCCTGCCATTCCCCTACACTGGTGCATCAGCCTCCACTGGACCGAGGGCCTTCCCTCCCACTGATATCTGACAAGGCCATCCTCTGCTACATATGCAGCTGGAGCCATGGGTTCCTCTATGTGTACTCCTTGGTTGGTGGTTTAGTCCCTTGGAGCTCCGGGTGGTGGTGGGGGTCTGGTTGATTAATATTGTTGTTCTTCCTATGGAGTTACAAACCCCTTCAGCTCCTTCAGTCCTTCCCCTAACTCCTTCATTGTGGTCCTTGTGCTCAGTCTGATGGTTGGCTGAGAGCATTCACATCTATATTGGTCAGGCTTTGGCAGAGCCTCTCAGGGACAACTATACTTTAATTATAGATTTTTTTTGTAAGTACATATGGGTCTGCATTTGTGCATGCCATAGCATGTGTAGAGGTCAGAGACCATCTTCTAGGAGTTGATTCTCCTCTTCCACCTGTAGGTTCTGACAACTCAGGTTGTCAGGTGGCAGTAAGAACCTTTACCCACTGAGCCATCTTAGTGGTCCACGTCGTTTCTTAATGTTAGGTACCTCACAGGGACATCTTGAAGATTAGCTGAGGCAATGCATGCCACCAGAGGTAACAGATTCCTAGCAATTGTTTCATTCCTTTCCTTCAGGGCCAATCAACATTTCCTTTATGCTGTAGCACGGGTGTCTGCTTGACTAGGACACATGTTGACTTGATATGAGGATCACTGATCCACACCTAAAGAAATGAACTTTGGGGCCCCTGAATGGTGGCCCAGTAGGTAAAAGACTTGTTCCATTCCCAGCACCCATGAAGGCAGCCAGATGTGGCCATTTGTGTGTGACCTTAATAAAACAAAAGGATATCTGGGGCTTGCTAACCAGCATCTTAGTTCAGGTTCAGTGTGAGACCCTTACTTAAAGGAATAAGATGGTAAGTGCTGGAGCGGGGCTTCCAGTATGTTCCTATACACGCATGCATGCACGCATGCACACACATATAATGTCTCTCTCTCTCTCTCTCTCTCTCTCTCTCTCTCTCTCTCGCTCTCGCTCTCTCGCTCGCTCTCTCGCACGCACACACACACACACAAGAAACGAACTACTTCAGGATCATACTGTATAAAGCTATCATTCACCAACAAGTTGTATATTTTCCTGTGTTTGGTGTACAGCGTTGCTAGGGCCTCTGTGTATAAAATCTAAGTATCTATGGTCTGACCTTCATCCTCACAGATTCTCATAATAAGCACTTGTAAACATACACCTTCACTTGCTCACTGAGCGCATGTCCTTTTCCTCTGTGAAGGCAAAGCCTGCATCTTGTGGAAGCCCACGTGCTTTGACAGAGGCTCACTAAAGTACTGTTTAGTTAGTGTTTGCCCATTAGTGAACAAAGAAATGGCCTGTGAGTGGGTATTTGAGAAGAGTGGTCACCATCCATACTGGCTCCTCAAACAGGGAAGTTCTCCTTTGCAGAAACGAGTTGGAGAATTCGTTTCCAGGGGAAAGTGTGAGAAGTGCCCCAGGCCTGAATGATTTAACATTCAGCTAGGATGGGTATCTGAGAAGCAGTATCTAAGAGAGGAGAGATGAAACAGGAGGCTTAGGAAAATGTTCCTGCCTGTGTCCCCGGGGTTTACTCAGCTGACCTCACATGCAGATTCTGTCCTCTGACTGCTGCAGGGAGGTGACTCAGTGCCCTTTGCACCTTCTGTTGTGCAGCCCGTCCGTGCAGTGTTAGAAATTTTGGGTAATCTAAGCCTATTTAGTCTGTTTTCTTCCACTCTGTAAACACCCTTTTTCCATAGTTGCAAATGTCTCCACTATTATTTGTTTCAATTTGTAAATTGTGAGAAGGGCCAGAGTAAACAGTGTTCTCACACGCATTTTCCTGCACTGCTAAAGATGACCCAGAATTAACAAAAGCAGGGTCCTTGTCTTCTTGTCCCCTTTCAGAGAAGACAGGAAGGCTGACTTTTCCATGGCCACAGTGGGTGGTGATGCCAAGGCTTTCGTTTCTTTGGAAATAAACAGTGATTGGCCACAGACATGTCCAGACACCACCAGCTGCAATGACCATGGCTCCTCTATCTCAGTTCCTGTGGGAGAGCTAGTGACTGACTGAGTGGTGTGTTACTGAAAGGCGTGATCATTGGCAGGAAGCATGAGATGACCGTAGGCTTACAGTTGGATTCAGAACTCAAGGGAAGGTGGCAAGGAAGTGATATGTGGAATTTTCCAGAACAAAATTGAGAAGGATTATGCAAGAAAGAGATATTTGACCTGAAACCTGACCATGGGATGAAAGACTCTACTCTCTCCTGGTTCTCCTCCTCCGTGTGGGAGACCCTGTCCTACATAGGTGTGCCTGTGCTTAAAGCTAGTTGGAAGTCCACACCTGACTCCCACCAAGCCAAAATGTAGGCCATGGAGCTCTTGAATACTTAATGTCATGGCCTACATTTTGTGCCTGTAGACGTCACTCGGGCCTTGGATGTGTTGTCATTGTCTACAGATTCAGTGTCTTCCTTCAGTTATATTTAACCTTGAGTTCTTTCTATACCTCAACTCCTTTCACCCTTGGCTGTTCTGTATTTGTCATTCATTCACTCATGCATTCATTCATTCTTCATTCTCTTATAAGCTGAAGATTCTCTTAGCTGCACGTGCATGAGAACTAGAGTTCAGATCCTCAGCGCCCATGTAAGAAGCTGCACTTGGCAGTGTGTACCCGCAATCCCAGTGCTGAGATAGAGTGGCAGCAGAATCCCAGGAGCTCATTTGCTGGCCAGTCTAACCAATAAGTGAGTCTGAGCGAGAGACCCTCTCTTTGAAGATAAGGTGGAGGGTGACAGAAGACACTTGGCATATTCCCACCTATAGGAACTCTGTCCCTGCTGAATGTAACTCCCCATTTTCCTCCCCACTCCCTCAGTCCTGCATTCACAATCTGCTTTATAATTCTATGGATGTAACTAGATCCCATATAGAAGTGAAATAATAATGCTGGCCTTTTTGTGACTGGCTTATTTCACTTTTTATAATGTCCTCGAGGTTCATTCATTCATGCTGTACTTCATGGCAGGATTTTCCTCTTACATGGTGAATAGTATTTCACAGTCTGTCTGTCACTTAGGCAGTAGGTAGTTTCTGTATCTTGGCTACTGTGGGTAATGCTGCCATGTGTGATTTCTGTTCTTTTGACTATTTGCCCAGTAGTAGGCTTGCACTGGATTATATGGTAGTTCTGTGGCTTTTGATACTGTTTTCGACAGGACCTTTGCTGGAAGTATTTTACATTCTTAACAACAGTGCATAAGAGTTTCACTTTCTCTAATATGCATGGGTACTTTCTGTTTCCTGGGTTTTTCTTGTTTATATTTTGATATTGGTGGGAAACGATATATCTTTGTGGTTTTAACTTGTATTTCCCTGATAGTGTTAAGTGTCTTTTTATATTCCCATTGCCCATTTATTTATATTCTTCCTGTAAATATCTTTCTGAGTCTTTAAAATAGAATCTCATGTCGTCCAGGCTGGCCTCAAACTTGCTGTGTAGTGAGGTCC
The DNA here is from genome assembly GCF_011762505.2 of Arvicanthis niloticus. Taxonomy (NCBI): domain Eukaryota; kingdom Metazoa; phylum Chordata; class Mammalia; order Rodentia; family Muridae; genus Arvicanthis; species Arvicanthis niloticus. The sequence continues at coordinate 36,363,474 of NC_047663.1, read as the reverse complement.
TGGCCTGAAGTTCTGGACCTTCCTGCCTCCACTTCTCCAGTACTGGGATTGTAGATACACATGCATACCAGTCCACTAGAATCTCTTGCTTGTTTTTTAATAGTTATTTGGGAGTAGGTTGTGCTGTTAAATGGTATGTCTTTCTAGATTCTGTACCCTTAGCTTGTCATCATCCTTGGGGCTTAAAGTGTTTCCTCACACCCCATGGGGCTTTCACTCCTTGGCTGCATGGCTTTTGAATGTCATGTGACCCATTTTCTATTTTTCTCTTGTTACCCATACTTTTGATGTCATATTTTAGAAGACATCAGAAATCCTATGATAGAAAATTTCTAGTCACTCTGCTATTTCAAATTTATTGTATACTTATCATCCATTTTTAGATGATCTTTGCCCATGGAATAGGGAAAACATCAAACTTAATGTGTGGGCCTCTAGTTTTGCCCATACTGTGGATGGAAGAGATCCTCTTCAGACTGTTGTTTAAAAGAAAGCTAAAATATCTTTGTTTTCTGTAGAAAATTACTGTAAATGTCCTGGTTCATGCAGAGACAGTTGATGAATGTGTGTCCCAAAGTACAGGGAAATGAAATTAATAGACTCTATTTGGACAATTGGGAACAAAACACTAGGCTATTGTCTCACAGTGTAAGTTGCTCATTGCATTGCTACTAGTTACGCCTAGAGCGCCGTATGTCCAGCGTTTGGGAGGCTCCTGTTAGTGTGACAGTCTGTTTTTACAGACATGATGGATTCTGACCAAACCTTTGACTGTGTACTATGTCTTTGTTGTCTGTGGCTCTCTAAAGAGTTATCTCTAACCTGTTACCCCTCATGCTGTCTACATGCCCTAGCACTGTCTTATTTATATGTGTCCTCTTTCTCAACTTGTTGAACCTAAGTTTTTGAGTTTATAATTTTCATCAAGTTTTACATTTGTATGGCTATTTTTTCAAATAGTGTTCATACTTAACACTTTTTCCAAAGAGTCCAGTTTCATGGCTTAGGCTACTGGTGCTGTCTCCAGGTCTTTCATTTCTCTTATCTGTGTTTATTTGTGGGCTGGTCTGTGTCTCTGTGATTCTGTTTGTGTGTGTCTGTTACAGTGTCTCTATGTCTGTAGATCTCAGTACTTCATCAGTTGTTGACTCTATACAGTGAACTCCTCATGTTTGTAAGGTTGTATATCTCCTATATGTCTTCATTGTGTTCTTGTAAATCTCTGAACATGTATTAAATACTATTAGAACTTCATTTTATGAAAATTCTATAGCAAATGTTATATATAATGAAGAAAATTTGAATATTTTCTCTATGGTCAGGAAAGATGTAATGATGTTCATTATCCCTCCCTCCCTCCCTCCCTCCCTCCCTTCCTCTGTTTCTTTTTGAGACACAGTTTTCCATGCAGCTCTGGCTGCCTGGAACTTGCTCTGTAGAACAGGTCGGCCTCAGACTCAGAGATACCTGCCTCAGGCTCTTGAGTGCTGGGATTAAAGGTGTGTGCCACAACTGCTTGGCTGCCTCCCCCCTTAATGTTAAAAATATTTAATTTATTCTTATGGGTATGGCTATTTTCCTGCATGTATATCTGTATCCTATGTGAGTGCCTGGTGCCCACAGAGAAGGAAAGAGTATTGGATCCCCTGGAACTAGATTTACAGATCATTGTGAGCAGCGATGGGGGTGCTAGAAATGAAACCCTGGTCCTCTGGAAGAGCAGCTAATGCTCTTAACAACTAAGCCACCTCTCCAGTCCCCACATCTCACCAGTCATGTGCTGGGTATTCTAACAGTAAGGGGAGACAAAGACATTAGAGCTGGCAGAGAGGAAGTGAAGCTGTTTTTATACATGGATAACACTTTACCTAAATAGAAGATCTTATGGAACATATACTTAAACATTATTATAACTAATAAAACTTATCAAAGGTATGATGTCAGCTATCTGAAATAGAATATTTCTAATAGCATATATAGCATGAGTCTTTAAGTATATAGAATAAAAAATTCATCACAGATATTATACCTATGCATAATATATACATGCAGACAAAATGCTCAAACACATAAAATAAAAATAAAGCTTGAAAAAGAACAATCTATGAAGTTCTCAAACAAAATTAAATGACAAAGGAAAAGACTCAGTGTGATTAGCCATTGGTGCCGTTCAGCTCAAGACTCCCTTGAGGTGCCATAGCTTGGCACCAGGTGTCTGTGATCAAAAGATAGATGATGGTGGCAGCTGTCATTAATGACAAAGAAGTTGTGGCCCTCATGGTTTACTAGCAGATATGTGAGATGGTGCTGCCTCTGGAGCAGACTCTCTGGGAAGTCTTTCAATGGGTAGGGGGAGTTACCAAATTATACAACAATTGAAAACATTTCACATATTCACACAGACACTTGTATGAATTTTCCTAATACTATTAATTATAATAGCACCTAAAGAACTAACGCATACCATCAATTGACAAGTGGATATACCCAAAGGAATTGAAAGTAGACATAGAAATTATGTGTGTGGTGAGTGTGTGTGTGGTATGTTGTAGTGTATGTAGTATATAGTGGTGTGTGAGTGGATGGGTGGGGGTTGGGGAGTGTATGTGTGTGTGAGGTGTGTGAGATGTGTGTGTGTGTGTGTGTGTGTGTGTGTGTGTGTGTACACACAGGGATATTTGTTTCAGTATCATTGAAGTAGCCAAATGATAAAAACAACCCAAATATCTGTCAACAGATACACAAAATGTGCTATGTCTCTACAATGGAGTATTGTTACATATAAAGGAATGGAGCTCAGTTTCTATGGTTTTGGGTTGACTTTGATGTTTGTATGGGTGATAAGGAGGGTTAATCTCAGTGCCTTGCATATTCAAGGCAAGCACTTACCAGCCACGTGTGTTCCCACCCCTCATTTTATCTTGAACCACACTGTCGGTAAGTTGTTCAGTCTGGCCTCAAACTCGAGATCCTTCTAGCATCAGCTTCCTGCGTGGCTGGGATTACGGGTGAGCAGTACAGAGTTCTGACCCCTTTTCAATTGGCTTCTTTTTGAAGGTACTTCTGCATAGCCTTAGCAATTAAGACATCCACAAATGGCTTCATGTTTCTACAGCTTCTCTCCTGGAGCTTTAGCAGAGGTTATTCTTAGGAAAAACTGTGGTTCTAATTTTGATGTGGCCTGTGTCTGTTTATTAGTGCCCATCACTGCCACTAGGGTAAGCATACATTACATTCAGTCCTAATCCTGAAGCACACAGCGTTGTTCAGTCTGTCCTGGTATAGACCACAAACCATGCTTAAAGTAGTGGGTCCAGCCATCAGGCCTCCATGGTGAGGTGGCACTGGTCCCTTCTGCTTGAGTTTTGAAGAAGAAAAAAAGAACCAGGCAGGTCACCACAAGCCAAGTTGGGCTTGGCTGTTGCAGCTTCCTGGCTGGCTGTGGCAAGGCAAGACCACTAAGCCTCCTTTGGCTCAAGTCCTCCCTCTGTCTCTCTCTCCACATTAACTCTTTATTTAGCTTGGCTTTAGAGCTTGAGTACTTCCCTTTAGTGAAATGTTCATCTCTCTGGTAATTCACTCTCCACTGTCGGCAGAACTCAAGAAACACTCTGGCTTTAAAAAGAGTAAGTTGTGAGGGACCTCAGAACCCTCTCAGTCCAAACCCTTGGTGCAAACTACTTTGCACGTCAGATTTATCCAACAAGTTAAGGTAAATCTGAGGTTGAAGGTAAATCTGAGGTTGGTGCTGTTAATTCTGGCTCTGTCTTCGGCTGCTTTGTCTCCCCACCACTGAGTGAATTGTGCCCATGCACTTTATCTTAATAGACCTCTTGAGGATCAGACCCTGGACCTTGCACATGCTAAGTGCTTACCACCTACAAAAAAAAAGATACACACTCTATTGAAGAAGAAGAAGAAGAAGAGGAGGAGGAGGAGGAGGAGGAGGAGGAGGAGGAGGAGGAGGAGGAGGAGGAGGAGGAGGAGGAACAGCAGCAGCAGCAGCAGCAGCAGAATTTGGGACTGGGGATTTGGCAGAGTGTTTGCCTAGTTCACATAAAGTACTAAATTGAGTGACTAAGCACCACATAAAAGCATGTGTGGGTTAGCACAAGCCTGGAATTCTAGACTTGAGAGGTAAAGACAAGAGGGTCAGAAGGTCTAGGTTGTCTTCAGGTACATAGAGAGTTCAAGACTACCCTGGGCAACATGATACCTTGTCTAAAAGTGGGCATGCTCCCGCCACTTGCAAGTATATCAGAAGATAAGGATAGGCAGTAGCACCCCTCACAATCGGTTATGTTCCTTGTGCCAAGGCCTGTTGGGTACCCCTGACTGGTTACCAGAGAGTGACCAGATTTGTCTCTGGAAGGGAGCATGAGGTTTTAATCTGATATTGTACATGCTCAAGTCACAGCTCTGCCACTTAGAGATTTTACGTCTTGGGTAATAAGTTGCCAGATCTTTGTGACAGGAAGGAATGCTGGTACTTACTTTGGAAAGTGTCTTATGGATTTGATGAACTGATGGCTGTACAAGCTTTTTGTTACATGAAATGAAAGGCTTGTTCACATGGAAACTAGTGTCTCTCTCTTTCTCTCTCTCTCTCTTTCTCTCTCTCTCTCTCTCTCTCTCTCCTCTCTCTCTCTCTCTCTCTCTCTCTCTCTCTCTCTCTCTCTCTCTCTCTCTCTCTGTGTGTGTGTGTGTGTGTATCTTGGAAATGTTTTCCTTTCTTAGTATTTATAAGATTTTTCTTCTTTTTGAAGATATTGTGGTTTTTCAAGATTCACTTAGTAGCACATCTTGTTGGACATACAGTGAGTGCTCAATCTTTTTTTTATAATAGTGTTAAATGGGTGTCATTATGCCCATAGCTTGTCAAATACATCATTATTTAAGTCTGAGTATTTGTGTTATTCATAACAAATTTGTAAACATCTAGTCACCTCTACAATTAGTTCTTAGAAGCAGAATCTACAAAGTAAAAGATATGTGGCCACAAATTTTTTTTGTAATTTCACATAATAGTATCATTTTCCCATCAGATACTAGATATTAGCTCCATTAGCGTATACTCCCCTGAGCAATAGACTGTGGTGCTCACTGAGCCGTCCCTCTAGCCCCTGCTCATTTTTCTGTGGGTTTATTGGACTTACATTGATTTGAAGGAGATCTCTTCAGATTGGCTCTTAATTTGCTTTACATGATTATATTCATTCAAGTTGGTCACTTATCCTAGAGCATATTTCTAAGATTCTTGCCACAAAACATTTTAAATTTTCAGTAGCTTTAATGATTTCTGGGGTTTGCCTCACATTTGGAATGGCATTTTCCATTTCTCTGTTGTTGAAAGATTGCTTTCATGTGCGCCTTCCCTTCCCTCTTCCTTTGTACGCGAACCTTGCACATGGAGTGGAGTGTCAAAGACTTCAAACAGCCGTCCCAACTCAGACTGGGGAAAGAAACGTTACAATTGAATTCTGAAGTCTTCACTTATGAACACACACACACATCATGCTCTGCCTATTCGATTTCTGTACATAGCACGGACGATCTCATAAGCTGCTAAATGAGAAAGTGCTTTTAACGTCTAATGCATAACTTGGAACCATTTTTTAGTGAACACATTCACACATGATTTTGTTATTTTTTTCCCCATAATTGGTCTCAGGTTTGAAGTAAAATCTGTCTCTAGAAAAAAAGCAAATCTCAAAAATGTTGAATCTCTTCTATTGTTTTCATAGGACTCCCTTATCAATAGGAGGGGTTCCTGAGCCCTGGGTGGGAGCTGAAAAATGAGGGGTGAATGAGCCTGTAGAGACTTTCCCTGAATGCCAAACCTTCTTCAGAGCTGGAGGAAGTCAGGAAAAGTGGGTGGAGCATTTGGGAACTATTTAGGATCAGAGAGCCCAGTTTGTTTGTATTTTGCTGAAAGAGTTCAAAGGCAGAATCTTGGGAAGTTGGTTACTCCGAGATGGGACTTCCTGTGTCAATGAGGGAACATTCTACAACTTGACCTGTGGGGATTTCAAAGATGGCTTGAACAACAAGCTAAACATTGGTGTTTGGATTGGTCCTTGTGAATAAATATTGTAAAGGAAGGATGGGTGTGGTGGGGTATGTCCAGGATGCCAGCACTGATGAGGCTGAGGCAGAAAGCCAGCCTGAGCTACATAGGAAGACCCTGTTTTGAGGAACAAAAAACAAAATAATGAACTAGAGAAGGAGGTGGTCACAGCACAGGAGATTGTGGAACAGGCCCTTTTACAGTCTTTCAGCTCGCACTTTGGGAGCAGTAGTCATGTCTATTGATCATTCAGATGAGTGAGTTGTTCACATTACATTGTATCTTCATCTACCGAAAATGTGCGATTTAAGCACTTGGCTGAGTTAAGACTTTATTGAATGCATTCTAACAGGCTGAGCGGTACGTGACTGTGTCTTCCACACTTCCCTCTTTATAAGGGTTTCCTACCCTGACTAGCCTCAAGCTCACTATGCAGCTAAGGACAACCTTGAATTTCTGATCCACCTGCCTCCAACTTGAAAGGCCTAGTATTACAGACCAGTGTCACCATGCCCAGTTGGATGTGTTGTGAGTGATTAGATGTGCTAGATAAGCCCTCTGCCAACCAAACTACACCCAAGTGTCCCGCCCTTCTGAAAAAGCTGTGTGCAGACAGTACTGTAGTGTGAGAATTGGGGTTATTTTGATGCACTCTACTCTGTTGTGTATTAGAACCCTGTGAGCAGCCAGGACATTTGATGGCACTACCTATTTCCTTCTGAGATCTTACTGTTCCATTTTTATCTTAATACAACTGTGATAATTCTTGCTGGAAAAGTACTATAGAGTTCAAAGTCTCAGCTTCCAATAATTCATACATCAAACACTTCGCCCACCCTCCTTCTTTTTCCTTAGATTTTATTTATTTATTTTATGAGTACACTGCCGCTTTCTTCAGACACACCAGAAGAGGGCATCAGATCTCATTACAGATGATTGTGAGCCACCGTGTGGTTGGTGGGAATTGAACACAGGACCTCTGGAAGAGCAGTCAGTGCTCTTAACCACTGAGCCATCTCTCCAGCCCGATAAGCACTTTTCAAGGATTTATTTTCGAAGTCCCACTGTTCCTCCTTGGAAGGAGTTGGGACGACTGAGGGATGGCCAGATGAATTAGAGGACACGTGTGTTCAGATGTGGTCACAGAAGTAAGAAGTCAGTGTGGTCCCCTGACAGCTTTAACTGTAGGACTGGAAAGATCTGGAGACCTGATGGAATGGTGCCACTCACGTTTGGGCTCTGCAGTGCAGTGCAGGTCATGGCTGCACTCCTTCCTTGTTTAGTCTTCACTCCCACAGGCTCTTCAGAGAGCCTGCTCTGTTCATTTGTCCCCAAAGCCATGGTGATGGTTGCAGCCTTAGGAGAATAGTCTGTCTGTCTGGGACTCAGTCCCCAGGAAGAACTCTGCCTGGCCAGGCCTCACAGGGACCCAGAGCCTGTTCTGAGGGGTTGCAGCTTTCCTAGCTCTTAGTTCATTTGCTAAATGGAATGTGAGAGAGGTTTTGAAACAGTTGTCACCAGAGCCCTCTGCAGGCTATGGGACTTTGTGTTCCCAAAGCTCTGCTACCCTGAATTCCTGTCCCCATTGATGTGCTGTGGCCCTGAGGCCTATAGCTGCCAGTGACCTCAGGGCATCTTCTGCCACCCAGTGATCCAAACCAGCTGACCTGAAAGTGTTGGCCAGGGCCTGCTTTACTCAGGGAAATGGACTGTTAGCACTCATCAAGCCCGTTGGGTTCTTTGATTCACCTACTTTCCTGGCAGATGCCAAAACCTAAAATGCAGAAGAGGAAGCAAAACCAAACGTTACCGTTCAGTGCAAGCCAGAGGTGCACATGACAGGACAGTGGCACCTTCTCATACTAGGCCTGACCCTTATCTCTGTAGGTGTTTTCAACAGGTATCAGTTAAGCTTCCTTGGCCTTGAAGTGAAACCCTGCAAACTCAGTTTGGACTCTGGACTAGACCAAGAGATCACACAGTGAAAATGTTTACTTCTCTAATTAAGCAGAATTAAGGTCTGAGCTTGGAACTGTCTTGGGCTATGCTAGGTATAATTGAGATGCATGGGCTTTGTGTAAATAATGTACCTCTAATTGGCTTTGATTAAGTGCAAATTAGGATCACACTTCACTCCTGTGTGATTTACATTCCTAAGCCCTTTTACAAACTGAAGTACCCTGGGTGGCCGATAAGGTTTGTTTATCCGGGAGTTGAGGCTAGAGCAGGGATCTGAAGTTTCCCAAAGGTAGAGAGTCTGGAGCTGACACTCTTGACGTCTCCCTTCCTACTTCATGTCTCACCTCTGGCTGAGCTCTGTTACTGGAATGCTTACCCAGCAATGAATAAAGCCCTGGGTTCTATCCTTAGCACCACATAAATTAAAACCCAGTGTAGTGGTGCATCCCTGCAAGGCAGGGGATCAGGAAGTTCACGGTCATCCTCAGCTAGGCAGTGAGTCCAAGGCCAGCCTGTGCTACTTGAGGCCCCGTCTGCAAAAAAAATTAAAATGAGTAAGTAATAATGAGTAATAAATAATTGGATCTTTGGCACATTGATGTCTGCCTTGTGAGACCTTGGAGACTAAACCAGCTCCAGGCCCTGGCTGTCACAGTAGCACAACACCTCTTTTCCTGAGAAACCAGAAATGTTTTATAAAGGCAAACAACTGATGGGAAGATCTCCCCCAGAGAAGTTCCCAGTGGGTGGTGTGAATCAACAAATTGCTTAAAACAGCTTCCTCTGAACAGCTTCCTGCAGGGTGGCTTTGCACAAATTCAAGGGCGTGTCTTTGCATTGAGGAGCTTGGAATACAGTACATTTCATCAAATCCCCAAGATCTCTGAATTTGCATTTGTAGCAGATCAAAGCAGCAATCAATAGCTGCACAAGTATTGGTGCGGATTCTTTCTGTCCTGGGGAAGATTGGTCCCATGAAAGGCCTGGAAAGTAGCAACAGGGTTGGACTTGGTGTTTATGACCCTGGAGGCCTTTCACAATTAGCTCTAGGTGGGGTTTCTCCAGGTTTGTCTTGCACATTAGCATGCTACTGCTTGGTGTGGGCCCAGAAACCCAGCATGGCAGAGGGATTTTCACACCAGGCAAGAGTGCTAACAGTTGCCAGCCCCAGTGGGAATGCTGTTAGCAGGGCGAGTTAACTACTCAGTTCACACCCTATGAAAGTGGCGCCCAGAGCAGCCAGAGGGTTCCTTGAGTGTGTCACCTTCAAAGACATTCAACCATAAATATGTTGGGTCTCTAAACTCTGCCCTAGGCTTGGCGTGAGAAGGCAGAGCCTATTTAGACAAGTTACACTGTAGAGATCCTGGCCAGAGCTGGTAAAGACAAGCCAGGAGTGCTTTCCAGGTCCACCAAACTCCATCCATCCTTCTCAATCAGTGGCTGCTCACGAGCCACCTACTGAGCCATTAGCTAGAGAGACAGCTAGGAATCCGCTGACAGCAAGTGTGGTGTGCTGTGTGCTGTGTGCTGTGTGCTGTGTGCTGTGTGCTGTGTGCTGTGTGCTGTGTGCTGTGTGCTGTGTGCTCTGTGGCAGAAACCAGGAGATTGTGGTAATAGGCTGCTGTCTGTCTAACTGCACAGGTTCAAAGAGTCAGCTCAGGACCATGTGCTATTCCAGAAGAGTGCACTTGCTAGTCCTTGAGTGGGTCCATTTTGTCTCTGAAAAGTCATAAAACACTATTTTAGTATCTATTTAGTGTGCAGATATGTCTGATAATGTTCTTAGTACTTTCTTTCTCCTTCATGACTTCAGAGCATGAGACAGTGTAGTTATTATTCTTGTTTCAAGGGGTCTGATGACGTCAGAACTGATGAGTAACTTACCAGTGGTCCTACAGATGTTGAGGAGCAGAAACTTGAACTCAGCTGCACCTGGAAATCACTGTCCTTCCTGGAGGAGTGATGATCCCAGGCCACAGCCAGGCATCTTGAGCAAGTCAGTCCCCATCTCTGCAGGGTTCCCTCTTCAGATGAGGCCAGGGCTGGGCTGTGTGAGGGCCTTTCACTGCTTGCCCTTGCTGCTGCAGCTCTGAGTTTTGTGGCCTCAGCCTGCCTTCTGCCTGGCCTAAAGTATGCAATACTGATCATTGTTAGTCTTCTTGACCTGTGTACTTGATTCCAGAAAGCCTCTTTAAAAGGACTCAGTGTCTTTTCTTGTCAGAAATAGACTAAGCTGTGAGGCCCCAAGTTACCAAGTTCAAGAGCTTTGTTCCAGGGCCATCTCTGCAACAGACTGCCCTAGCCTCGCCTCAGGCTAGCCTGCACCTCCTCCTTCAAACCCCAGGTCTTACTGGCAGAAGTGACACTCTCATCTTTTAAGAGATGCTGTTCAGTCCAAAACTTTGCTAAGGTAAGTTTGTCTTTCCTGGTGGATTAGGAGCTGTGACTCTTCATCTCACTGTAAAGATGCCCCGTGCACACCTGCAAGGCTAACCTGTGTTGTGTAGCAAGACCCCCATGAAGGGAGGAGGGAAGGACAAGGTGCCAAGTTCACAGCAGTCACAACATAGGATTGACCCAACCATCAAGACACTTCCCTGATGGTTTTACTGCAGGACTCTTAGAGGGGACTACGCACTGCCAGGCCTCACAGCAGGCCTTGGGCTGTGCTGTGAACTACCACATCCTGGTGAGGCTCAGGTTTGGTGATGCCTTGGTATTAAAGGCCCTGGCCCAGATTAGGGTCTTGAAGGATATGGGTGAGGTGAAGAAAGAAACGTGCTCATGGTATTTATCAAGCAACAAGACATTTAAATTCACCACTCTCCACTTCCTAGCATCTCTCCTGCTGGAAAGACCACACAGGGCAAGCTTACTACTTTCCCACCCCTTAGTCTGAATGGTAGAACAAGTTGTTTCTGACTGTCCGTGTTCTCTGACCCCTCTAATGTCATTTTGAAACTTTAACTTTGACCTTGAGTTATATTTCTAAATGTTGTGGAGGAGAGGGTGTCTCCATGCCTCAGCTGGCTCCTTGAGACTGTGGGGTGGTCATTCCGGCTACAGTTCTGATCCTCTCCAGCCCCCGTTTGGTTCTAAGTTTCCCTTCTGCTCTTTATTTGTAACTCCTCAGCCTCCAGCGTGGATGTTTACCTCCCTGTGCATTACTGCAACACAAAACCGATCTGTCTTCTGAAAGCAAATAAACTGGCTTTAATGGGTGTTCGGCTACAGTGGCAGCTCCAGGGTTAAAAGTTTTAGCAGGCAGACTGGCCAGCAGGAGTTAGTGGTGTGGAGTACAAGGGACGCCAGGCTGTCTCTAAACTTTTTGGCCCTCCCCAAGTACAGAGATGAAGGAAGAGCCTCTATAAATCACTGGAGATTAGAGGCCCTGTTCTTGCCGACTCCGCAGGGTTGCACTGCTTAATGTCAAAGCCTCACGTATTACTTTAACAGCACTCCTTTCTTTATTAAATCCACTTTGAAATATATATATATATAAAAGATGATCTTTCCAGTAAGGGGGAGAAGGCTAAAAGGATTTAGAAAGTATCTGTTATGTTACATTACGGAGACTAATAACTGTTTAGGGAATAAGTAACATTTTTGCACCATCTTAAGCCATAAAAGAAAGAGCAAAAGAGAAGTATAAAGGTCCATTCCTTAGAATCAACTTGTTTGAGAGTTTATGTCACCCTGTGTCCTTGCCTTCTAGCTTCTTCAAAGAGTGAGCTGGGGCACTGGGAAAATGGCGTGAACATTAGTGAGAGCAAGCGAGCGTGTCTGGGAATACACTTTTGTGGCTTAATGTTTTAGAAAGTAGGAAGGGCACGAAGAGGAGAAGAGGAGGGGGCTCAGGAGGGAGTACAGTCAGGGAAAGAGTTCTACTTTTATACTTAAAAGAAAACATGCAGACTGTGTTGGTTTGAGGCTAGGCTTATCTCCTTCATCTGACTTTAATGAAGACATATTTCAAGCAGCTGCAACCATGTCAAATGTCATATTTTGGCTCAAAACTTCTACCTTCCAAGTGGGAGGTTTCTCAAGACCTAGAAGTCCATAGTAATTATAAACTAATTGGCTGGCACTAGCAGCATTCTGACTGTCACAAAGCTGACGTCGGAACTAGTTTCTATAGGTGAAGTCAGAGTGACGAGAGCTGCTAATTTGTAAAGCTGATGCTGAGTGCATGGCCTTCATTACACCATTCTCTCTGCTTACGGATTCGTTAAAACGTCATAACAGAAAAACAAATCAGTTTGAGTAAAATACTTAGCACTAAATGCAAAAATAAACTTAATATGAGCTAACATCTTAAATCACCAATTATAGCATCTTAATTTATAATTTCAGAGAAGTCTTAGGATGAACAAAAGCCACACAAAGAATTTGGTTGCCTCTAATTTTCTATTAGTTAGAGTCTAAAGGTTCTTTGTAGTTTTTTCTCTTTCAGTCAAATGGCAATTACTTAAGCAGAATTATTTCAAGAGGGTAGGATTTCTCATTAAAAGCCTTCAGAGTCTAAGGAACAAAACACGTGTTCAAGGGATTTTGTTAGCTTGCCTGTTTTAGCCAAGAGCATTTTGGTTTTTAAAGTTTCTTTTGTTTATTCAACAAACATTTGACTAAAAACTACTATGCCAGCAGACTCTTTGCTAGCTGCCAGCGATAAGATAGCTCATAGCCAGAGCTGCCACTCTATGAGAGGCTTGCAAGCTTCAGCAGGCAGGTAAAACTATAAATCAGACTGGTTAGGGTAATCTATGCCTGTAAGCTCAGGAGGCTGAGGTAGAAGACCAAGTTCAAGACCAGGCTAGCCTGAGCTACATAGGAAGATTCTGTTTCAAAGGTGAGAAAAATTAAATGTAGATTAAATGTAAAGTCACAGTGAAGCTTTAAAAATAAGGGTCAGTTTTAAATGTTGTGGTACTCAATTGAAGGAAGACTATTGACTCTATTTGTATAGTTCCCAGAGTGTGAGATTTGAGAGGGGCTAGGAATCGCTGTTCTTCAATTTTTGTTTTATTTAGTATTTGGTCATTTCATTTGTGAATACAGTGTGTTTAGATCTAGAGAACCTTTTCGAGCCGATTCTTGCACTGTTCCTGGTATGATATGATTTCCATCTGCATTTCAAGGGTAGGAGTTCACACCTTTGCAGTGTGGTTCAGGTTTGCCAAAGAGGGGGGAAACTGGCCAAAATTGCAAGCGTTTCCCATCTACTCTCAGGCCAAAGCTCTTTCTTCTGAGATACACCTTGGAGATGCCATTTCTGCAGAGTCCTGCCACAGTGAATTTCGGTTCTTCATTCATGGCAGGTTATGCTTCACATAAGCTTTCATGGGTCTAGGATGGCTGCCCAGTTTTAAAGTAGCAGCTCTTAAAATAGCTGGAAATGGATGCAGAGTTCAGGTTTAGTTAAAGGGATTTGCAGGCGCTTGCATGCACATTTGTGTGCTCACTTGCATGCCTGTGTGTGTGTGTGTGTGTGTGTGTGTGTGTGTGTGTGTGTGTGCACGCTCCAGAGGACCATTTACACAGGGTCCATTGTGAGAGCAAATGCCGGGTGAGGAGGGCCAGGAGGAAGGGGGGAGGCCTGCATCTAACCATCCTGGACCAGTTGCTTGGAGCAGCATTTAGTGTTTTATTAGGAGAGAACAAGTCTATAAAAGGAACAAGAGGTTCAATCATTACAGAGTGGGCGACAGGAGGCAGCTGCCAGGATGACTTTGAAACCCTTTGAGATTATAGAAGAGTTGCCACAAGTAACACACTGCAGCTGCTGGGATCATTCAGTGGAGATGCAGAACTTGGCACCCACTCCCCCCCTGCAATGGGACTCTAGGGTCACCAGTGTTTTCTTTAGATAAGTTTCTACCCGGCTCCCACTGTGGTGTCTCTTGTGTTTTCAGGTGGGTTTGAGAGAATTAGAAGTGGACAACCCCCTAGATGATTTAAAGAGAAAAGAAAGATCATGTGTGCTTGGGGGCTGGGCAGGTGAGACTGGGTTGGAGAACTCAGGGGCCCACCCACTCTTGCCCACAGTGCTTATACTAAGTGAATAAGTTGCTGTAGTTTGCAGACCATCACTTGCACGATGTCATGAAAGTAACAAAGTGTGTGAGTTTCTTTTTTTGAAATCTACCTGGCATGTCTGTTTCTCATCAGCACATGCAAAGTTGAACCCCTCAACTTTAAATCTTTCCAATTAAATCCTATAAAGTCAGGCAATAAGCATTGTTCATATAAGCCAGAAGAAAGGTTATTTATGATGGGTTATTCTTGACAAATGCATTATTTGATATGTGTGTAAAAATTTTTTTGATAACGCTTTCTCAAAGAACAAATGCTAAAGAATGAAGGTTGTTGGCTGAGAGAATTCCTGTGAACTGTGAGCATGCTCAGAGACCAGCAGCAAGTCACAGTGACTGCTGATGGGACCCTGGAAGTGATGGGGCCCCAGCCTTATGGGCAGAGGACAGATTGGGGAGGGGTAGGAGATGGGTGTGGTAACAGTCACAATGTATATTTAGAAGGGACTCCTCTCACAGCCTAAGAAACCCTTTCTGTGCTTCCAGCCCAGAGAGGCTGGTCTCTTTTCTCCTTCCTTTCTGGTCTACTACAGTTTAAAAACCATACCCTCTCCGACTCCTTGGAGAGCTGTATATACTTTGGACATGTTAAGATGGAGGGACAAAGAAATCAACAACTATCCTTTAACACCCCACCCCCACCCATAGCAGTGTCAGACATATATAATGAGTTTTAGTCATCTTTACCCTGTTTCCCTCTCTCATCACCCACCCCAGCACCGAAGCCCTTCTTCCCAGCAAGTTCTCCTCCCACCACTTTCAAGTCTGTGTGTATGTGTGACTCACTGAGTTGAATGACTGCTGCTTACATGAACATGACTTAAAGGTTATTTATTAGAGCATAGACACATGGTCACTTTCTTCAGTTTTGTTTGTTTGGTTGTTTGGTTGTTTGTGGCAGGGTCTCAAGCTTCAAACTTCTTATATAATAAAAGATGACTTTGAATTCCTTTTGATGTGTGGTGGGTGTGGCATAGTGTATACATACATGAATATGCAGGTGTGCACCCTGTGCAGGTGCAGGCAGAGCCACAGGAGGATGTCTGGGGTCTTTTCTGTTCTGTCACTAAAGCCTGAAGCTCACCATTACTGATAGGCTGCCTGGCCTGTGATCTCCCAAGTTTTACCTGTCTTTGTTACTTACCACTATGGTTACACCTGGCTTTTACATGTGGGCTGGAGATTTTCACAGCAAGTGTCCTTACCCACTGAGCCATACCCTAGACCTTGAACCTCTGATACCCTTACTAGGAAAAACTCATGTAGGAAAGCAGAAGAAGTCCTCCTTATTCTGTCCCTTGGAGCTAGGTATCCTCAGATGATGGCTTATATACCCTCAGGCATTACCATGTAGTCAGGGAGCAGCAATGGTCAAGGAAGCCGGAGAGAAGAATGGTTTGGGGAGACAGTGTGCAGAACTGCACATGGCCATGTGCTCCTGCTCCAGCCTATGCAGTAGGATTCAGGAGATCAACTAGTTCTACTTTGGTAGGTCACAGTGTCTGTGACCAAGACAGCGTAGTAGTTCACTACAGAATTCCAAGCACCAAATTTAAGGCCCGTTTGAAAAAACAGAATAAGCTAAGCATGGAGATATGTGCCTTTAATTAATCCCAAGTACTTGAGAGGTATGCCAGGAGGATTGCAAGTTTGAAATCAGCCTGGGCTACATAAAACTAAAGAGGCCTCAGGTTAAGAGCACTTGTTAGTCTTATAGAGGACCTAGATTCAGTTCCCAGCACCCACAGAGTGGCTCACAACTGTCAGTAATTTCAGTCCCAGGGAATCTAACACCCTCTTTTGGCAGGCACATACATTAAAAAGCAGGCAAACACTCATGCACATAAAATAAATAGATAATTTCTTGTGTTTTTTAATTAAATAAAGACAATGACTGTATAGAAGAAATACCAGCTCCTAAATAGAATGCTTGTGTTTTCATTCTCGCTTCCCATGTTGCAGTAGGACCATGGTGTCTCTACCCTGATGGGGGTTGTACCTGTTTGAAGAACAAAGAACATCCTCCCTGCCTGGGAAAGCTCACCCATCCAAGTCTCTTTAAACATCAGACTAAGCCCAATGAGGAACAAGCAGAGTTATGTTAGCCACAGCATGGCATTCAGAATTCCTTTTGTTATTAAAAAATTCCACACTGGTCGTTTGGGTTCAGGAAGCCTGAGCAGGGATAAGAGGCAGGGCTTTTGTCTGGTGCTGTTTTAATGAACTGCTTCAGGTGTTGGACAAGCTGGCTTTGAAAGGCCATGAGAAGCACAGATGGCTCTCAGACCCAGGTTGGGTGGCAGCAGTAGTTGGTCCCACTGGGTAGTCCTGTGGTTCATCTTTCCTGCCCCACAGTGTGTCAAGATTCTTGAATAAGAATAACAAAATGGAGTGGGGCATCCAGCCCCACCCATTGGGACTTAGGCGGCACCATCCAGTCCTGCCCTGAGAATTCAGCCTGCATTTGATACAGCCTGAATGATATGAGACTTTCCCAAATACATAACTTCTTTTGAAACTGTTCCTTGCATTTGAGTCCTTTGCCCCCAGGCTTGTCCACTCTCCTCCACTGGGGTCTACAGAATGGCAGAGCAGTTCAGCGTTCAGCCATACTGGTGGTATAGAGAGTTAAAAACATTTTCACCCATGTGGCCAACGCCATGGTTATTGCTGATGACTGTGAGGGGCTGGTACTTTAGGGAAGAGATGAGCTGAGAATCCCACCTTTTAAATAGCACCTTGCTTGGCAAAGCCTTGTGTGGAGACCACAGTTCTCCCCAAGGTGTGTTTCTAACCTTCAGAGGGTATGTGTCATGGCAGCTGCTGGAGGCAGGCAGTCTGGACAAGGAACATCTTTAAAGTGGGTCACAACATCTAGAGTGATGGTGTGGTTGTACAGTATCCTGTCCTTCCTGAAACCTAAGTCTCAAGTAAAGGGCTTGTGATCTAAGAAGCAAATGATCACAGCCAGAGGTGTGTGTGACAGTAACTTGGTCAGAGCAGTCTGACTCCTTAGGGGAGAACAAGAATGAAGAGTTCTGTCATTGAGACTACCATTGCTTAGCACTGTCCTCAGGTGAAGGACAAGGTGAGAAGTCTGTTGCATGACTAACTGTGTCTCTCTGGGGGAAGCTACTGTGTCAGTTCTATGCCTGGGCAGCACCTTCCAGATGAAAGTTCTTTGTCTGATTCTTCACATTTGTGAGTGCTTGGGAATGTGCACAGTAGTGCAGACCAGCGGTCCACATTATGTGCTCAAAGGAGTGTGCACAATGGTGGAGACCAGAGGTCCACAACAGAGACATTCTTAGTCCCTCCTCACCTTATTGTTTGAGACAGAATCTCTCTCTGAACCTGGAGCTAATTGATTCTGGTAAACTGTCTGTCCATGGAGTCTGAGGGATATATAATGCCTGTCTCTGCCCCAGCCCTGGGGTTTCTGGCATGTTCCACCCCACCCAGTTCTTCACTATTTATGTATACACTGGGGGATCTAAACTCAAGTCCTGTTAATACAACAGGTACATATTCCTACCTCTATTGTCTGAAATTTCTATTCCAAGCAAACTTCAGGTCTTCTATGGAGAAACTTTCCTACTTTCCTTCTTTCTCCCTTCTAAGGGAAAAGAAAAGAAAGATTGTGGCATAGGTGCATGTGCCCGCCCCACCTGGCCATCATCTCAGCTACACTGCTCTTCCCTAAGCCTATCTGTGTTCTCCTCCCTCTGCAGCTTCTGTAGAATGAGAGGCATTTACTAGAATGGGTCCTCCAGTCCCTCTGGTTCATTCAATTATTCAGCAGCAATTTGCTAAGCACCAGGCATGCACCTAGAGGGGTTTCCTTGAGAAACCAAGACTTGAAACAAGTCTTAAAGAACAAGTTAGGATCAGCCAGACAGCAGTTACGGGCCCAGCATGGCCTGCACAGTGAAGAAAGCCAGTGTTCAGGGCGTGCATCCTTGCAGTAAAATAAATAAGACAGTAGCAAGTTGGTCATGAGGAGCTTAGATGTCATGGTAGTGAGGCTTTAGGCCCTCATGGGATTTTAAGCAAGATAATATCATCTGTGTGTTTCAGAAAACCTACTTTGACTAGAGTTTGAAAAACGCATTGAAGAGGATGAGACCAGATCCAGAAAATCCGCTCGGTACAAGCTACATTGATCTTGGTGGAAAGTAATGCTGCCCAAAGTTAAGAGGTGGTTGTAGGAGCAGAGAGGAGGAGCCAGTATGTGAGCAGACTCCATGAGAGCCTATGGCATGGCAGAGCGGACAGGAAGAAAGTGTCCAGGAAAGTTAAGTTCTGATTTCACAGCCCAGTAGAGAGCAGAGGTGCACAGAGAAGGATGGAGGGAAGATGTTTACTTTGGAACACAGCGGATCTAGAGATCTTAAAGGAGAACTCAGAGCTGAGAATGCAGCCCAGCGACAGAGCACTTAGTATGTATGAGATTCATGGGCAGTGGATTCCTCACCCAGCTCTGAAAAATCTGAGAGGAAAAGGGGGAGTACCATCATCACTATTAAGAGAAATAGAGGGCAAGGACACACACCTTTTTTGACTTTTCCTTATTCGTGTAGACTGTGTAATGCTTTGTTGGGGGTGGGGCTGTGGAGGAGGACATGTGGGAACTCTTCAGCATCTAAGAGAAGTTAGCATAAACCCTCTTGTTGAGATTATTTTCCAAAATTTAACCAGATGTTTAAGCAAATTAGCAAATGATTAAAGCAGCAGTCGGCTTAGACCTAGACCCCTGTGGGAATCAGCAAAGAAGCAAGACTAAGAGAGAGCCTTGCCCTGTTGTTCTCACTAGTAGAGAGCTTAGTCTGCTAGGGGTCGCTGAAGGTAAATGGGCAGAGCTAAATCCAGGCAAGCTGAATCAGGAGAGGGCTGAACAGGGAGACCAGAAAGAGTGCCAGTGTTGTGTTCACTCTAAGAATCTTGTCTGTCCAGGGGCTAGTCATTCCATCTATAGTTAGTAACACATTTTAAGCTATTTGAGTACTTTAAAAGATGGTGTTTGTTGCTGGGTAGTGGTGGTGCACGCCTTTAATCCCAGCACTTAGGAGGCAGAGGCAGGTGGATTTCTGAGTTCGAGGCCAGCCTGGCCTACAGAGTGAGTTCTAGGACAGCCAGGGCTATACAGAGAAACCTTGTCTCAAAAAACCAAAAATAAATAAATAAATAAATAAAAAACCAACCCAAAACAAACAAACAAACAAACAACAACAAAAAAAAAAAGACGGTGTTTGTGCTAGGGAGATGGTACAGTGGGTGAAGCTTTTGCCACAGAAGTGTGAAGACCTAAGTTCAGAACCCTAGAATCCACATACAGCTTGCTGTCTGTAATTCCATCCTTTCTACCTGGAGATGGGAGGTAGAGGCAGGAGACTTACAGAAGCTTGCCTGACATACAAGTTAGCAAGCCATAAGAGAAGAAAGCTGAAAAACAGTGAAACAGCCAGTATCCTATGGGTTCCTCTCACACATACGCATAACACATACACAAAGAATAAAACAAGTTAAATATTTCTACCATGTCCAAGCTGGATATAACTAAATGTGTTTAGTGTAGTCCTAACATTTTGGAGAACAGACACTAGAATCAAATGTTTAAGACAGTCTGGGCCATCAGGTAAGACCTTGGCCAATCTTCCAAAAAAGATGGTCTCCAAGTGCTACAGAGAAACAATTAATGACATTTTGTCAAAGTAAAATAAACCCATAACTTCAGACAGGGCCATGGGCAAGTAAATTATCCTTTGCTCCTCACGAAATTAATCACCCATCCTAGCAGATGTCTAGGGTTCAGTTCAACACTTCATTCATATCTGTCCATCTCTGGTTTGAAGTCTATGAGTCCTACTTAGGAGAGTAGATTCTCCTTTCTCACCAGAGATGCAGCCTGGACATCAGCACACCACTTCAGTGACTGTGTGCATGCTGTGCAGATGTAAGTACTGGGGCTGGGAAGTCACCAGAGACTGTCACCAGAGAAGTCACCAGTTCTGAACCCACTGGGGTTCATTAAAATGCTAGAGTTAAAAATCAACTGCAGACCACCACCACCCCAAAATAACCAACAATAACAACAGCAGAGATACAGTCAGATTTCGAATCAGTTTTGTCTGTGTTGCTTTATAATCTTAATGTTTAGATTAAAAAAACAAGTGAACAGAATGAAGTTTCCAGTATAGGGGAACAATGCCCAAAGCATGTGCCTGTGTCTCTGTGGACTCCAGCGGTTTTCACTCTCTCCCCTGGGAGTGGTGTTGATGAAGACTGTGGATGACTAGTTAGTTTCTCCACATTCTTCCAAAGGAAGTTCAGAACCCAGACCTCCCCAGAGAGAGCCCTGAGACATGGTGCCTGTGCCCTGTCACTTTGTGCATCTAAGGATGCCTCCTCCATATCTATTTGTGTGGCTCCTCTGCTTCTGTGGCAACAGGCAGTTTAGTTAGTGCCCTCAAAATACAGGCCATCTCCCCATTTAAAAGTCACATACTTTAAGACATAACATTGCAAACGGGGCATGGTGGTAGACACTTTTAATCCCAGTCCTCAAGTAGAGACCCAGAAGTCATCCTTAGCTACATAGTAAATTGAGGGCAATCTGGGATCTAGGAAACCCTGTCTTAAGGGCTGGGCCATGGAGGGGGAAAGAGAATGAAAACCATCTTACATTGAAAAAGATGGGATTCTGAGTAAGATTGAGATAGTGTTTGAATTCATTCATATAACAGGCCATTTCCATCTTTAGAGGGCCTGGGATTCTTTTCAGAAGAAGCCATTGATTGTCACCTTCTGGTGGCAACTACCCTGTATCAGATGTTTGTTTCTCTCACACGGCTCATAGGTCCAGAGAGGTTGCACTACAGGCCTGTGGTCACACAGCAAGTGATCAGACAGGATTCAGGTGGTAGTGAAACTGAAATGTTTGGACTCTGACAGCACAGTTCAGGAAAAGGATATCAGTCCACAGAAGGGGCAGCATCACCTCCAGGTCCCCTTGCTCTCCCAGGGGAACTGTATTTTCTATTTTTCTGAATCCTATTATGACGGGTTTGGTTTTTTCTTAAAATGATGTAAGATTTATGTGTATGTACGTGCATGAAAATATGTGGCCACTCATAGATACATATATAGAAGATGAAAGAGAAAAATGGACAACTTATAATTACAGATATTTTCGTTCATCTGGTATCCAGATGATCCCCCTTGATTCTGACAGTTTTGACAAATCAGTTTATTAAAATTGTAAATGTAACCCAGAGCTGTTTAGTACGGCTCCAAGCAGAAGGTGCTTTTCTTCTCCCATTAGATTTTGTGTCACATTATTAGAAGTAAATACAGCTAAAGACAAAAGAGCCGGGCTTCAGAGAAAAAGATGGGATGCGCTGGCTGCAGTCCCACAGGGTTCTGCTGTCCAAAACACTAAGGATGTTTCCATGTGACTTTAACCTTGATCAGGCATAGACAGAGTCTGGTCCTCATGCCTCCCTGCAATTCCTTCCTGACCCCTTCAAAGAGTGAGCTTGCTCCCTCAGCTCCCACCAGGCTGCAGGAGACATTATTCAGGTGATTCTTGAGGCAGGAAATGACCAGCATGGTGGATTTTGATTTGGGATCTGTAGGACATGGTGTGTAACGGCATGGACAACGCCGTTGGGAGATTGCATGGCCACAGCATGGCATGGGGAGGCAGGATGGGAGAAGAGATGTGCAAAAAGGGGAACACAATGCAGCTGCTGAAAGTGGGGAGAGAATTCCTGCTCTTCTAGGTCTGTCACTGCCATAGAAAGTCTGGTGAAGTTTTTACTTCTGGTCTGATTAGCTTCAGCTGCCTCAGCTCAAGCCACTCTGATTCTGTCCTGCTCTGTTTACTCATCCCTTCTCTGTCTGCAGTCATTCATAAATCAGCCATTATTTCTGTGATGAGGCAAGGCATCTTCATACTTGGAATAGTGTCTGTCTGTCTGTCTGTCTGTCTGTCTGTCTGTTGTATGTCTGTTTGTTTTGAGACACGATCTCACTTTGTAGACTAGGCTGGCCTCAAACTCCTGTTTCTGCTTCTCAAGAACTGGTATTAAAGGCATGCCACCACATCTGGCAATATTTTTTTAAATTTATTTTTGTAATTATGTGCACGGCAGGAAGGGATATGAGGGCATGCATGCAGGTACCTGGGGGGCAGAGTTGTCAGTGTCTTCGGGTCTTAGAGCCAGAGTTTCGAGTGGTTCTGAGGCACCTGGGATGGGTGGCAGGGATACTCGGGTCCTATGCAAGAACAGTATAAGCTCCTAACTGCTGAGCCATCTCTCTAGACCCTAATTGGTTATTGATTTTTGAGGCAGATTTTCACCTCTCCCAGGCTACCCTCAGACTAGCATTTTAGCCAAGGATAACACTGATAACCTCTCTGCCTCTCAAGTCCTGGGATAATGGACATATACCTGGTTATGTAATGGTAGAGGCCAAAGCCAGAGTTTTGTGCCTGCTAGGCAAGCTCTCCTTCAGGTGAACTATATCCCTAGTCTTTCAGAATTTTTTAAATAAATAGAATTTTATGAACATAATTACTAACATATTTTAAATAACCACATATTTATGAAGTAGTAATATATGCACTTGTTTTTTTTAACTTGGTAAATGAGCAGAATTACATCCATAGTTTCAAAGTTGTAATTTGTGAACACCAAGAATGAGCAAACAATAATTTGCAGTCTGCTTTTATAAATAAAGTTTTATTGGGATGCAGCCATGTACACATCTATGTATATTATTAGATCTGCTTTCATTCTACAAGAACAGAGTTCAGTATGGTCCTCAAACCCTAAAATATTTGCCATCTGGACTCTTATAGAAAAAAAAAAAACCCTTTCAATCCTTGGTTTAAATTGCAACAATAATAGTACGCAATAAACATACCAATTTTTATTGCTGACAGTCACAGGGCCTGCTAGCTACTGGGTTTCCCCCACATTAATCAGTGATATAAATGTTCAACTTCAGTGAGAAGCTGGTGAAAATAGAGGTGTGATTTGTTTTCCATCTGAGACCACCTGAATTCCATTCAGACATCCCTTAGAGGCCTGTGGTCCTGGGTTAGGGACTTCTGAATGGAATTAAAGTTGAGTGGGTGTTTTCACAGAAGGAAGTCTGCCATGTAAAACATCTGCACCTTTGCTTTCCTCTCTGTTCAGCATATTTTCATACAAAGGAGCTTTAGGTAGTAAGTCAAAGAGAAGTCAAGTCTTCCCTAGGATTAGGGGAGCAGTGCCAGTGCCGCTGTGGATGTATGCTGTATGCCACAACGATTCTGTCTTGCTTGAAAAAGTTGAGTTCTGTCATCCAACACATAGAAAACACATAGAGTTTTGGAACCGGGGAGCTGGCTCAGTCAATCAGGTGCTTGCCACACAATCATGAGAACCTGTGCTTGCTCCTATAATCCCAGCACTGTGGGAGCAAAGCCAGGCATCCCCAAAGCTCACTGGCTAGTCAGCCAAACAGAATCATTGAGAGATCCAGTTTCAAAAGTAAGAAGATTGAGAAAGATATCCAACATGACCCCCTGTCTTTTGCACCCAAATACACATGCACCAACACACATGTGCATGCACGGGAACACATATACACACAAGGAATAGCCTTGAGAGTCTTCACATGATTATTAACAACAACCCCTGTTCCTCCCATGCCAGGAGACAAGGTCAGAATTTTCCCATGCTGCTCCTTTGCTCTCTGATACAGAACTTGGTTTTTCTCATCTTGTTTCTTAATGTCACATCGAGATGTACCACAGAACCTGGTTTTTCATTTATGTGGCTATGATATCTTTTTCCTCTAGAGATGTTTCTAGTAGTCATCAATAACTATGTTCACCTAATGTGAAAATTGGTACCATCTACTAGAACCTTCAACATGCTAATGCACGGTTTCACTAATAAAATGCAAATTTGTCTCCTTTCATAATATGATTATTTTAGATTCTTTAAAAATTATTTGACAATGTTGTACATATATACAATGTATCTTGATTACATCCACCCCCCCCAAGTCTCCCTCCCACTCCTTTGGACATCTCCCATCTTTGTGTACTTTTTTTTTTTCCTTCTATAATCTACTGGGTCCAGTCAGTGCTCCCTCCTTGAGCATGGCTACCTTACCCTGACTAAACCCACCCAACAGCCACCAGTTTTCAGTAACATCAGTAACATCTTGGCTAGATATGAAGCCTCATGTGCTCCTCCAAAATCCATGCTGAAATTTTTGACTGATGTGATCTGGTGTGCATTTGTGAAGGAGACTGTAATTGCTGTAGTGAGGTCATAAATGAAAGGCCATGGCATGTCCAGAAGACGACATGTCTTACATTCTTTCTGCTCCCTCTTTTGTGATGGTCCCTGAGCCTTATGTAGATTGATGTAGATGTACTGGTTAGGGCTGAGCGCCCAGCAGTTTCTCATTCTCAGCACTAACAATATACATCTCTGCATCAACTTGGCCCACTACATAAAGGTGCTACTCTAATGGAGGCTGAAAACAGCACAAGTCTATGAGTATGAACATCAGCTGTTTAGGAGGCAGTTTGATAGTGTGTTCACTTGTCAGAACAGTCATGGCAGATTCCTCTCCGAGGGCAGTGTCCTCTCCAGCCACGACTTTTGACCAAGTTTATAATACCAGGCATGAGTTCCTTCCTGTGGAGTCGGCCTTAGATCCAAACAGAAAGCAGTTGGTTACCTAGGAGCAGTCATGCCAGTATTGCACCCATGTGCACATTCTGCTAGCACATTTTAGACTCTTGGCTGTTAGAATATTCTCTTTAATGTAAATTTAGAGGCAGGAGTTGATTCACAATATTCTTTTGCTAATTTTATTTTATTTTGATTTTTTTTATTATTTTAAGATATATTTTATTTTCTATTAGAGGTGTGTATTTATGTCTGCACTTAAGCGCAGGTACCCATGGAGGCCAGAAGAGAGTGTCAGATCCCCTGGAGCTGTGTCCTCTGAAAAAGCAGTACATGCTCTTAGCTTCTAAGCCCTCTCTCCAGGCCCTTACTTTGTTTTGTTTTTAGATAAGCTATTACTCTGTAGATTAGCCTGGCTTGACCAAAAGTCTTTCCTCCTCCCTAATCTTGCAAACTTAGGGATTATAAGGTATCTGCCACCATACCTGACAACTAACTTTAGTGTGATAATCAGCTACATCAGTGTGGTTAATATAACACATATGAACTTATAAAGCAAAAAGATACAGTCTGGACCCGTTTAGGGGTCCCATTGCTTTGGGGCTGTGGTGAGAATGCATGGTCAGACATAAGTCTTCACCCCAGGAGTTGTGAAACAGGGAGAGAGAACAGAGATTAGGGTTTTGACCGTAATGACCTAAGGATCTCCTTCTACAGAGTCCATCACCTCCCATATGGCCACACTCCTGTGTTGAAACCATAAGGGACATTCTACATCCAGACTACAACAGATAGCCTCCATTAAACCAGTATCTGGTTTAATCTACAAGGTCCCTGCTATTATTGCTCCCATTGTGCTGCTCAGAAGAGGAAGGTGCCTAGGAGCTTAGATGACAGTTTTACGTGCTGAGTTCTAGACTTTTTTTTCCCCAGCTTTCAGGGGGAAAAAAGCCAGCCTTACTTTTAGCTCAACCTTCATTTCCAGGATTAGCTGTCATCTTTGGCTATGCTTTCCTCAGAGGATCCTGTAGTTTAAGCCTTGTGGAGAAGGCAGCAAGACGGACAGTCACTGCCCACTGACTAAGAGATCTAGGGTCTTCATTGCACCCTTCCTTTCTTTTCTACAAATTAAGGACTTAGAGAGGGAAAACCCCCGTAAGATCCCTCCCAGGACCATGTGATCAGCTGTGGTCCTCAATATTTGAGACAGCCCAACTTACAGAAACTTGCCCAGCTTTCATACTGCCTAGGAAAGCAAGCCCTTGCCAGATAGTGGGTCCCTGAGCTGGGCCAGTAGTGGCCATCCTCCCAGGCACTGAGTGATCCTGCTGATGCAGCAGAGCTCAGAGAGTATTGATTTTCTAGATAGTATTTGAATGTCATCTCACTGAGATCAAATAAAGAGGATTGATGGGAAGCTAGAGCCGCAGGAGCCCTTCTCTGTTGGCGTCTTGTCTGCTGCCTGAACACAAGTGGGAAGGAAATCCTTCATGTGTAAGAGTGGGGAAGGGATGTAAGCCTGCGCTGTGCTTGGATCTGCAACAGCCTGTGACGGCTGGGCTGCCGTGGGCAGCAGAAGCCCACAAAGCTCTCTGAGCAGTGAGTGTCACTGATCCACTTGTATCTGAGACCCATCTAGCTGTGGCTCCAGCCCTGCCCCACTCAGGATGCTGATTTCAACTGACAGCCTTCCCACCTGCTGCTCATTGGACGCCTGTGTTCTCTCCTCCTGCTGTCATCTCTCATTACTGCCCCTGACTTCCTTTTCCGGGAGTGGGAAAGCGGGACCTGGCCAGCTCCGAGAAAGAGGGCACAGGTACAAGTGAGCACTTTCTCTTGAGTTGCCAGTGTCTAACTGGGCATGGCTTGAAGCAGCAGTATCATTCCCATCCATTTCAGTTCTCCTTGTGTTGGGGCTGTGGAGCCAGTGCTGTGGTTTTCTGTGAATGTCTCTGACCTCCTGGATCCTAAACTCCTAGAAAGCTGAGACTACCCAGCACCATATTCAGTAGGTGGATGAGGGAGGTGTAATGTCCCTGACTTCTCCATTCTAATCATTACCTACACCTCCTCAGTACCCTGTGGGTTAGGTCTGAATCCCAGGCCCAGCTGATAACACTGAAGCCCATTTGTTTGTCTCAAAAAAACAAACAAACAAAAAAGAATACAGAATATAGCTGTTGGAGAATTGCAAACTCTTTGGCTTTTATTCGCTTATTTTTATTTTCTGTGTATAGGTATTTTGTCTGTATGGATGCCAGTGCACAGTGTGCATGCACAGTGCCCACGGAGGCCAGAAGAGGGATCATCTAGAGTTACAGACATCTTTGAGTCCCCATATGGGTGCTGGGAGTCAAACGCAGGTCTTCTGGAAGAGCAGCAAACTATTAACCATCATTCCTGCCCACCTTTTGTCTTATAAAGGAAAACAAATTTTGGCTTAAGTATTAGCACATGCAGCATTAAAACATGACCTGGGAAGGCTGTTCTCTAAGATACTGCCCTAGGCAAAAAGCCTGGGTACTTTTTGCTGACTGCTATTTAGTGGAACTCTGGGTTTCTCTTCAGGCTTCGATTAGATGATTATTTCCCAATCTGTCATTTTTCCTGCCTCAGATCTTTCTAGAACAGTTCTAGCAGTTTCACCAGCTTTGTGATTCTCTCAAAGACCAGCTAGCTTGATCAGAGAAAAGGGGCCAAGTCCAGGGCCTGGCTTAAGCTGACACCCACCGCTGGTACTTGCCCCTTGTGCTCTCCGTGTTTTGTGCCTCAGCCCTGGGGTCCCTTGAAGCTACACCCAAGGGAATGTTTCTGGCTGTTTTCAGGTTTCTCTTTGAGGAACAAAGAAGCCTTCCCACTTCTCGCTTCTATTACAAGATACTGGAGTTCGCTTGAATGTTTGGGGGCTTAGTGTGGAGAAGAGTCCAGCCTTTCCTTCCCACAGGGTTTACAACAACAGAGAGCCTAGCCAGAGCTGCCTTGCCTCTGTCTGGCTCCCAGCTAAGATGCAAGCAGTCCCTTTGAACTGCATCTTCTTCTATTTGATGTCTGTCTACTTGTATAAGATGGAAATAATTCTGCTCTTCCTCAGTGGGAGTGTGCCAGAGTACACTAGTGAAGTATTCAGAAATAAAAGAAACTATAATTCTGAAAAACCCTGGAGCAGCCTCTGGCTAATTTCACGTCTAAGTGCTCTACATTTCCCCAAACATTCCTGGATAAGGACTTAATAAGTAATTCAGGAAATAACTAGATAAAGTATCTAATTCAAAGTTGTGATTAATTTTATATGACCTATTACAGATTTTTAAGACTGTTTATTTTTAACAGTGTGTATCTGTGTATGGATTTGTGCACCAGAGTGCAGTACCCATGGAGGCCAGAAGAGGGCACTGTATGCCCTGGAGCTGGAGTCACAGGCTGTTGGGAGTCACCCTACGAGAGAACTGAACTTAGGTTCTCAGCAAAAGCAGAATGCACTCTTGACTGTTGAGCCATCCATCTCTCCAGCACTCGTTTTCTTTTCTTATTCCTCGTTTTTAGACAAGGTCTCCTATGACCCAGGCTTGGCTCTAACTTGCTCTGTAGTTGGCCTTGAACCTCTATTTCTTCTTTCCTTTACCTCCCAAGTGCTGGGACTGTGGGCATGAGCCACCAAGCCCTATTGTTAATGCCTTCTCGACCCCCTGGGGACATATATCAGATACTGAGCAACCACTGTGTTAGATGCTTGCATCTATCTAGATAAAGTGCATTGCAGAACATCAGCCGTTTTCATACAGATGTGACACAAATGTTAACTAATGCACCTTTATACCATTGTGACTTACAGCTTCCAGACGGGGATGAAATTGAGAAACAAGTAAGGTGTTTTGTCTCATTGATTTTTGTTTTACCTGTTAAAAAAACACTTGGAAGAGTGTGTTGTGGGACCAGGGTATTTGGGTCAGAAGCTGGCCAGGTGACAGAATTTGTGCATCCCAGTGCTATAAACAGCAGTGATACAACTGGCCAAGCCCTGAAGCGTGGCTGAGTGTGTGGGGACTCATGAAGGTGTCGCTTATGCCATTCGGTAAATATTTCTACTCGGCCTTCAGTTGGTTTATAGCATTTCATTTTACAGCCCATCATAATGATAGTAACCCCAGCAAACATCAACAAGCCGTTAGAAACCGTGGTGTCAGAAGATGGATGTGACCCCAGAAGCCCTATCCCATCCCCTCCTCCCATCACACCCCCTCAAGCATTTGGTGAATTTTTCTACCCATAGTGGTTGCCATGGGTCTTAGGTCAAAGGAGGCTTTGGAGGACCTTTTCTAAATGCACACTAGTAAGTGTTGAGAAAGCACGCTCTGAAAGTCAGGAGGCGTCCACAGACCCCTGGCCCCTCTCAGTGAGCAAGACAAAACGCAGCAGGATCTGTAAATACAGTAGAGTGCTTTAAAGGATGCAGCTTCAGAGGACAGCGGAGGGGGAGCAGGAGGGAGCGCTCTAGGACACTGAGCATGCTCTCTCCCTGCAAGCACAGCCTCCCAAGACATTTTCCATTTCTGAACAAGGAAACAACAATTACATTTTAAGTTGCATTGGTTAAGAACAGAGAAGTGTAACTTGGCATGAGTCCCCTGTGCTAGCCTTCTAGAACAGATTGGTCTGTAACACCACACTAAGTCTGTTTTCTATCAGAGATTCCAAGCCAGCTTATTAAATAGATTTATACAATGAAAGAATCTAATAACAGAAACATTCACCTCCTTTATTACTTGGCATTATTTATGGTTTGAGGTTTTTTTTTTAGCTACTTTTTTATGCACTAGAATCTGCCAACATTATACTTATAAAGTTTATGTACCAAAGTGCAAGTAGGCTGGGGAAGTGCTGTGCATGACTCCCTCTGTCCATGTGGCTTCAGGCAGGTTCTGGGGATTTTTCCCATCCTGTCCTCTGAGTGTTTTCAGCGTGGGATCCTGTTGCCTTCGGATTCATGACTCAAACAGTGTTAATGCCACCCACCCTCCTCATCCCACTGTAAGGAATGATGCTTCTCTCAGCCTTGCCTGAGTGTAAGGGGGAAAGAGCCTTAGCTTGTATGGGGATGTACAGAAAGGGCTCAGCTGATCCTTCACTGGCTCGTTGGCATCTCTCAGCCTCAATCTTCCTCCTCATTCAGAACAGGATAATGAGGGATACTAGATAGGCAGTGGAAATGTCTGGAGAAAGTATGGGCAGACAGGACATCTGAATGCTAACCTCAGTATT